>NC_062968.1:1424253-1787905 GCF_023119035.1 Salvia hispanica
TATCTACAAAGGTGGCAATGATAGAGCCATCGTCTCAACGGCAAAGTCATACTGCATATGCCACAATCAAATTCATATTTGATATACTCAGATGGAAGAGAATACGTGAGTGAGAGAGAGTGGTGATGATGAGGGAAGTCCTTAGACTCAGGGAGGAGTGCGCAGCTCTCGTGTATGGAGTAATCACAGAGGGTGCAGGTGTAGGAGTCCCCTTTCTCAGTGGCACCACATGCATCGCAGGGGAATGGACACCACCTCGTCTTCTTTGAAAACCGTAGCTGATGTTGAGGGTGGCTTGGATGGTACATAAGCGGCTGCTTATCAGTAAGAAACCCCGCGCATCCCAAGTGGATCCGTAATCCATCACAGCCCCCTTGGCTACATCTGTAGCCTAACCCATACACCTTTTCTTCACAAACCGCGCATTCTTTTGATCCAAAAATTGTGTATGACTCATAGAGTGTGAGAAGGTGTGAAGGATGGATAGGATGCATAATCTCTTGAAGCATTTCCATGCATTCTTTGTGTAACAACCTCTCAAATCCACACCTGAGGCTGCATCCATACGTTGCATCTCCGGGTAAAATGAATCTCCAACAACCAGAACAATATGGATCGTAATCACCTTGCTTGGCCGGGTCGGGGATCAGACTCAGAGGGTGTTCATGAAGCATATGAGGAAAACTCTCCTGCTCCATCTCTCTCTTTTTCTCTCTCAACAATTATTTTTTTCTCTTCTTCCTGTGTTTGTCACTCCTCACATGGAAAAGAAAATGTTCCTATATACATTGAGCAATAAAATCATTGCAAACCTGGAATGCAAGTAAGAAATAAAGAAAAAGGTAAATAATTTCCAAGTAAGGAAGTATTCTCAATTTCTCATCAATATCTTGTAATTCAAGACATATAAGCTTTACTTACAAAATCACATCCGATTCTATGGAAACTTGAAAGTTGAAACATTCCAACTTAGTAAACAAAGCAAAGAGTTATACTTTATATATATTACTATAAATTATTTAGATTTTAATCTCGAAATATTATGAAAAAAGTAGCACTAGATAGATACTTTGGATTCGAAACAATATTTCTCGCACTATAATGACTACTTTAATAAAAACGAAATGTGACTTTTAAGTTGGGCACCAAGCTTCATTTCAATTCAAAAGGAACCAAGCTTCATTTCAATTCAAAAGGAAAAAATAGTGAGCAAGAAGCCAAGAAATAATGCAATATAAAATGTTTAAATTAAGTCAAATTAAATACGTGGAATGTATTATAACTATAATAAGCTGATTCGAATTTCAATTAATATAATTTGGGGCAATGCAGAAATAATAATTCCATGAAATTTAAGCCTAAACTGTCTCTGACGGCAAGATCACGGCCTGAATCTATGGCTGCAGAATTAGAAGAGATCAAAAGTTGAGTAGTTTACATACAAATAGAAACAGAAAATGGTGAAAGCTTATTAATTTTGTTTAATTACTAAAGAACTTACATTTACATTACCATATCACCTACTAGGCTCCTTTCTAATGCAAAGTACATACATCCTACGTCTTACAAACTCCAAACTATAACCTGGATTACTCCCTCCATCCCAAATAATTCGTTACCATTTGACTCGGAGTTAGTAGATAGTGAGTCCTGCTTTTATATATTAGTTTTATAATAAAATGAGAGTCAATAGATGACACATAATGTCAATACAATGTAATTGGTTGACGTCGAGTTGACATTTTTGTTGACTTTATTTGTCATCTGTTAACGTCAAGCTAAGTCACTACATCTAGTATATTTGAAATTTGTATATAATATATGTAGATCCACTTATATAGAGGTAACCGAAAGTTTATATTTACCCAACATAACTAAATCTTTGTTCAAGATTTAATTTATGGTTTAAGTTACAATTTTTTTTTCACATGTTCCATGCACTCATTTATTATGTCACATTCAGTTTACAACCAAAGTAAAGAGAAGTGCAAGGAAATCGCACTGCAAAAAGGAGAATGTTTTGATCTCACCACAAAAAGATTGGGGCGAAGGGGTCGGAGGCCGATTTATGGAGTTTTCAATGGTACAATAGGTAAAAATTGGCTCAATGAGAATGCCAAACAAATATACAAATGTAATTAACAGTTATGAATTTGTTTTTGTCGTATAAAAAAATGGATGACATTAAAACTCGTGCCAACCCTAAATGATCTATTTTTATAAAAAATTAAATCTACTATAATAAAAGTGATAGTGATCCCCAATTAAAAAATTTGATCTTATCAAAGTTAATTGATAATAGTTAATACATGAAATATCACCATGGTTTCATAATAAAATAAAACAAATAATGTTCTAATATAAAGTTATCGTTTTTGTATATTTACGTATAAATTGACTTGACAATAATTGTGATGATGATTAATTATTTAAATAAATAGAATAATGAATATCTCTTTCATATGTAGTGGAGTATTTATTATACATGGAGTTTGAAGAAACTTTCCATATAATTTAATGTTTCCCTTGTTTATATATCTAGTTGGAAACATGACTATATGTATTTTCCACTTGTCAAATCTCTATTAGTAGAGCATACCAAATA
The DNA here is from genome assembly GCF_023119035.1 of Salvia hispanica. Taxonomy (NCBI): domain Eukaryota; kingdom Viridiplantae; phylum Streptophyta; class Magnoliopsida; order Lamiales; family Lamiaceae; genus Salvia; species Salvia hispanica. The sequence goes on from NC_062968.1 coordinate 1,426,859, forward strand.
GGATTGACACCTTGGTGAGGATTGACCACTAAATTTTTACTCTTTGAATAGATAAATAAAAAAAAATGAAATTTATTATTATTATATATATATATATTAATAGTTTAAACTGTAATTTGAAAAGTTTTTTAAATTCTAAATTTTATTCTATTTATAATAACTAGATACCTTATATAGTGTAATTTCTATATTTCTACTACTTCCATTTGTCAGCTTCTAATTAGTGGGACACACCACGTCATCATGCCACGTGGTGTGTCCGGACCACTGAATATTTTCTCGCGACGGAGGGTGTGTAGTTTAGTTATTATTCGTTATCAAAGAAATAGTACTTCCAAGTTCCAAATAAAATTGAGCTAATGACCATTTCTTTCTGATTTTATTTTTTAGAATCAAGGTTTTAGGATTCACAATAAAAATTGTGTCAAGAAAGAATCAATTTTTGCAACATTATGTACTCAATAATTATGTCACGTTGAGATGACTCTAGCTCCCATAGTGTTCACCACTCTATGACCAAGTAAAAGAAGTGCAAGAATATTAAATACACAGAATTGATAAAATCTTTATACATAAAAATTATCAAAATACATAAGATACAAGAACAACACACATCATAACATAAATACAACAAACTACATATGCATGCACCCAATTAACAAGAGAAATTTGTTTTGATTTGCATAAGATTGCCTCTAGGCATCACCCAAGCATTTCACACCGCACTCTACACCCACGACAAAGAAGCACGACGCACATTGAAATCCGGGCCTATCATAACTATCTTCATGACATTGATCACATCTCTTTTTGTTGGATATGATTTGAAATCTGAGAGGGTGATCATGAATGGATATCACATACTGCTTTGTCCCATATTTGATGTTTCTGTACTCACCTGACGTAGCAGGAAAGCATTCCGGGTGAAAGGATTGATCGCAGTCTCGACAATAATACATCCAACTTCTGGGGTCCATTTGTTGTTCGCAACTACTGCAGTAGAACTCACCGGGATGGTTAAACCGAGCATCGTATGTCAACCATAACATGTGATTCTCCAATCTATGCTTATTTGTTGCTGGTAGCATCACGCATGCACCACACACACTGAATCTGCAACTATTGCATTTGTATTGTCCCACAGTTGAACTTATAAAGCTATAACAGTTAACACAGAAAAAAGACTCATAATCACTTGTGACTATCTCGAGATAATTATGTCGTGGGTGAGCTGCGTGTGTTATGGTGCTAGGCAGAGAAGAACACTTGATGTCTAAGTTGAACCTGCAGCCTTCGTGGGTACAAGAGTAATAGAGCCCATTCGTATAAGCATGACAAATATAACAGTATTTACTATCTGTTAGATTGCCATCAACATTTTGAAGCCTTAAGCTGTGATCTTTGAGAGGATGGATTGGAAGAGAGGGGATGTGTAGCGGTAAGTTGAAGCACGACAAATGGAGAAAGTATTTGCATTCTTCACAACTCATGTAACCACTCTCATACCCATCACCATATGTTTGCTTCTTTTCATGTATAGCCAATGTGCACCCATCACATGTTAATTCCGATCTCGGAATAATGTCAAACTCATCTTCATCATCGTCATCATCATCATCTTTTTTGTAGCGATCTTGAGATGATGATGAAGAAGACGATGAAAATGTAGTAAAAGTTAGTAGATGATCAGGGTGACCAAAGAACCTGTACTTGCCACCCTTGTTCTGATCATCATGAGGGATGAGAACTTTTCCACTTTCTCGCCTAACGAAAGGTTTGATTATCTCCTCATACATGTCATCTACTGCTATCGGAAACTTGGTGACATCTTTCTCACCATCAATTGCATTTTCATCATCAAATCTGATAGAAAATCAACAAAAACATTTTAACTGAATGTGCATGTTTTGACACAAATTGTATGAGAAAATAGTAGTAAGAAGTATTACGTGGAGGTGGCACAGTTGAGATGGACGATATATCTACAAAGGTGGCAGTGATAGAGCCATCGTCTCAATGGCAAAGTCATGCTGCATATACCACAATCAAATTCATATTTGATATACTCAGATGGAAGAGAAAATGCGAGGGAGAGTGTGTGGGCAGGGTGATGATGAGGGAAGTGCGCGGACAATGGGAGTAGCGCGCAACTCTCGTGTATCCAGTAGTCGCAGAGAGTGCAGATGTAGGAGTCCCCTTTCTCAGTGGCACCACATGCATCACAGGGGAATGTGCACCACCTCGTTCTCTTGGAAAAGCGTAGCTGATGATGAGGGTGGCTTTGGTGGTACATAAGCGGCTGCTTATCAGTAAGAAAGCCCGCGCATCCCAAGTGGATCCACAATCCATCACAGCCCTCTTGGCTACATCTGTAGCCTATCATCCCAAACACATATTCTTTACAAACTGCACATATTCTTGATCCAAAATCATGGAGTGTGAGAGGGTGTGAAGGATGGATAGGGTGCATAATCTCTCGCGGCATTTCCATGCATTCTTTGTGTAACAAACTATGATATCCACACCTGAGGCTGCATCCATACGTTGCATCTCCGGGTATAAAGTATCTCCCACAACCATAACAGTATGAGTTGTAATAATCACTTTGCTTGGCGGAGTCGGGGATCAAACTCAGCGGATGTTCATGAAGCTTATGAGGAAAACTCTCATGCTCCATCTCTCTTTTTTTCTCTCTCAACAATTATATTTTCTTTTTCTTCTGTTTGTCACTTCTCATATGGAAAAGAAAATGTTCCTGTATGCATTGAATAATAGAATCATGCAAACCTGGAATGCAAGTAAGGAATAAAGATAAGGTAAATAATTTCCAAGTAAGGAAGTATTCTCAAATACTCATCAATATATGTAATTCAAGACATATAAGCTTTACTAACTAAATCACATTCCGATTCTATGGAAACTTGAAACATTCTATCTTTGTAAACAAAGCAAAAAATTATACTTTAGATATATAAATCATTTAGATTTTAATCTCGACATATTATGCAAAAAGTTCTAGATACTTTGGGTATTAACAATATTTAAATTTTTTAAATCAAGTCAAACTAAACACTACGTGTAATGTATAATTATAAATATAATCAGCTGATACGAATTTCAGTCGATATCACACAATTACTCAGTTGTCCATGTTCGCACGAACATGAACAAGTGGGGTCCTATTCTAATGCAAACTACGTATACGATTATATGGTATATCTTACAAACTCTAAACTATAATTTGGACTATTAGATCTCAGTATTTGATGTCAATAGATGACAAATAACGTCAACAAAAGTGTCAACACAAAATATCAATACAATGTTAACCAATTAACAATGAGTTGACATTTTTGTTGACGTTATTTGTTATCTGTTGACATCAAATTACTGCATCTAACTAATAGCCCATATTATAATTTAAAATTTGTATAATATATATAGGTCCACTTATATAGAGGTAAACGAAAGTTTATATTTACCCAAAATAACTAAAGTCTCATTCAACTCATAATTATTTTCACACTGAGTCTCTCTTACCTACAATTTTCTCTCTACATTTATCATTTTATTGCACTATATATGTCCGGCGAAAAAGGATGATGACATTGAAATCTCACTAGAGAATGACCGGGATACTCAAAAAATAGTTAGGTATCTAGTTTAATTTTGTAATTTGTCAATATTTTAGGATTTTGATAATGTAAGTTTTAAATTTTTTTTATATGCTATATGTAGTTTTTGGGAATTTTAATTATGTAATTTTTGTGTTTTAGTGAAATTAAAGTAATAAATTAATTAAATTTCATAATAAATAAATTAAAATAAGAAATGAATAGAAAATAAAAATGTAGTCCCATAAATAGTTAAGGAAAAAGATATGGCAAAATAGTTTTAATGACATGATTGTGAATGACCAAATGTAGGGAATATAAATTAGAGAAATTCTTTTTTTTTTGGGTAATAAAAGTGGCAAAGGCCGCTGAACAAAACAAACTAACCAGGGTATGAAATACCTAATTAAATTATTTTCATTCCATAAAGAATCATAGTACTATTATACAAAAATTTAATATTCGGCAACAGAATAATGAGAGACGACGACTCACTTTCACCTTATCAAATTTTTATTAAAATACAATAACACCAATTTTCCGACAATAATTATTTACTAGTTAACACACAACGTTGGATTTGAAAACCTTATTGAATAAGAATACAATTAGGGAAAACGCCAAAAAAAAGGGGAAAAGGAAGAATTCTCATCAAATATCTTGCATTTCAGACATAAAAGTTTTACTAACAAAAATCAAATTCCTATTGATTATAAATTCTACCTGTGGTGATCTTGAGGTCAAGGGTTCAAACCCCGCCACCCGCTGGAAGACTTTCAGCCTTAATCCGCAAGCCCGGTCGAGCAGGATTAGTCGGATTCCGTCAAAAGGCGGGTTCGGCACCTGTAGTTAAAACCAAAAAAAAGAATATAAATAATTTAGATTTTCATCTAATTTAACAACGAATCCGGAAAATATTTATCTTGTAATCCGACAATTCAACATAAAATTACTAGAATTAAATCACAACAATGAGCTGCCATACATTTCACAAATCACATTATAATTACAGAAACACACACACACACACACACACACAGCAAATAGATGGCCATTTCATAGATCAAATACACCCCAGCATCTCATTACCATTCACAACCACAAAATTCACAACAATGAAAATTATAGATCAAATACATTACGTGTCAAGCTGATCCAGGCCGGCTTCAAGCTGCAGGTCGATTCGGTTGAAGATTGGAGAAAGCGATGAAAAAACTCTAATGATTTCTTTACTTCTGCCAACATTATGCGATTCAAACCTTATATAGTACTAACGTTGGGGCGAGAGGTGTTGCATGTGGGGTCACTGGCATCTCGAATTAGGAGTTTTAGGGTTAAGTGGCTTGCGATCGGGTTATTGAATATTTTGGATCGAAACAATCGTTTTAGCATTATGCTAATGACTTTGATCAAACCTATAAGTGTGGCATTTAGGTTGGCTGCGAGCTTCAATTTCAATTCAAAATTGAAATGTAAGAGAGAATTAGTGCTTAAATCAAAAAAATTAAATTAAATGTATGAAATGTATCAGGAGTATGAATATAATTAGATGTCATAGATAACCTTGCCAAGATAAGATATCAAAATACCGACATATATTAAGTAAACAACTTTTAAGTTATCCAAGATGTGTAGTTACTAGTCTAGGACTATATTAAATGATAAAGAAATTCATTTTCATTATAAAAATTTACCATTCTTTATTATTACACACTACATCTGCTTTTATCGCTTTTCAAGATTATAACCTACAAAAGAAAAGAAAAATTCATAACATATTAAAAGTGAAAAAGAAAATTGATGTCAAATTGGTATCTGTTCTTGAAAGCTTTGTGTAATAATAGAATCACAAAAACTTGGAAAGAGAGCAAAGAATAGACATAAGGTAAATTGTATCTAGTCTAATAAATTGAGTCAAAATTCATTTTTACCTTGAGTCATGTGTTCCTAAAAATATTGTACTCCTATATTCTGAATTTTGTTATAAATTATTAGCACTGGCTTTAATAATATAACTGATGATTGCATTGCTAAACACATTAATTAAACAAAGGAACAGTACACTGGAAGTTATTGAAAACGAATAATAATAATAATAATAATAATAATAATAATAATAATAATAATAATAATAATAATAATAATAATAATAATAATAATAAAACAAATAAAAAGTTATAATGAAGAGAAATAGATACTTTTCTTGGGTATGTAAGATTTAAAATTTGATTGTAAGTTTCAAGATATATAAGCTTTACTTACAAAAATCATATTCCGATTCAATGGAAACTTTAAAAATTCCACCTTCGTAAACGAAGAAAAGAATTATTCTTTAAAAATCATATTCCGATTCAAAAGGAAAAAAAATGTGAGAAATAACGAAAGCATTAAACCAATACTTAAATATGTGGAATGTATTATAAAGAAATACTACTCCATCCGTCCCATAAAAGTTGGGACAAAACTTTTGGGCACGAAGATTAAGAATTTATATTAAATAAATAGGAGAGATGAAAAAAGTAGGAAAGATAAGAGAGAGTAAAGTAAATGATGGAATACAAGTAAGAGTGATTAGATGTTTTGTCTTTTGTTAAAAAAAGAAATGACTCAACTTTGTTGGGACGGAATAAAAGGGAATACGTCTCAACTTTTATGGGACGGGGGGAGTACTACTATATAACTTGTTGGCAATTGAAACTAAAAATATAACATATGACTGTCCCACATCGGTGCCAAAAGAAAACTGAAACTAGTATATAAATCTCATGGGCCCTCTTCCTATCACCAATTGGTTTTAGGATGGAACCTATGGATTTCTATCATGGTATCAGAGCGGGTCGCCGACTGTGGGTCAAATTTAACTGACCCAACAGTATATCTGGGCCGAAACAAAAAAATGACTGATCCAGCAGTATATCTGGACTTAAAAATTTGGGCCAAATGGTCCAACCGATCGAAAAAAAATTGGACCGATTGTCCAATCGATTAGAAAAAGTCCAACCCCTCCAAGATTCACCTAAGATTCACCTTGAAGGGTTTGAGGGAGGGTGTTGGCAATTGAAACTAAAAATATAACATATGACTGTCCCACATCGGTGCCAAGAGAAAACTGAAACTAGTATATAAATCTCATAGGCCCTCTTCCTATCACCAAAGCCACCACGGCCACCACCGCCACCACCAAATCTTCCTCTTGATGGCTCTCTTTCCTGCAAATTTGGCAACAAGGTCACCACTTCCAAGCTCACACCAGCAGCATTCTCTTGCCCTGCAAGGAAAGCATCAAGATCTTCGACAGCAACGTCGAATACAGCACCCTTCCCATCGGCAGTTAATGAAAGACCCTTTATAGATTCAACCTTCTCCTCAGGCAAAAACCTCCTCAGAGCTCCATAAGCAAACGATGGTGAGTAGATGGGCTTTCCACACTCGAGCTGTACAGTAACATGATTTTCCAATGAAGTGAGAAGTGACCGATTCTTAATTTCAGTGTAACCAGCAGCATTGGCCAATGCCTTAGCAAGTAGGTCTGCTGGAGTTAAATCAGATGAGTTGAGTAACTCTTCAGCTGCAGCTTTGAATACCGGAATCACACTATCTGAAATTTCATTGATTTTTTCTGCTGCTTCAACACCAGCAGATTTAGCTATATCAGATGGCTGTGGAGCACTTATACGTTCAAATTTAACACCTGATTCTCTTTCGATCCTAGAAAAATTTGACATCCTAGGATCATAAAGCATCACAGCAACACCACTTTTCCCAGCTCTTCCTGTTCTCCCAGATCGATGAATGTATGCCTCTACATCACGAGGTGGCTCACACTGAATAATTAACTGGACATCATCAATGTCTAGTCCTCGTGCTGCAACATTGGTAGCCACAAGTGTAGAAAATTTGCCTGATCTGAAGGCATTAAGAGTTACCTCACGGGTAGACTGTTGTATATCACCATGCAATGCACGTGCTCCAGGAAGCACACCAGCAAGTGTGGAAGCAGAATCCTTTGTCTCAGTGAAAATAATAGTGCGTCCACCACTGCTATAGCAACGAATGATGTCAGGAATGAGCTGAGCTCTGGCAGATACAGAGCAGGGAAGGACAAAATGCCTTACATTGGTGCTGGCTTTCATTTTCTCATTACCAACAAGGTCAGCAGTTTTCTTGTCTGGTTTCAAAAATTTGGTAGATATTTGCTTAACCCAAACTGGCAATGTAGCACTGAAAAGCAGCGTTTGGACTTTGCTAGAATCCTCAACCTTGCCAAGAATAAGTTCAACATCGTCAACAAAACCCATCCTCAGCATTTCATCAGCCTCATCTAGCACTCGGAACTGTAAGGACCGGAAGTCAATATTTCCTCGCTCAAAATAAAATCAAAATTTCTTCATAATAATCCTGTTTGTTTTCCAATAAATCATGTGGCAATAGCACGCTTGTACGAAAAGGAAATTTTTGTAGTCATTACCTTATTCACAAATTTTCATAAAAACTTATTCAGTCTTTATGATACTTACATTTACTACATATACATTATCTGATGCGATAATCGTGATACTATGGTAGTACTCTCATCAATTTCTTTTCACATGTGCCATGCACTCATTTATTATGTCACGTTCAGTTTATGACCAAAATGTGCCCCAATATACCCAATATATAATTATGACCAAGTAAAAAAAGTGCAAGAATATTAAAAATACTACACAGGATTGATAAAATCTTTATCTATAAGATGCAAGAACAACACACATAATAACATAAATACAACAATCTACATAAACATGAACCAAATTAAAAAGAGACATTTGTTTCGACTTGCATAAGATTGCCTCTAGGCATCACCCAAGCATTTCACACCGCACTTTACACACACGGCAAAGAAGCATGACGCACATTGATTCCGGGCTTATCATAACTATCTTCATGACATTGATCACATCTCTTTTTGTTGGATATGATTTGAAATCTGAGAGGGTGATCATGAATGGATATCACATACTGCTTTGTCCCATATTTGATGTTTCTGTACCGACCCGATGTGGCAGGAAAGCATTCCGGATGAAAGGATTGATCGCAGTCTCGACAATAATACATCCATAACCTGGGGTGCATTTGGTATTCGCAGCTGCTACAGTAGAAATCACCAGGACGATTAACATAGGCCTCATATGTCAACGGCAACAAGTGATTCTCCAATCTATGCTTATTTGTTGCTGGTAGCATCACACATTTAGCACACACACGGAATCTGCAGCTATCGCATCTGTAGTCTCCACTTTCGTTAGATATGAGACCACGACACTTATAACAGAAACTAGAATTATCGCCCTTGACAAAATTGAGATAATTATGTCTTGGATGAGCTGCGTGTTTAATGGTGTTGGGTAGAGAAGCACACTTGATGTCTATTCTGAACCAACACTCTTTGTTGGTACAGTCGTAAAAGAGCCCATTCGTTAAAGCCTGACAAATAAAACAGTATATCCAATCTGTGCCGGCTTGAAGCTAGGGTCGGCTTGAAGCTAGGGTCCGATTTGGTTGGAGATTGGAGAAAGATAGGAAAGTACTCTATTGCCTTCTTTACTTTAGCCCAATTTATGCGGTTCAAACCTTATACAAGGCGGGAGGTGTTGCACGTGGGGTCACTGACATTTCGAATGTTTTTGAGTATAGTAGGAATTTTACGTTTAAATGGCCGACGATTGAGTTTAGGCTACGTACCCCATCTATAATAAAGAAAAGAAAAGAAAAATCTATCACATTGTGTAATGGATTTATGTCAAATTGGTATCAAAGTTCTTGAAAACTTTGTGTAATAATAGAATCATAGAAACTTGAAGAGAGAGCAAAGAATAGATATAAGGTAATTTATATCAAGTTTATCAAATTGAATCACAATTTATTTTTACCTTGAGTTATGTGTTCCAAAAAATATTGTACTACTATATTCTTAATTTTGTTATAAATAATTAGCACTGGCTTTAATAATATTACTGATGATTGCATTGCTAAGCACATTAAACAGAGGAGCAGTACACTTGAAGTTAATGAAAAAGAATAATAATTAAAAAAATAAAAAGTTAAAACAATTACATGCTATAGATAATGGAAAACAAATTTATAAACATGTTAATTAAAGAAATTTTAAGTTTTTTAGAATGTGGAATTATGAATCTAAGCCCATATTATCATATGAGCCATGATTTGTTTTTAAGTCATGTAGTAGTATGTCATTATTTTTTTCTTTTTAACTGCAACTATTTCGGTGTATCGCATATACATTGCACGAAGGGAAGATAAAGATCTGATTCTCTACAAAGCAAAATCTTCATTTCTTTAGAATAATCCTATTTGTTTTCCAATAAATCATGTCGGTAAATATTTAGGGAGTGTTTGAATTGTTTCGGTAGATAAGGAAGAGCTAAATTCCCAACATTATCCTTTGTCTTTATGCTTATTTCCAAAAAGTTAGGGGGCAATAAAGTATTTTCGTGTAACGACCCGGCTTCTAGACTGATGGCTGTCCCCACAGACCAACACAAGTCTTTCCAGCGTGCTTTGTCCTCACTCACACGCTCCCAGGGGTCACCCATCTTAGAATTACTCCAAGCCAAGCACGCTTAACTTCGGAGTTCTTATAAGATGGATGCCAGAAAAGCAGATACGTCTGTTGTTATGAGTAGCACCTATCCTATCTATTAAGCTCTCCTTGAATATGCAGTCCCATACCTGCATATCCTCGGAATCCTTCTCGTTCGGGTGTGTTTCGGTTCATTCATGTCCCCCTCCACTTCAGATGTAGGAGCTGCTCCTTGTCCATGCCTCTGCACCGGCATCACTCCCTACTCTTGCCCCGGGCGTTACATTTCATGTCTTTCTCTGACCAATATTAATAAAGTTGATAGGTATATGTCCATTTTTCACTGATTAGAAAACATGCTCTAATACTTGGGCCACCAAGAAACACGAACAAAGAAACCAAACATTAGATATAGACATATAGGAGCCATTAACTGCATACAATTCAAACACATCCTTTAAGAAAAAGTTTATTCACTCTTTTGTGACACTTACAATTACTACATTCTACATATACAGTATCTGATGCGATAATCGTGATACTATGGTAGTGCTCATGCTCAATAACTAATAACTATATATAAGGATAATTTTCTGAAAAATTACACAAATTAAAATATTTGTCGTATTACGTTGTATACCAAATTCTACATTCAGTTTCTATTTTTGCTACAGTAGTGTGTGGCATGTATGAAAAAGCAAGAATATAATACACAAGAATTATAGTAAGTCTTTTGTATACAATATTAATCAAATACTACATTAATTGAAAGATACAAGACCAACACACATTTAGCCAATAACATAAACACAAGAATCTACATATATATGCACGCGATCAAATGTCCTCACCCCATGTGTTTCAGACCGCAAGACGCAAGTTATGCACACGACAAAGAAGCATGATACACATTGAAATCCAAGCTTATCATAGTAATTGACATGACACAGGCCACATCTCTTTTTCTTGGATATGATTTGAAATCTAAGAGAATGGCGAGAGTCATGAATTTTGGATATCACAGAATACTTTCTCCCAAAGTTGATGTTTCTGTACTTACCCGACGTAGCAAGAAAGCATCTGGGATGAAAGGATTGATCGCAGTCTCGACAGTGATACTGTTACGAACGTACCAACGCCCGATCCGCCGGCGGTGGTTCTTGATGACAGCCATGTAGATACAGTGGTGTCCACCGGGTTAACAGGTGAAGCAGCGGAGCAGCAGAAGGAAGAGTTGAGCAAGGCAGCGAGGGAGACGGCTCCGACGGGAAGGCAGCTTCGACCTCGGGAGAGTCTGAAGCAGCCTGAAACGCCTTCGTGGTTACAGCTCCAAATAAAGGCGTGGAGCAGCTCTTTATTTTATTTTATTTTATTCTGTTATTTTGTTAAGTATTTTTGGACAATATTTTTGGCTTTTACGAACTTATTTTATTGAGCGTTTTATAAGCTCCGTCGGGTTTTATTTGTTGGTTCTTTCCCGATGTAGGTTTAGGTCGAACCAACCCTAGGGTCCTTAGAGGTTATAAATAGGGCTTTCATTAATTCCGTCATTCAATTAATGAAGTAATATTTGCCCACAACCTTGTGCGATACACAGATATCAGAACTTTTCACGCTGCCGACGGAAAACTCTTCCGCGCCAGCCGCTTTCTCGTTTTGTTTAAGCCGCCGATCCCGGGCTTAGGGACGCCGGACTCGTGTGTTGTTGGTTTAGTGACAGGAATTCTTCTTTAAGAGCTTCGCCATCTTAACAGATACATATAACCTCTGGCTTCCATTTGGTCTTCACAGTTGCTGCAATAGAACTCACCAGGACGGTTAACATAGGGATCAAATCTCGACATATTATGAAAAAAGTAGCACTAGATAGGTACGTTGGATCGAAACAATATTTCTCGCACTATAATGACTACTTTAATAAAAACGAAACGTGACATTTAAGTTGGGCGTCAAGCTTCATTTCAATTTAAAAGGAAAAAATAGTGAGCAAGAAGCCAAGAATTAATGCGATATAAAATGTATAAATCAAGTCAAATTAAATACGTGGAATGTATTATAAATATAATCAGCTGATTCGAATTTCAATTAATATTATTTGGGGCAATGCATAAATAATAATTCCATGCAATTTTAGCCTAAACTCTGACGGCAAGATCGCGGCCTGAATCTTTTTATGGCTGCAGAATTAGAAGAAATCAAAAGTTGAGTAGTTTACATACAAATAGAAACAGAAAGTGGTGAAAGCTTATTAATTTTGTTTAGTTACTATAGAACTTATATTTACATTACCATATCACCTACTAGGCTCCTTTCTAATGCCAAATTACATACATCCTACAAACTCCAAACTATAATCTGGATTACTCCCTCTATTCCAAATAATTCATCACCATTGACTCGGAGTTAGTAGAATGTGGATCCTACTTTTATATATTAGTCTTATAATAAAATGAGAGTGAGTGGAATGTGAGATCTTCTATCAATTTTTGCCACATTAATAGTGTGCCCCATATACTCAATAATTATGTCACGTTCAGATGACTCTAGCTCCCTTAGCGTTCACCACTTTATGACCAAGTAAAAAAAGTGCATGAATATTAAATACTACACAGGATTGATAAAATCTTTACATATAAGAATAATCAAATACATAAGATACAAGAACAACACACATCATAACACAAATACAACAATCTACATAAGCATGAACCTAATTAAAAAGAGACATTTTTTTTATTTGCATAAAATTGCCTCTAGGCATCACCCAAGCATTTCAAACCGCACTCTACACACACGGCAAAGAAGCATGACGCACATTGAAATCCGGGCTCATCATAACTATCTTCATGACATTGATCACATCTCTTTTTGTTGGATATGATTTGAAATCTGAGAGGATGATCATGAATGGATATCACATACTGCTTTGTCCCATATTTGATGTTTCTGTACCGACCCGACGTGGCAGGAAAGCATTCGGGATCAAAGGATTGATCACAGTCTCGACAATAATACATCCATAACCTGGGGTGCATTAGGTGTTCACAGCTGCTACAGTAGAAATCACCAGGACGGTTAACATAGGCCTCATATGTCAGCGACAACAAGTGATTCTCCAATCTATGCTTATTTGTTGCTGGTAGCATCACACATTTAGCACACACACGGAATCTGCAGCTATCGCATCTGTATTCTCCACTTTCGTTAGATATGAGACCACGACACTTATAACAGAAACTAGAATTATCGCCCTTGACAAAATTGAGATAATTATGTCTTGGATGAGCTGCGTGTTTAATGGTGTTGGGTAGAGAAGCACACTTGATATCTATTCTGAACCAACACTCTTTGTTGGTACAGACGTAATAGAGACCATTAGTATAAGCATAACAAATTATACAGAATATCCAATTTGTGAGCTTGCCATCAACATTTTGAAGCCTTAGGTTGTGATCATTGAGCAAATGAATAGGAAGAGAGGGGATCTCAAGTGGTGAGTCGAAGCAGGACAAGTGGAGAAAGTATTTGCATTCATCACAACTCATGTAACCACTCTCATACTCATCATCATTTGCTTCCTTCTTTTCATGTATAGCCAGTGTGCACCCATCACATATTATTTCCGATCTTGGAATACCATCATCATCATCATCATCATCATCATCATCATCTATTTTGCAGTGATAATGAGACGATGACGAAGAAGACGATGAGGCTAAAGAAAATGTAGTAAAAGTTAATAGATGAGGGTGATTGGAGAAGCTGTACTTGCCACCGATATTGTGATTGTCATGATCATGAGGAGGGATGATGTCAAGTTTTCCTCTTTGTCGCTTCACGAAGGGTCTGATCATCTCCTCATATATGTCATCTTCTGTCTTTGGAAACTTGGTAACCACTTTCGCATCATCAATGGCATTTGCATTTCCATTTTCATTTTCATCATCAAATCTAAAAGAAAATCAACCAAAACAGTTGATTAAATTAAATTGACAAAATAATGGTAAGAGTAAATAGTACTCCTTAAAACTGACCCATCACTAAAAATGGAAATATATTTATTTCTACTTTATTCCCTCTCTTTACTTTACTCTCTCTGCATTTAACACACAAAATAAAGCTTCATAAAATCCAGTGCAAGGATCATCTTTGTTGGGACGGAAGGAGTAAGAAGTATTACGTGGAGGTGGCGCAGTTGAGATGGACGACATATCTGCAGAGCTTGCAATGATAGACCCAACGTCTCAACGGTAAAGTTAAGCTACATATAGCACAATCAAATTCGTAAGGGATGTACTCATATGGGAGAGAAAATGCGAGGGAGAGAGAGTGGTGATGATGAGGGATGTCCTTAGACAGCGGTAGGAGTGCGCAACTCTGGTGTATGGAGTAGTCGCAGACAGTGCAGGTGTAGGAGTCCCCTTTCTCAGTGGCACCACAGGCATCGCAGGGGAATGGACACCACCTCGTTTTCTTCGAAAATCGAAGCTGGTGCTCAGGGTGGCTCGGGTGCTCCACATGAGAGTGCTTTTCGTTACGAGCCCCTGCGCATACCAAGTGGATCCACAATCCATCACACCCCTCTTGGCTACATCTGTACCTTAACCCATACACATCCTTTTCACAAATTGCACATTTTTTTGTTTCAGACAAATCTTTTGGCTTATACATTGTGAGAGGGTGTAAAGGATGGATAGGATGCATGATCTCTTGAGGCATTTCCATGCATTCTTTGTGTAACAACCTACCATATATACACAACTTAGAGATGCATCCATAAGCTACTTCTCCGGGTGAAAAGTATCTCCAACAACCAAGACACTTATAGATGCGATGAATTTTTTCGGACGAGTCGGGGATCAGACTCAGCGGATGTTCATGACACATATGATGAAAACTCTCTTGCTCAATTTCTCTTGACATTTTTTCTCCTTTCCTTGTTATCACTGCTCGCATTAAAAAAATGTAACACTCACGTATATATACATTGAGTAATAATATAATCATACAAAATTTAGCCCGAGCAATGTAAAGAGATATTACAAACTATAACTGAATTTCGAATTTCGGATTTTTCTACAAACTTAAAACTTGATCGTATAATCATGGACTTTGATAATGTTTGTTATCGAATCATGTGTGGCTCGTCGGATAGTCTGGGTGGACTAAACAACGACGTCGTTTCGTCATTTTACGCAAACACTGCTATTAAACTTAAGCCCATATAATTTGTTTTTTTTTTAATTTTCTTAGATGATGGCCACATACGAATCCACAAAGTCCACTTATGATTTGAACATCAATTGTTGATGATCAAAGTTTATGATTTTGATGTTTTAATAATTTAATTGATGATTGCATTACCAAATACATACATACATATAAACAAAAGTGCAATACACATAAAAGATATAGTACACCACAGCAAAAAAAAAATATAAATAAATAAATATTAAGGACGCTAATTTGTGTTTCTAAATACACCACCAACGCTTCAACAAACGCCCATATTATTGGCGCTCCAACTAAAACTAGAGAACGCAAATGAAAGCGTCCAAATAAATAAAAAAATTAAGTTAATTCACACTTTATTTTTCATCCTAAATTATTGTTGTTATTTTAAAAAAAATTTCAATGCAAATAATCACGTCTCAATTTTTGTATCCTTAAAAGATACTCTATATGTATTTCGTAGTGATACTACCTATGTCGCTCATAATTTGAATCTTTTCTTTTGGGACGACTCACCTTTATTCACCTTATCAAATTTTTATTAACACCAATTTTCCAACAATAATTACTAACAACTTAACACACAACGTTGTATTTGAAAACCTTATTGAATAGAATACAATTAAGGAAAAAGCCTAAAAGGGGAAAAGGAAGAATTCTCATCAAATATCTTTGTAATTCAGATATAAAATTTTTACTAACAAAAACCAAATTCCGAATGATTATAAGTTCTACCTTTGTAAACAAATAAAAGAATATAAATAATTTTAGATTTTATCAACAAATCCGGGAAATATTTATCGTATAATCAGACAACTTAACACAAAAAATATACTAATATTTAATAAATTTTCAGAACAATGAGTTGCCAACCATTTCACAAACCACATTAATTATAAAAAAAACATAAAGCAAATAAATGGCCATTTTATAAATCAAATACACCCAGCATCTCATTACCATTCATAACCACAAAATTCACAACAATGAAAATTATAGAACAAATACATTACCTTTCTGAGAGAGAGAGAGAGAGAGATCGCTGATTCAGGCCAGCTTCAAGCTGGGGTTCGATTCGGTTGAAGATTGGAGAAAGCGAGGAAAAAACTCTATTGATTTCTTTACTTCTGCCAAAGTTATGCGATTCAAACCTTATATAGTACTAACATTGGGGCGAGAGGTGTTGCATGTAGGGTCACTAGCATCTCGAAATAGGAGTTTTAGGTTTAAGTGGCTTGCGATCGGTTTATTGAATATTTTGGATCAAAACAATCGTTTTAGCATTATGCTAATGGCTTTGATCAAACCTATAAGTGTGGCTTTTAGGTTGGCTACGAGTTTCAGTTTCAATTCAAAATAAGAGAGTATTAGTGCTTAAATCAAACAAATTAAATTAAATGTGTGAAATGTATTAGGAGTATGAATATAATTAGATGTCATAGATAACCATACCAAGATAAGATATCAAAATACCGACATATATTAAGTAAACAACTTTTAAGTTATCCAAGAATGTGTAGTTACTAATGTAGGACTATATTAAATGATAAAGAAATTCATTTTCTTTATAAAAATTTACCATTCTTAATTGTTACACACTACACTGCCTTTATCGCTTTTCAAGATTATAACCTACAAAAGAAAAGAAAAATTCATCACATATTAAAAGTGAAAAAGAAATTGATGTCAAATTGGTATCTGTTCTTGAAAGCTTTGTGTAATAATAGAATCACAAAAACTTGGAAAGAGAGCAAAGAATAGACATAAGGTAAATTGTATCTAGTCTAATAAATTGAGTCAAAATTCATTTTTACCTTGAGTCATGTGTTCCTAAAAATATTGTACTCCTATATTCTGAATTTTGTTATAAATTATTAGCACTGGCTTTAATAATATAACTGATGATTGCATTGCTAAACACATTAATTAAACAAAGGAACAGTACACTGGAAGTTATTGAAAACGAATAATAATAATAATAATAATAATAATAATAATAATAATAATAATAATAATAATAATAATAATAATAATAATAATAATAATAAAACAAATAAAAAGTTATAATGAAGAGAACTAGATACTTTTCTTGGGTATGTAAGATTTAAAATTTGATTGTAAGTTTCAAGACATATAAGCTTTACTAACAAAAATCATATTCCGATTCAATGGCAACTTTAAAAATTCCACCTTCGTAAACGAAGAAAAGAATTATACTTTAGATATTATAAATTACTTTAGTTATATATTGTGAGGGTAAACAATTCCCACATCGGAGAATGAACAAGAGTTGCAAGTGTATAAATGAGCTATTTCAACTCCATTAGTATGAGTTCTTTTGGGGAGTACCCTAAAAGCAAAACCGCGAGGGCTTTGCCCAAATGCGTGGCACTGAAATTGGGCCAGGCTTCTGTCGTTTCAATTCAAAAGGAAAAAAAATGTGAAAAATAACGAAAGAATTAAAACAACACTTAAATATGTGGAATGTATTATAAATATATAACTAATTCGAATTTCAGTTAAAATAATTACATGCTATAGATAATGACAAAGAAATCAAAATATAAACATGTTAATTAAAGAAATTGTAAGTTACTTTAGAATGCGGCATTATGAATGTAAGCCCATATTATCATATGAGCCGATTTGTTTTGACTTAGTCATGTAAATCATTATTTTTTTTCTGTATCGCACCTACATTTCACGAAGGAAAGACGAAGATCCGATTCTCTACAATGTAAAACCTTCACTTCTTCATAATAATTATATCTGTTTTCCAATAAATCATGTGGCAATAGGTGGTAAATTGAGTCAACTCTTGTTGTGTTATTTTCTTCGATTGATTGAATCCCGCGGGTTGAATCCACTACCATCGATGTCCGCGTGCAATCCAATCCGATGCAGGAAAATTTTCCTACAAAGCTTTACGTATTTTCTCTCTTGTGACTCTTATGTTCTTTCTACTGTCACGCTGTTTCTCATTCTTCACCATGAAGAATAAATAATCATCAAGTAGAATTTCCTTTTTCGCTTGTTCCATTGAAATAGTTCATATTCATTTATGACAAATATTTTTTTCCTTCTTTCTTACTTTATCGTTTATGGACCCGTGTCAACTCTAAATGTCCTATTTTTACGGGATGAAGGAGTTTAGACATTAAAAATAGTAAAGTGGTGACATATCCACTAAAAGCCACGGTCCCTGTTTGAAGTGTGTAATTTCATTTCATTAACCAAGTCTTGTCGACGGTTAACTGAATTAAGAAACACTGTAAGTTCGAGATTAGTTTTAGGGTTCATAAGTTTAAAAATCTTTGGTCAAATTATGTTTCGAATTTTTCTACAATAGTGTGTGCCATGTACTCATTTATTATATGCCACATTCAGTTCGCTCTAGCTCTGTTGGTGTTCATCACTTTACGAAAATAAAATGTAAGAATAACATTAAAAACACAAGAATTATAGTAAAACTTTTGAATACTATATTAATAATCAAATACATTATGAGATACAAGAACAACACACATTTAGCACTTAACAAAAACACACCAATCTACATATGCACACGATCAGATGGCCTTATTGGCATCACCCATGTGTTTCAGAGTGCAGGATATACACACGGCAAAGAAGCATGATGCACATTGCAATCCAGGCGCATCATACAGTTCAAAACGACATAGATCACACCTCTTTTTGCTGGTTATGATTTGAAATCTAAGAGGATGGTCATGAATACTGGAAATCACAAGCTGCTCTGTCCCATATATGATGTTTCTATACTCACCGGACGTAGCAGGAAAGCATTCAGGATGAAAGGATTGATCACAGTCTCGACAATGATACATCCATAACCTGGGGTGCATTTGGTTTTCGCAGCTGCTACAGTAGAAATCACCAGGACGGTTTACATAGGCATCATATGTCAACGACAACAAGTGATTCTCCAATCTATGCTTATTTCTTGCTGGTAGCATCATACATTTACCACACACACCAATTCTACAAGTAATGCATTTGAAGTGTCCCATTCGAGTGAGTTTATACATATTGCAGTTAACGCAGAAACTAACATCGTCAATGTTCCGGTCTTTGATTAGCATGAAATACTCATGTCGTGGATGAGATGCGTGTTTTATGTTGTTGGGTAGAGAAGCACACTTGATGTCTATGTTGAAACGGCAGATGGTACAGTGGTAATAGAGCCCATTCACTTTACTATTACAAATATCACATTCTATCCAACCGGTTAGCTTGCTATCAACATTTTGAAGTGTTATGTTGTGATCTTTGAGAGGGTGAATAGGAAGAGAGGGGATCTCAAGTGGTAAGTTGAAGCAGGATAAATGGAGAAAGTATTTGCATTCATCACAACTCATATAACCACTCTCATACCCATCACCATCTGTTTGCTTCCTTTCATGTATACCCAGTGTGCACCCATCACATATTAATTCCGATTTTGGAATATTGGAAAAATCATCTTCATCATCTTCATCTCTTTTGTAGGGATCATGAGATAACGGTGATGATGAAGCTGAAGAAAATGTAGTAAAAGTTAGATCATGAGGGTGTTTGGAGAATTTGTACTTGCCACTAATGTTGTGATTGTCATGATCAGGGTTGAGAATTTGCGCTTTTTGTCGTTTAATGAAGGGTCTGATCATCTCCTCATACATCTCTTCTATTGCTATTGGAAACTTGGTAGCCGGGGTCTTATCACCATCTTCACTGTCATTATCAATTTTGAAAGAAAATCAACCAAAACTGTTGATTAAATATTTTTAACCCAAAATCTAAACATGCACCTCTACTAAAAAGGGTATGACTTAATAGTACACCCTCAGTCTTTTGTAGTTATGGCAATTTTTTTTGGGCACAAAATTTATGAAAATGGTGTTTAGTGAGTCACATTGAAAGAGATCAAATAATGATGAAAGGATAAAGTAATTGAGGTTAAATGTGTTACTAGTATTTTTGTGCCTGAAAAGGAATATGGCTCATCTATGTGGGACAAAGAGAGTAAGAATTATTACGTGGAGGTGGCGCAGTTGATATGGACGACATATCTGCATAAGGAGCAATGATAGACCCAATGTATCAATGACAATGGTTTGCTGCATATTCCACAATCAAATCCAAATTTGAGGTACACGGATGGAGGAGAGAAAGCGAGGGAAAGAGCATGGTGATGATGAGGGAAGTCCTCAGACAGTGGGAGGAGAGCGCATCTTTGGTGTATGGAGTAGTCACAAAGGGTGCAGGTGCAAGAGCCCCCTTTCACTGTGGCACCACATGCATTGCAGGGGAATGTGTACCACCTCGTTTCCTTGGAAAAACGTAAATCATGTTGCGGGTGGCTTGGGTGCTTCATTATTCGCTCCTTTTCATCCCTATTATATAAAACGAACATCATCAGCACACCACATCACGACCCCCTTGGCTAGAGTGTTTAGTGAGTTACATTGTGAGAGATTAAACTAAGTAGACGAAGAGTGAATAAAATAAGTGAGATTAAATGTGTTATTTTTTACAAAAAAAAGGAATACGTCTCAACGATAATTGGATAGAGAGAGTAAGAAGTATTACGTGGAGGTGGCACAGTTGAGATGGACGACATATCTGCAAAGGTTGCAATGATAGACCCAACGTCCCAATGGCAAAGTTGAGTTGCATATAGCACAATCAAAACCATATTTGATGTACTCAAATGGGAGAGAAAAGGCGAGGGAGAGAGAGTGGGCGGGGTGATGATGAGGGAAGTCCGCAGACAGTGGGAGGAGTGCGCAACTCTCATGTATCCAGTATTCGCAGAGTGTGCAATTGTAGGAGTCCCCTTTCTCAGTGAGACCACATGCATCACACGGGAATGGACACCACCTCGTTTTCTTAGAAAATTGAAGCCGATGTTGAGGGTGGCTCAGGTGCGGCATAGATGGCTGCTTATCTTTAGGAAACCCCGTTGTGCATCCCAAATGGATCCACAATCCATCACAGCCCTCTTGGCTACATCCGTACCTTAACCCTTCCACATCCCCTTTACAAACTGCACATATTTTTGATCCAGAAATTTTGTTTGAATCATGGAGTGTGAGAGGGTGTGAAGGATGGATAGGATGCATAATCTCTTGAGGCATTTCCATGCATTCTTTGTGTAACAACCAACGAAATCCACACTTGCGGCTGCATCCATAAGTTACATCTCCGAGTAAAATGTATCTCCAGCAACCATAACACCTAGTCTCGTATACCCTTTTTTGGGCCGAGAAGGAGATCAGACTCAGCAGGTGTTCATGACACAGATGAGTAAAACTCTCATGCTCCATTTCTCTCTCTCTTTTTTTTTTTAACTACTTTTTTTGATCACTTCTCACATTGGAAAAGATAACGCTAGCTCTTATACATATATATTGATAAAGAATAGAATCATGGAAGCTTGGAGTGTGGGAAAAGAATAAATACAAACAAAACAAAAGAAAACAAAACAATCCGTGTGGTTTTACTTTATCACTAATCACATTGGAAAAGATAAAGCCCTACATATGCAATGATTAACAGAATCTTGGAAATCTAGCTAACAATAGAATTAACTACTTTTATTCTTGCGTAGGTCAGTTTAAAGTGACTACCATAACTGGTTCAATACATTTGACCAAAAAAACTTTTTGTCCTCCACATTAGTGTGTTACCTTCCGTTTCAAGATAATATGTTTTGGCACGATTGCGTCAAAAATTAACGGTGAATCGCATTTTGATCTGATTAATGAGTTGAATATGAAACAAAACATAGTGTCTAGGACCAGAAGCCATCACGCATAATGTGTAGGATTAAGTAGTATGTTGTGCAAATGTATGGAACAATTCCAGACTTCAAAATGCTTGACGGGTAATTTTTTCCAAAAACGTTAAATATGGACCAAAACATATTGATTAGGACCAGAAACGAATACAATTAATGTGTACAACCAAAAAGTTTCTTGTTCTGAAACCGTTAAAGTTCCAATGGTTATAAGTTTCAAAAACTATAGAATTCTCAAGTTGTCATCAATAGTTTTTAACGTTATATTGTTCACTTTGACCACATGGAAGTGTAACATCAAAGTTGGGGTTCAAGCATCTTTCCAATTCAAAACAAAAAAAAAATTAGAATGAATTATTGCACTATAAAATGTTCAAACTTCTTTAATTTCCAAGGGTTATAGATGATTATTTAACCTACAAACACTACAAAGAAAAAAAATGCTTCAGAACTTTAAGCAATAATAGAATCTGAAAACATTAAAGTGTGACATTAAAGTTGGGTTCAAGCATCTTTTCCGATTCAAAACAAAAAAAATTGTTAAGAGTGAATTATTGCACTATAAAGTGTTCAAACTTCTTTGATTTTCCTAAGGTTAGATGCCCTACAAAATAAAAGAAAAGAAAAAGAAAAATCCATCACACATTAGAAGGGAAAAGGAAAAATGCTTCAGAACTCTGAGCAATAATAGAATCTGAAAACTTGGTGTGAGAGTAAAGAATATACAAAAGCTAATTAAATTAATATCAAAATAAGTCACTCATTCATTTTTTCCCTCTTTTTATTATTGCTCTTTGGAAAAGATAACACTCATATACACATATATACATTGAGTAGTAACATAATTAATCATGCAAACTTTGAGCTCGAGCAAAGAGAAAAGAAAATATGAAGTTACATTCTTTTCTTGATATATGTGTTACTAAATATATCTTACATTCTTAATTATTTTTGTTTTAAATTTGATGTTTCAATAATTAATTTAACGGGTGATCATTGCGTAACTAATTTTAAAAAAAGCGCGATACACATGAAAGTTAAAATTAAAGAAATTATTTTTCATAGAAAAGAAATTTACCTTCACCAAACACAATTAACGCAAATATATTAATTAACTTTAAAAATTGTACAAAGAATTATTTAGTTTTTAATATCAACGTACTATGATCAAAACGGAAAGCACCAGTTGATAAGGGAAAAACCCTTATCAAGTGGAAAAGATAAGAAAGTCGCAGAGAAACTGTGTTCACAATCGGAAATTCTAAACAGAAACACTAAATAAAGATAAAAGACAACTTGGTGAACAAGATAATAAAGATATGTAAAAGATATGAAAATATAATAATACAAATATGGGAGATATTCCAGAAGATATAATCGTATCAGAAAATATACGAGCCATATGTTTAAATCAAATAATTTAATTGAGTGGAATGTATTATAAATATAGAAATACAGTTAATATATTGTTAGATGTTATAGATAATCGTATATATCAAGATAAAGAAACCAACATATAAACATATAAACATGTTTATAAAATGAGATACGCAACCTTTACTTGATTTATCTGTTCCTAAAATACTCCCTCCGTCCCATTAAATATGTAACATTTGGAAATTGGCACGAGTTTTTATGTAGTGTTGTTTTGTGAGTGAATGATGAGAGAGTAAAGTAAGAGAGATGAAAAAGTAGAGATAGAGATATTTCTATTTTAGGAAACGTTTCATTTTTAATGGGACAAACTAAAAAGGAAAACGTTTCATTTCTAATGGGATAGAGGGAGTATCATAGTATATTCTCATCTTTGTTTTAGTTGATTCTATTCTGTAAAATTCGAAAATTGGAAAATGAGATTGTTTTCATATAGGACAGATGGGTACTAGATAAATTGGATCGAAACAATAGTTTTTAGCGTTGTATTGATGACTTTGATCCACATGGAAGTGTGACACAAGAACAACAGTAAATAAACAAGAATTACAAATCTTTTGCATACAATATTAATCAAATACTAGTATATTGTAAGATACAAGAACAACACACATTTAGCACAAAACATAACACAACAATCTACATATGCTGCAATCAGATGGCCGCATCACCCATGTGTTTCAGACCGCATGATTTACACACGAAAAAGAAGCATGACACACATTGAAATCCAGGCCAATCATACCTATCTCGATGACATAGGTCACACCTCGTTTTATTGGTTATGATTTGAAATCTAAGAGGGTGATCATGGATACTGGAAATCACATATTGCTCTGCCCCATATTTGATATTTCTGTACTCACCTGACGTAGCTGGAAAGCATTCGGGATGAAAGGATTGATCGCAGTCTCGGCAATGATACATCCAGCTCCTGGGGTGCATTTGGCATTCACAGTTGCTACAGTAGAAATCACCAGGACGGTTTACAAATGCATCATATGTCAATGACAGCAAGTGATTCTCCAATCTATGCTTATTTTTTGCTGGTTGCATCACACATTTACCACACACACTGAATCTACAGCTATTGCATTTAAAGTGTCCCTTTCGTGTGTATCCATACTTATTACAGTTAACACATAAAGTAATACCCATAAAATCCTCGTCTGAGACTAGCTTGAGATAATTATGTCGTTGATGAGCTGCGTGTTTTATGGTGTTGGGTAGAGAAGCACACTTGATGTCTATTCTGAAATAGCAAATGGTACAGAGGTAATAGAGCCCATTTGTATAACTATCACAAACATGACACTCTATCCAGCGTGTTAGCTTGCCAGCACTTCGAAGCTTTAGAATGTGATCTGAGAAAGAATGAATTGGAAGATAGGGGATCTCAAGTGGTAAGTTGAAGCAAGACAAGTGGAGAAAGTATTTGCATTCATCACAACTCATGTAACCACTCTCATACCCATCACCATTTGTTTGCTTCTTTTCATGTATAGCCAATGTGCACCCATCACACGTTAATTCAGATCTTGGAACACTCTCAAAATCATCTTCATCGTCTTCATCTCTTTTGTAGTGATCATGTGATGATGGTGATGAAGACGATGAAGCTGAAGAAAACATAGAAAAAGTTAGATGATGAGGGTGTTTGGAGAATTTGTACTTGCCACTGATGATGTGATTGTCACAATCATGACGAGGGATGAGAATTTGCTCTTTTTGTTGCTCAACGAATGGCTTGATCATCTCCTCATACATGTCTTCTATTGCTATTGGAAACTTGGTAGCCTCTTTCCCATCAATTGCATTTGCATTTTCATTGTCATTATCAAATCTGAAAGAAAATCAACCAAAACAGTTGATTAAATATTTTTAACCCCAAGATCTAAGCATGCGCCTCTACAAAAATGGTACGAGTAAATAGTACTCCTTCTGTCCGACTATAGTTTAGGCATTTTTTGGCACAAGAAGTTAAGTAGAGAGTAAATTAAGTATGAGAAATAATAAAGCAGCTTGAATAAATTAGGAGAAATAATAAAATACATATATAAATGAAGAGAGAATAAAGCAAGTGTGTTGTTTTTTGTCAAAAAGGAAATGAATCAACTGTAGTAGTGTAAGATTGAGAGAGAGAGCAAGGAGTATTACGTGGAGGTGACACATTTGAGATGGGCGACATATCTGCAAAGACGGCAATGATAGACCCAACGTCTCAACGGTAAAGTTAAGCTACATATAGCACAATCAAATTGATATTTGATGTACTCAGATGGGAGAGTAAATGCGAGTGAGAGAGAGTGATTGGGGTGATGATGAGGGAAGTCCGCCGACGGTGGGAGAAGTGCGCAGCTCTCATGTATGCAATAGTCACAAATGGTGCAGATGTAGGAGTCTCCTTTCTGAGTGGAGCCACAAGCATCGCAGTGGAATATCATTTTTTTGGAAAACCGAAGCTGATGCAGGTGGCTCGGGTGGTATATAAGCGGCTGCTTATCAGTAAGAAAGCCCGCGCATCCCAAGTGGATCTCCAATCCATCACAACCCTCTTGGCTACATCTGTATCTTAACCCAAACACCGTCTCTTCACAAACTGCACATTTTGAAATTTCTTCTGAATGAAGGAGTGTGAGAGGGTGAGAAGGATGGATAGGATGCATAATCTCTCGCGGCATTTCCATGCATTCTTTGTGTAACATCCACTCGAATCCGCATCTGAGGCTGCATCCGTAAGTTGCATCTCCAGGTAAAAAGTGTCTATCACAACCATCACACCAAGGGCGGTATTTCCTTCCTAATTGGGCTGAGAAAGGGATCAGACTCAGCGGGTGTTCATGAAATATATGAGTAAAACTCTCATACTCCATTTCTCTCCTTTTTTTTAACAATTTTTTTTTCTTTTTCTCTCTCTTTTTTTGATCACTTCTCACATTGCTCTTATAAATACATTGAGAAAGAATAGAATCATGCAAACTTGGAGTGTGGGAAAAGAATAGATACTATACAAAGTAAACGGGCGTGATAAAATGCAAACTTTATATATTGTACAAATTCAAAACTTTTCAATATAATATCAACACAGTGTAAAATTTTAAGATTTTGATGTCAGCACAATGTCAACACGGTCTTAACCGTTGACACTATGTTGATATTTTATGTTGCTGTTATTTTGTCATCTGTTGACATTTTTTTTAACGATCCAGATCATAATTTTAAGTTTGTATAAAAGTTAGAGTTTGCATTTGATTACGTCCCCAGAATAAACTATACCAAGTCAATAAAATTGAGTCACATATTAAACAAAAGTGCGATACACAATAAAGTTAAAGATACACATTTTTTTATCACTTCTCAAATAATTTTGCTTTGGTTTTGATGTTTGAATAATTTAACTGATGATCTGTGCACAACCAATTAAACAAAAGTGGGATACACATTAAAGTTAAAGATATTCTTTTTCACAGAAAAGAAATTTACCATCACCCAACACAATTAGCGTACAGAAATTATTTCATTGACAAGGAATATAGTAAAAAAAAATGGTCAAAATTAAGTTTTAAAAAATTGATTCAAAGTTATCCACAACCGAAGAATTTTCATTTTCTCATCAGTATCTTGTACTCCCTCCATCCCCCATAATTTATCACCATTTGATTCGACACGGGTTTTAAGAAATGTAATAGAAAGTAAGTTGAAAAAGTTAGTGGCATGAGGGTCCTATTTTTATATATTAGTTTTATAATAAAATATGAGTGAGAATGAGTTAGTAGAATATGGGGTCCCACTACTAAAAATGGTAAAAATAAAAGGTAACAAATTTTTAGGGACGGACGAAAAAGGAAATAAGTGACAAATTTTCAAAGACGGATGGAGTAATTCAGGACATATAAGCTTTATTTACAAAAATCATATTCTGATTTTATGAAAACTTGAAAAATTAATTACAAATTAAAGAATCATTTAGTTTTTGATATCAACGTACTATGAAAAAAAAGTACTGTACTACTTTGGATTGAAACAATAGGTTTAGCATTGTATTGATCATGACTTCGATTAAAACGGAGAGGACAATATATGAGCACAATGTTTAAATCAAATTAAATGAAATGCGTGGAATCTATATTATAATTAGATGCTATAGATAATCATATCAAGATAATGAAATCAAAATATTAGCATGTTAATTAAATGCTAAATTTTAGTCAATTTCCAGTGTGGAGTGTTTAATAACTTAATGCTAGTATAATTTATTTTCCAATTTTTTTTTAATGTATTATGTCTAAATTTCACTATAATGTATAATTTATTTTCCAATTTTCGTTCAATGGAGTATGTCTAAATTTCACTATAATCGCGCGTTGTCTCTCCATTTGAATATTTTTAAGATATTCGAAGCATAGTTTTTTACTCCATCCGTCTAAAAAAAACAGTCTCATTTATGGACGGCATGAGTTTTAATGATAAATTGCTAAGAGAAATGGGGAGAAAAAGTAGGTACAGTAAGAGACTGGAGATGAAAAAGTAAGATAGAGGATAGAGAAAAAGTTTCCATATTTGAAATGGGACTATTTTTTATGGACACCCAAAATGGGAAAATTAGATTATTTTTAGTGGATAGTGGGAGTACTAATATGCATGCAGGCGTAAATAACCAATCAGATAACTCATCTGAAATCAGCAGGTAGGAAAATAGAGTTCATTTCATTTTATTTCTTATGGACATAATTTCCATATATAATAAAATTCTAGTTTAAAACAAAACAACATATATAAAATTATAATCTATACGGAAATTCCCTCGTCTCCATTTGGATCTACTAATAATACCTTTTCATATTAGCTATAATAATGGAAAATCAGATTCTCTCTAAAGTAAAAACTTCATTTTTTTTCATGAATAATCATGATAAGAATTAGCTTTATAAAAACATCGTAATTTTTTTTTTTTTTTTTTTCTATTTTAACTATGACTATTTTTCGTGTTATATTCTTATATTCATGGACAACGTGTGGTTTTCTCAACTCTAGCTTTTGATGCAAACCACCTACCTTAACTTACACGTGGTTCTACTATGAGATTTTGAACATGAACAATTTCAGACTTCAAAACGCTTGACGGGTAATTTTTTTCGAAAACGTTAAATATGGAACAAAACATATTGATTAGGACCAGAAACGAATACAATTAATGTGTACAACCAAAAAGTTTCTTGTTCCGAAAGCATTAAAGTTCTAATGGTTATAAGTTTCAAAAACTAAAGAATTTCTCAACTTGTCATCAATAGTTTTTAAGATATATATATTGTTCACTTTGATCCACATGGAAGTGTAACATCAAAGTTGTGGTTCAAGCATCCTTTCCGATTCAAAACGAAAAAAAAAAGTGTAAGAATGAATAATTGGACTATAAAATGATCAAACATCTTTGATTTCCAAGGGTTAGATGACCTACAAACACTAGAAAGAAACAAAATGCTTCAGAACTTTAAGCAATAATAGAATCTGAAAACTTGGTGTGAGAGAAAAGAATATATATAAGGCAATTAATTAAATTATACCAAGTCTATCAAATTAGAAGTCACTCATTCCCTTTTCCCTCTTTTTATCATTGCTCACTGGAAAAAATAACACTTATATTCATATAGATTGAGTAGTAACGGATCGGAGTGCGAGCAAAGAGAAAAGAAAAAGTAAAGTCATATTCTCTTCTTGATGTGTGTTACTAAAAATATCTACATTATTAATTATTTTTGTTTTAATTTTGATGAATTAATAATTTAACTGATGATCATTGCACAACCAATTAAACAAAAGTGCGATGCACATTAAAGTTAAAGATATTATTTTTAATAGAAAAGAAATTTTCCATCACCAAACACAATTAGCGCACATAAATTGATTCAATGATAAGGAATATAGTAAAAGAAAAAGGTTAAATTAAGTTTTAAAGAGTTGATTCAAAGTTTTCCACAACCGAAACATTTTCATTTTCACATCAGTATCTTGTAATTCAAGACTTGTAAGCTTTATCAACAAAAATCATATTCTGATTGTCTGAAAACTTAAAACATTATACAAAGAAATTATTTAGTTTTTAACATACTATAAAAAAATACTACGATACTTTGGATCGGAACATTAGTTTTAGCATTATTTTAATCAAAACGGAAAGCAAAATATATGAGAAAAATGTTTAAATCAAATAATTTAAATATATTTTAAA
The DNA here is from genome assembly GCF_023119035.1 of Salvia hispanica. Classification (NCBI taxonomy): domain Eukaryota; kingdom Viridiplantae; phylum Streptophyta; class Magnoliopsida; order Lamiales; family Lamiaceae; genus Salvia; species Salvia hispanica. Next base: position 1,456,750 of record NC_062968.1, read on the forward strand.
TATAATTAGCTAATTTGAAATTCATTTATTATAATTAGATATGCTATAGATGAGCGTATCAAGATAAAGAAATCAAAATATAAACATGTTAATAAAATGAGATACGCACTCTTTTCTTGATTTAGCTGTTCCTAGAAATATCATACAGTATATATTTTCATTTTTGTTTTAATTGGTTCTATTTTGTTAAATACGTAAATTACAAAATGAGATTGTTTTTTTAGGAGAGAAGGGTACTAGATAAGTTGAAGGTGACACAAGAAGAACAGTAAATACACAAGAATTATAAATCTTTTGTATTACAATATTAATCAAATACATTATAAGATACAAGAACAACACACATTTAGCACATAACATAAAAACAACAATCTACATATGCACGCAATCAGATTGCCTCATTGGCATCACCTATGTGTTTCAGACCGCAGGATTTACACACGACAAAGAAGCATGACCCACATTGAAACCCTGGCATATCATACCCGTTGCAGCGACATAGATCACACCTCTTTTTGTTGGTTATGATTTGAAATCTAAGAGGGTGGTCATGAATATTGGAATTCATCACCTGTCGATGCCGTGTCCCAAATTTGATGTTTTTATACTCACCCGATGTAGCAGGAAAGCATTTAGGATGAAATGATTGGTCGCAGTCTCGGCAATGATACATCCAGCTTCTGGGGCCTATGTGGCATTCGCAGTTGCTGCAGTAGAACTCACCGGGACGGTTTACATAGGCATCATATGTCAAGGGCAACAAGTGATTCTCCAATCTATGCTTATTTGTTGCAGGTAGCATCACACATTTACAACACACACTGAATCTACAGCTATTGCATTTAAAGTGTCCACTTCGTGTGTATGTATACCTATTACAATTTACACAAAAACCAACAGAGTAACCAAGATAGTCTCTAGTATCTTTTGAGACTAGCTTGAGATAATTATGTCGTACATGACCTGCGTGCTTTATGGTGTTGGGTAGAGAAGCACACTTGATGTCTATTTTGTACCAACAAAGATTGTTGGTACAAGCGTAATAGAGCCCATTCATATAACCATAACAAACAAAACACACTACCCAATCTGTTAGCTTGTTTGCATTTTTAAGTGTTAGGTTGTGATCTTTGAATGGGTGAATTGGAAGATAAGGGATGCTTAGTGGTAAGTTGAAGCAGGACAAATGGAGAAAGTATTTGCATTCATCACAACTCATGTAACCACTCTCATGCCCATCACCATCGGTCTGCTTCTTTTCATGTATAGCCAGTGTGCACCCATCACATATTAATTCCCGTCTTGGAATACTATCAAAATCATCTTCGTCGTCTTCATCACTTTTGTAGTGATCATGAGATGATGATGACGAAGAAGACAATGAGACTGAGGAAAATGTAGTAAAAGTTAATAGATGATGAGGGTGTTTGGAGAAGCAATACTTGCCACCGATGTTGTATCGAGGGATGATAATTTGTTCTTGTTGTCTCTTAACGAAGGGTTTGATCATCTCCTCATACATGTCTTCTACTGCTACTGGAAACTTAGTAGCCTCGTTCTCATCATCAATTGCATTTGCTTCTTCATTGTCATTATCTGTTAATCTGTAAGAAAATCAACCAAAGCAGTTGATACGAGTAGATAGTACTCCTTCTGTCCGACTACAGAGTAGGCATTTTTGTTTGTACAGAATTTAAGAAAATAGTGTTTAGCAAGTGAATTAAGTGGATAAAATAAAATATTACTCCAGAATGAATAAAGTAGGCAATTTTTTTGTAAAAAAGGAAATGACCTAACTGAGAGAATAAGGAGTATTACGTGGAGATGGCGCAGTTGATATGGACGACATATCTGCAGAGGTTGCAATGATAGACCCAACGTCTCAACGGTAAAGTTGTGTTGCATATAGCACAATCAAATTCATATTTGATGTACTCAGGTGGAAGAGAAAAGGCGAGGGAGAGAGAGTGGGTGGGGTGATGACTAGGGAAGTCCGCATCAAGTGGGAGGAGTGCGCAACTCTCGTGAATGGAGTAGTCACAGAGAGTGCAGATGTAGGAGTCCCCTTTCTCAGTGGCACCACAAGCATCGCATGGGAATGGGCACCACCTCGACTTCTTTGAAAACCGTAACTGATGGTGAGGGTGGCTTGGGTGGTTTATAAGCGGCTGCTTTTCATTCTTATCATGAACAACCGCTGCGCATCCAATGTGGATCAACAATCCATTACAGCCCTCATGGCTACATCCGTACCTTAACTGGTACCAATCCATATCCCCTTCACAAACTGCACATTGCTTTGATTCAGAACGTAGTGTTAGTGAACCATGGAGTGTGAGGAGATGTGAAGGGTGGATAGGATGCATGATCTCTCGCGGCATTTCCATGCATTCTTTGTGCAACAACCACGGGAAGCCACACCGGAGGCTGCATCCATAAGTTGCATCTCCAGGTATAAAGTTTCTCCGACAACCATGACACAAAGTGGAGTAATCCGCTTTTATGATCGACAAGGAGATCCGACTCAGCGGGTGTTCATGACACATATGAGTAAAACTCTCATGCTCCATTTCTCTCTTTCTTTTAACAATTTTTTTCTTTCTTTTTTTTTTATCGCTTCTCACATTGGGAAAGATAACGTTAGCTCTTATATATATGCTGAGTGATAATAGAATCATGCAAACTTGGAGCATGAGAAAAGAATAGATACTACAAATCTACAATACTAACCACTCAAATTAATTATACCAAGTCAATAATATTCATGTTTTTACATTAAAAAAATCTTATCATATTCTCCCCTACCCCCAAAAAATAGTTCATTTTTTACACTTTGGTCTGTCCCCAAAAATTTGTCTATTTCTATTTTCGAAAACAGTTTACCACACATTCTAATTATGTGGGTCTTACTAGCCAATATATTATTTTAACTATATTTATTTTCTCATACTTTACAAATTTTTGCATTACAACTTGTATAATCCTATTTATTAAGAGGAAGAGGAAAAAATATAAAAATGAATATTTCATTTTGGGTTTTCCTTTGTTACTTAGAGTCTTTTTTTTCTTGGAAAATATAAAACATCTAATCTCTTTCTTACATTATAACTCTCTCCTCTTTCTCCTAGCAACGAACAAACCAATTCTCGTGGGTTTAGCTACGAACAAACTCATTGAAGAAGATAATACACATATACTACATTACATTGAGCGCAGGCAAAGAGAAAAGAAAAAATAAAGCCACACATTCTTTTCTTGACGTGTGTTACTAAAAGAATCTTACTTTCGTTTTAAATTTGATATTTTAATAATTTAACTGATTATCATTGAACAAACCATTAAACAAGAGTGCGATTCACATAAAAGTTGAATTAAAGAAATTATTTTTCATAGAAAAGAAATAACGCACAGAAATTAATTAATTAAAAGGGAATACAGTAAAACAAAAGGTTAAATTAAGTAGTATTAAAAAATTGATTCAAAGTTTTCCACAACCGAAGAATTTTCATTTCCTCATCAGTATCTTGTAATTCAAGACATATAAGCTTTAATTTATTAACAAAAATCATATTCTGATTCGATGAAAACTTGAAAATTTATACTACAAATAACTATTTTTCTTTTAGTATCAATGTACTGTTACTAAAAAAAATTTATATTTAAGGGATACAAAAATTGATACGCAATTACTAGCGTTTGAAATTTTTTATAAATAATCATAATTTAGGACGTAAAAGAAAGCATCCCTATTATCTTAATCTTTTGCTTTTTAGAATGTTTTTATTTGTATCCTCTAATTTTAGTTTGGACACTAACAATAAGGACACTTCATGAAGAGTTGGTGGTATAATTAGACACACAAATTAGCGTCCTTAATAGCATTAAAAAGTGTCATTATCCAATTTTTTTTTTTTTTATCGTATATGAGAAAAAGTACGATACTTTGGATCGAAACAAAAGTTTTAGCATTATATCGGACGACTTTGATCAAAACGGAAAGGAAAATATATGAGCAAAATGTTTAAATCAAATTATATTAGTAAATGCATGGAATGTAATATAAATATAATTAGCTCATTTGAATTTCAGTTAATATAATTAGATACTATAGATAATCATAGCAAGAAAATGAAATCAAAATATTGACATGTTAATTAAATAAATTTTAGTCATTTTCGAGTGTGGAATGTTTAATGACTTAATACTATAGTTTAAATTTTCCAATTTTTGTTTAATATGTCTAAATTTCAGTATAATCGCGCGTTATCTGTCCATTTGAATATTTTAAAGATATTCGAAGCATAGTTATTTTATTATAATATGCATGCATAACCAATCAGATAACTCATATAAAATCAGCAACTAGGAAAATAGAGTTCATTTCATTTTATTGCTTATGGAAATACTAGTTTAAACAAAACAACATATATAAATTTACGGAAATTCCCTAGTCTCTATTGGGTTCTAATACTTTTCATTTTACCTCTGCGCATCGCACGAATGTAAAATCAGATTCTCTCTGAAGGAAACTTCATTTTTTTCGTGAATAATCATTTTAAGTAATAGCTTTATAAACAAACCATTTGGGGTGAATTTATTTATTTATTTATTTTTTATTTTTTCATTTTAACTATAACTATTTTCGCGCGTTGCACGGGGTATTTCTTTTTTGATTCTAGAGGAAAACTTAAGTTCCATATTTGTACTGGACTTTTTTTAAAATCCGACTTTGGGAGAGACGCATTAAGGTCATGCGTCTCCTTTTAATGAAACGCACGAGCGTCATGCGTTTTAGGGTAAGACGCATAGATCTCATGCGTCATGCGTCTCCATTCCTGTCTCTTTCCTCTCATTGAAGGAAGAAAACCTCAATCGGGAATTGTTGGAGAAACAATATTCGATTCGGTTGCTAAAAGAAAAAAAATTCAACTAAAAGGAGCACATGATGTCGAAAACGCACTCTACAAGGCTCGGATTCGGCAATTCTCTCGTCACCATTACGACCCAACACGTTTCATTTTAGCTGCAACTGTTTCCGTGCATCCGGAAAATACAAATATAAATAAAACATTCAAAGTGAATTTATTTATATTTTTTTTATTTTAAATACAAATATATCCGTGCATCGCACTAGAGGGAAAATTCGATTCCCTATAAAATTTGGAAGTAAACGAATAAAAGAATTATAACAAATAACTTGAAATACCTTCGTAAGCAAATAAAAGAATCAATAAACCATGCAAGAAAAGAATTATATTTATTTATAAAAAAATATAAAACCCATGATGTGGAAAATTGCGATCCACCACATCTCCCTACTCTGCGGCCAGTCAAATAAATACAATTGATTTAATATTTAATTTGAAACGGCAGTCTTCTTTCTATGTAATTTTCAAAGCATCTAATTCATGCAAATGCTAATGCTAAATGATATTTACACCTATTGCAAAAAGAATTTTTATTTCAAAAAATGTTTAGCTTATTTAACTGAAGTATGTCATTTGCTTAACAAATTTTTTAAAAAATTTATAATTTATAATTTTACAACTAATTTTTAAAATTATAAAACAAACCGAAATTTAGCCAAAATTCATTACTTTTTGGTCGGTTTATCGAGATTGGAAATGTATATATATTTAATGCATATGTTGTTGGATCTAGCACATTGATTTTGACTGGTAAGGTATATGAGGAGCTGACGTTCAAGTTTATTCTACAAATGAAATTTAAAACTATTATTTCAACCAAATGACAACCTCTTTTCCAAATTTGGAAACCCCCATCATCTAACAATTATCTAATACTCATTCTATAATTACGTATCTTATTATTCATCTCTCACACACAATTCTTTATTATCATTATTCTATAATTATTTATGTCATTATCCATCTCTTACACACAATTCTTTATTACTCAAGTCCGAGTTGTTTTCGCGCCGTTTACACTGAAAACACTCAACAAATCTTAACAATAATTTGGGACCCTAGGATTAAAATCCTGGCTCCGCCACTAACCGCATCCCTCCCCAAAGCACCGTCACATGCCGAGCCTCGGGCTCCGGCATGTTTCGAGTGGCCTAAATAAACTACTCCCTCCGTCCCCCAATCATCTTCATATAATTTTAAATGATTAGTCAACGCTTTTTCTTGATTTATGGATTATATAACAAACTTGGAAACTTGTGTTGGGTATCAATGGTACGATGGTGTACAAAACACCAAATACACGACTTGATGATATACATAACACCAACACAACACTACAACACTTTTGAAGACATATTCCAAAACACTCTTGGAAGACACACCTCACAAGACATCCAAGGACACACCTCTAGTTCGATGAGGACACACCTCACCACTCTTTACTTAGCTACACTTTCTTCTCTTGGACTCGCTTGACACACACGTACATTCCACTTTTGTACACTACTACAAAATGGCATAATTAGAGGTGAGCAAAAAAATCGAAAATCGAATATCTGAACCGAATCAAATGAAATTTTAAAATTCGATTCAATTTTTTCGGTTTATTGTTTAGGTTCGATTTTGAAAACACAAATTTTTTTATTTTTCGGTTCGGTTCAGTTCAGGCAAAAAAAAAAACTGAAAAATCAAATAGCCGAATTATATTTTAAATATAATATTATATATATATTCTATTGATCTAATATATTATACCATTATATAATATATATTCTTTTTAATATATTCTCTACAATATTTTTTATATGTTTTTTATTTATTTTATAGATATATTTCTATCATATAAAATAAAATATATTATATATATTAATATAAATATGTTTTTTTTTCGATTTTTCGATTTTTTGGTTTTTTCATATAAATTTAGTTTTTTCAGTTTAGTTGTGTTTATTAAGTTCGATTTTCGGTATTTCGGTTTCGATTCTTTGATTTTTCGGGTTTTATTCGGTTTGGATTTTGAACTAAATTCGATTTTTCGATTTTAGTTCGGTTTGGATAAAAAATCGAACCGAAACCCGAATGCTCACCCCTAGGATAATGTCTTTATATAGACATCCAAAGTCTGTTAGGAACCTAGGGAATTCTAGTTAATTCTAATATATTTGGATTATAGTCTTCTCAGTTTCTTCTTTTTTTTTCTGACAATATGGTTTATGACTTATGAGTGCAGATGGTGAATCATGGCGTGCCGGAGGACTTGATTGCTTCAATGTATACAACACTGAGGGAATTTTATGCCTTGCCAGACGACAAGAAGAAGCAGTACCACGCGAAAAGCACTTCGTCTCCAATCGCCTGCGGGAATTTCAACGTGAAGAGTACTTCCAAACAGACCTTCACTCTGTGGAGGGATTACCTCAGGCTATACGTGCACCCCGATTTTCACTGCCCCACCAAACCTGAACCATTAAGGTAACTAATACAGATTAATTATCTTTCGAATACTATACAGAGGTGTGATCCGCTGCTTACTTTCCTAAGTTGCTAACTTTGCTGACTCATGAACGAAGTGTATTGAAAATGTCAACACGATCACAATAAAATATGAAAACAAATTTGTGTTGGTATTATAATTCACTATGAAATGTCAACATGATCGTGTGATGAGTTAACAAGTTAGCAATTCAAGAGAATTTAGCATTATAACGTACCCTTTTATACATATGTAAATATAGGAAACCCTAATTTTGGTAATAAGAGAATTTGGGTTGGGCCTAAATATAGTAGTTTTACTTAGATGCCCAAACTATCGCGATCATGAACTGATTCACTTTCTTTCAATTTAAATTCTTCATTAAGAACCTTCTTAGGCAATTGTATATGATTTTTATGAGTCTTAGTTTTGAGTGAAAAGTTAGTTAATCAAAGTTCAACCTTAACTTATTAAAATCTAATTTCATAATCTAGTCCATATGTCTTTTGGTGGTATGGTTAGTCATTTTGCTACAAATATTGCAGGGATATTCTGATGGAATACACGGATAGAACTCGGAAAATTGTCCGGGAACTATTGGGAGCTGTTGCAGAATCGATGGAGCTCGACCGTGGCTACGTGGAGGAAGCTTTGGAGCTGAAATCGAGTTTTCAAAAATTTGGGGGGAGTTTATACCCACCATGCCCCGAGCCCGAAAAAACCCTAGGGCTGCCAGCACATAACGATCCGGGTCTCTTCACTATATTGATCGTCCGCGACGGGCTACCCGGCTTGCAGATCGGTCGCCAAGGCCAATGGATTGAAGTGAATCCTCCTCCCAATTCTATGATTGTAAATGTTGGAGATCAGCTTGAGGTAACTATTCTTTACCTACTTCTATCTATCTCGGGTTTTGATCCATGCAAAACTAGTTCTAATTCTAAATATAAAAACGCATAACAAAGGATGACCTAAAAACGCACTTTTAGGTCACTGTTAGTCCATACTTAGGTCATTTTAATGAAGGATGGCCTAAAATGATCTAACTATGACATCAAACCGAAGTTTATAAAATGACATAAAACTTAATGATGATCTTCCGTATTTTTAGTTATTATTGACCATCAGATCGCCTAATCTTGGGCCACGATTTGGTAGGCATTTTTGTATTAAGGTGCATTTTTATTTTGTTCATTTTCCTATATCTATCTATATAGTAAAAAAAATGGTAAAGCAATACTAATCAACTATTCATTTAAGAATATATTTTAGGGATTCAAATTATCGATAGGGCATTTGCATAACAATTTACATAAAATTTGAAAAAAATAAGTGAAAATTTGAAATTATGAATACAGTGAATTTATAATTTTTTTTACGTTTTTACTATAAGCAATTATTATTTGGCATAGATATTTAGCAACGGAAGATTGAAGAGCTCTTGGCATAGAGTGGTGGTAAACAAGGAAAGAGAGAGAATGTCGGTTGCGGTGGGGCATGGTCCGGGCAAAGACGTGATGGTGGGGCCAGCCGGCCCTCTAGTAGAGCGGGATGGACGTGCCTTCTATCGTTCTATGAAGTATCAACAATATGTCGAGTCTCAGCTCACCCGTGCTTACAATGGCATGTCCTAAAAATATATAGTAACGACGAATGTGCCTCTTATTTTCCACTATCACAATTTTATTATAGTCCATTTTTGTATACTAGGTCATTTTAAATTACAGATGATTTGAATGGGAAACATTAATTTACAAATATTATTTGTGACTAATTGATCACCTTCGTATAACCAACTTGGAGAATTTAAATGTAATGTGAACACTTAATTTTCTTGATTTATGACAAACTTGGACACATTAAATAATAAAACCCAAAATTCAACTCTCTATATAGTATATATACAGTCTCATGATCAAGGCTATTATACACTAAGCCCATATTAAATTTGAAAAAAAAAAAAAAAAGATGGCAGCAGCTGCAGTTTCTAAAACCTCTTCAGCTGATGATACTGGTATTAATCACCCATTTGAGTTCAACAAATCAGTCCAATCCATTATAGATTCTTCCGATCTCAAACATCTCCCTTCCAAATATAACTTCGAACTCGGAGGCGGCAATGACACGAGCGCTACGAGCTGCGAATCGCTCCCTGTCATCGACTACTCCGCCCTCACCTCCATGGACCCTCAACGACGCTCTAAAGCCGTGGTTGAACTCGCTCGAGCATGCACGGATTGGGGGGTTTTCTTCGTAAGATCAAGATCATGTTTTATGTCTTAATTAGGGCAAATTTTTCGTAAAAAGTAGTATAAAATTAGCCCTATGTTTTATAATGAATAATATTATTTGTGACAGCTGGTGAATCATGGGCTGCCAGATGAGTTGGTTGCTTCACTATTTGCAACGCTGAGGGAGTTTTTCAGCTTGCCCGACGACGAGAAGAAGCAGTACGCGGGGATAAGCACTTCTTCTCCGATCGTCTGTGGGAATTTCAACGTGAAGACTACATCCAACCAAACCTTCACTTTGTGGAGGGATTTTCTCAAGATCCATGTGCACCCTGAGTTTCACTGCCCCTCCAAACCCGAACCACTAAGGTAGCTCAGGGATTAATTTGTTAGAAATTCATAGATTCCATCCTAAAATTAATCGGTAATGGTAATTAATTTAATAATTTCAATTCCTTCTTTACAATAATTTGTTACGGACTCAATTCCCACATCGGTTTTGAGAGCAACTGGTGTAGGGTATATAGGCTAAATGGGTTCTCTCCTAACAGGCTAGTCTTTTGGGATGAGTCCCGTTTGGTCTGTATCATAATTACACTAATGTAAAAATTGTTATAGTACTTATTTTGTTTTATTTGTCAAGATCCTCCCTCAAAACATTAAATTAAAACATTTCTTTGATCGGGTTGGACCAATCAAAGCCCGTAATGGCACAAACATACTTCTGAGTTAGTCATTTTTTCAGTTTCGGGGATTTTATTGTGTTTGATTTTGAAGGGATATTGTGGCGGAATACACGGGAAGAGTCCGGACCATGGTCCGAGAGATGGTGGGAGCGATAGCCGAATCCATGGAGCTCGACCGTGACTACGTGGAGGAAGCTTTGGAGCTGAAATCAAGTCATCAAAAATTAGGTGCGCATTTCTATCCACCATGCCCTCAGCCAGATAAAACAATAGGGTTGCCGCCACACAACGACACGGGTCTCTTCACTATACTGGCCATCCGCAATGGAGAACCCGGCTTACAGACCGACCGTCAAGGCCAATGGTTCGAAGTTATTCCTCCTCCCAATTGTGTGATAGTCAATGTTGGTGAACACCTTGAGGTAATTAATTAACTAGTACTATATCATTAAATGAATTAAAACTATTTTTAATTCCCGTGCCCAAAAGAACTGTTTCACTTGTGGCGAGACAGATATTTAGCAATGGAAGAGTCAAGAGCGATTTGCATAGAGTGGTGGTGAATAGGGAAAGAGAGAGATTGTCGGTCGCAGTGGGGAATGGTACGGGCAGCGATGTGATGGTGGGGCCAGCCGCTCGGCTGGTGGAGCGAGACGGCCGTGCCAACTATCGTTCTATGAACTATAGAGAATATATGGAGTCTCAGTACACCCGTGCTTACAATGGCATGTCGATGCTTGATGAACAAAAGATACATTATTAAGGTCAATGGTCGAAATACTTGGCCACCTACTCACCTCTAGTGGATTGTGTTTTGATTTTTTTTTTTTTTTTTTTTTTTTTTTTTTTTTTTTCAGTTATTGTCGTTTTGTCATTTGATTATCAAAATATTGTCGAGCATATGTATAAGTTCGTTTATGGGTCGAACTGCCTTAGGGGTAATGGTTTCATTATAAAGAGGTGAAGTAATGTCTTGGTTATTATCATGAAACTTATTCCAAATTTTAATCTTTTTAATATAGCTATGAAAAATTGGCTTAAAATAGTATTCTTAATGCAATTAAGAATATTAATTTATGTTTTAATATATAACATCAATTAGGGTTGGGGATTCAGTCGGTTCGATTAATAAATCAGTTAATCGAATCCTTTTTTTCCAAATTCAAGAACTGGAACCGAACCTTAAGTCAATTCGGTTATTTGAGGAACCGATCGGTCCTGGTCGAAGGAACCGAAATTCAGTGACAGACAATAAAAAAATTTGTTTGCATTTGATCCATAATGTTCCTTCAAATTCAATGCTTCAATATTTAACATCTAAAATTCATAAATAGAAATCATATATTCATATCGGTAGAATACTGGTGGTTTTAATTAGTTAAACCATAATATCATCACAAACATACACTACAAAATTTAAATACTAGATATTCATATTGACAGAATATGCTAATTGCCTAAGCGGGCGACGAACGAGGGTTTTTACTTTTCATTTCTTTTTGTACTTTTCAAAACTGAAATAAGAAAACTAAAATTAATATATAAAAAATAAAAAATTAAATATTAAAAAATATTGGTTATTCGGTTCTAACCTTTCGGTTATCGGTTAGAACTAAGAACCGAGATTAGCTTTAACCTACTAATCGAAACCGAACCCTAACCTTTTTTTCGGTTCAAGGTTAACCGAGAACCGAAAAGATAAGGTTCGGTTCTCGGCTAACTGAGAACCGAGAACCGTTTCCCAGGCCTACCATCAATAATTTAAAAATATCCTCATTATTGGTGTCTCAACTAAAATTAAAGGATGCAAATAGAAGTGTCCTAATAAAACAAAAGATTAAGTTAATTTATTTTTAATTTAAAAAATCTTTTTTTGCGTCCCAAATTGTTATTGTTTTTATAATTTTCTGACGTAAGTAATTTCGTCTTGATTTTTGTAACCTTAAAAAATACAATAAGTTTTTTGCAGTGCATGTTAATGTGTTATGCTCCCTTCCTCCCATAAAAACAGGCAAATTAGGGTTGAAATAATGTAGTGGGCGATGGAGCCCATAAATTAATAAAGTGCTTCCTTTGTCTCCTTTGTCTCCTTAAAATAGAAACTTTTGAAGTGGCATGAGTTTTAGAAAATTTGTAAAGTAAGAGAATGATAGAAAGAAAAGTACGTAAGTGCAAAAATAAGTTTCATCTTATTAAAGAAAAAAAAATCCTTAATAGAAAGTTTCTATTTTTGAAAGACGATGGAAATATTTGCATGGAAAGACGAAAAAAGAAATTTAACATATTTCTATAAGACGGTGGAATACCATATAAGGAGTAATTAGGATAAGTGAAAAACGTAGGAATTTATTTCGCTTTGCATTTTATTTTTTTAAGAAACAATTACGCCTGATCATCAAATGTGAGAAATCTAAAATAAATTTTTGCATTGCTCACTCGTCCTAATTACTCCTTACCCATTTTATAGAAATATACTTTATCCATTTAATAGTAGAGTCATTTTTTGCAACCGGGAGATTAAGAAAGAGTATTAAATATATTAAATGAAGAGATAATAAAGAAGGAAAAAGAGAAAAACAGATAGAATAAAGTAAGAGAGGGAAAAACGCAAGTAAGGAAAAAAGTGTTACTCCGTCCGTTCACGAATAGGAGTCCCGTTTTTCTATTTTGGTCGTTCATGAATATGAGTCCCGATTTATAATTACCATATATAGTAAAGAGACCACACATTCCATTAACTCATTTCACTCACATATCATTTAAAACTAATATATACAAGTGGGACCCCTATTGCACTAACTTGTTTCCACCCACATTTCTTAATAATTCTTAAAACCCGTGCCGAATAGAAACATAAGTAAAAAAGTTAACGCCATTTAAACGCATATAACGAAATGTACTAAATTGAAACACGAATGAAACTTTTTGTATTATTATGTAAACTTCAAACTTTTTGTACTAATACGAAACAAAAATGAAACATTTTGTATGACTTATATATTTACCCCGAATTTGAAAATAGAGTTGATAATATTTGACACGGCACAAAACCACTATACAAGCATACACAAAATCACTAGATCTAGTATCAAGTCTATTGCATTTGTGCCCTCGGCGAGTCAACCTAATAAAGACCGATTATTTAGAGCTGGATGGCAGGACGAATTAGGAAACTCGTCAATAAATTAATAATATTATAGTTTTAGTTATTTTAACTCCTATTTTTATTACTTAATAGAGTTAAATTATGTTATCATTTTCTCGCTTTTCATATGATGTCTTAGGTTATCGTAAGTCGTAACAGGTTCAGTAGTAGTAGTAATAATAATAATAATAATAATAATAATAATAATAATAATAATAATAATAATAATAATAATAATAATAATAATAATAATAATATTATTATTATTATTATTATTATTATTATTATTATTATTAGTAGAGAATACTGATGGTAATGAACAATTAAACACTATTAACAAATCGAATAGGAATTAAAAATACCAATAAATGGAAGGGTGTCAAATTCAATTTATCATTGTCAATTAAAGACAAAAAAAAAAGAGATATTTTATTTTTTTTATTTAAGAAACCGGCCTTCTCCATAAAGTTGTGCACTTTTGTTTTGTATTTTCTACTCTAGCGTTTAGGTCAAATAAATTTTTCGCCGTTTAGGTGAAATATGAAAGTGTTGTACATGTGCATAATTATTATATTTATGTAAATATGAATTCGAAAAGAACTTCTTAAATAAAATATGACCTATACATTTATAAATATTTCTTAGCATCTTGTGTTAATAATTTTATTTAATGTTTCGACCCATTTGGAATTATAGAATTTTTATTCAAGAAAAGAGTTGACTCTTTCAAAAATAATGGCTAGATGTACGCATACGAGGTATTATTAATAATAAAATTTATAGTATAACTGAAAGATGAAGATATGATCATGTGCCTCTTATTTTCTATACTTTGAAGTGCCCGTTTGATTGGCCACGTTAGAAAACAATCGAAAACAATTCTGCATCGAGATTTGATTGGGATGTAATTGACGGATTTAACCTTGTTCGATGACAAATCCTATTGAATAACTAGATCAGATCAATTTAGTTAATAACAGAGATATCATTTTTAGATCGTTTTAATTCCCACGAGTTCATACCTCTCGTATTGAGAGATATCATTTTTAGATCGTTTTAATTCCCACGAGTTCATACCTCTCGTATTGAGTAAAACGTTCGAAAATTAATTTAATTGGTATCTAAAAATGACTTTCGTGTTTTTATTCTCATCTTTCTATTTTTAATCTAATAGTTCCAATGTCTCTCTTATTTTCTACTACCATGGAGTATAATTTAACTAAAGTCCACTTTTGTACATTACATATAATAAAGAATTGAATGGGAAACATGTAAATTAAATTATGATCTGTGACTGTAGATCACCTTCCTTGACTAACATAACGTGGTGTATTTAATTTTAAATGTAATGCCAACGCTTTTCTTGGGTTGATTTATGGCAAACTTGGACATTTTAAATAATAAAACCCAAAATTCAATTCTCTCTATATATATAATCTCATGATCAAGGCAAATATACACTAAGCCCAAATTAAATTTGGAAAAAAAAAAAAGATGGCAGCAGCTGATGATGCTTGTTTGGATAGCCCCTATGAGTTCAACAAATCAGTTCAAACCATTGTAGATTCTTCCGATCTCAAACATCTCCCTTCCAAATATAACTTCGAACTCGGAGCCAGCAATGACACGAGTGCTACGAGCTGCGAATCGCTCCCCGTCATCGACTACTCCGCCCTCACCTCCACGGACCCTCAACGACGCTCTAAAGCCGTTGCTGAATTCGCCCGAGCATGCACGGATCGGGGGGTTTTCTTCGTAAGTACTCCCTCCCTCTATCCACCATCAAATGACCCATTTTTCTTTATCGTCTGTCCGTCAATAAATGTTTCATTTTAGTTTTACTCTTTTAGCAAGTAGACCCCACATAAAAAGCAGGATTCATCTCTTCTACTAACTTTTTCTCCACAGTCTTTTATAAAGTTAAGTAATTTCTTAAAACCCGCGTCAGAGAAAAAAAAATGAATAAGATTGTTTGTGAGTGCAGCTGGTGAATCATGAGCTGCCGGAGGAGTTGATTGCTTCACTATTTGCAACAATGATGGAGTTTTTCAACTTGCCTGACGATGAGAAGAAGCAGTACGAGGGGAAAAGTATTTCTTCTCCGATCGTCTGTGGGAATTTGAACGAGAAGACTACATCCAACCAAACTTTAACTTACTGGAGGGATTTTCTCATGATCAATGTGCACCCAGAATTTCACTGCCCCTCCAAACCCCAGCCGTTAAGGTAGCTCACACATTAATTTATTAGAAATCCATGGATTTGATCATTTGATCATAAAATTTGTTGGTTATAGTAGTTTCATATCTTTCCTTACATTGAGGTGAAAATGGATCACTTGTGGCGAGACAGACGCGACATTAACTAGAATTGTTTGGTGCAGATATTTAGCAATGGGAGATGCAAGAGCGATTTGCATAGAGTGGTGGTGAACAGGGAAAGAGAGAGACTGACGGTCGCAGTGGGGAATGGTCCGGGCAGCGATGTGATGGTAGGCCCGGCCGCTCCGCTAGTGGAGCGAGATGGCCGTGCCAACTATCGTTCTATGAACTATCGAGAATATACGGAGTTTAAGTGCATTAGTGCTTACAACTCCATGTCGATGCTTGATGCACAAAAGATACTGAGCACGAGTTTTAATGTATAATTGGTAAAGTAAGAGAGATGTAGAAAGAAAAAATAATTAAAGTATGATTAATGGAGAAAGAGTCTCACCTCAACAAAGAGAAAAGAGTTTCCAAAATTAGAAAGTGCATATTCTTGTATTAAAAATGCAAGAGTGTATATTCTCGTGGGACGTACTAAAAATAAAAGAGTGCATATTTTAAATTAGAAATTGCATATCTTCAAGGCATATTAGTGTTTTTATCATTATTAAATACTAAAGTAAAATTTAGACAAATTAAGAAAGAAAATAAAAGATAACAAAATAAGAAAAGATAAATGGAGCAGCACGGACTGCAACTGGGCTACACTCGTGCCCCAACCTGCAACCCTCCCCCAACGCACTCGTACCGTGCCGGGGCTCGGGCTCGGGCATGTTTCGAGTGGCCTAAGTAAATAAAATCATGTGTAGACATTATTGCGAACATATTCTAGAAAATTGTGTTCTAGGTTTTTTTTAAATTCCACATGAACTGAATGGGAGACATTTTAAAATTTAATTTGGGACAATTTGCCATTACCTATCAATATCATCTTCATCCGGTCCATTTATAGAATTTTAAATGTAATACTGCATCAAACACATTTCTAAATTTATGAAAAGCATGGACAATTTTTAAAATAATACCAGAATTCAACTTTTCCTATACAACCAATTGGGGATATGCAAAATCAAATTAAATACTATTAAAAGATATGTTGGAGATTTAGACGAGATCTTGAGTGTGATTTGGATGCTCGAGGTAGCGCAGTTGGTTTGCTTAGAGCAGTGGCAATGGTGGCCGATCGCGAGGGCCCTTTGATCGGCCACCCAATCGGCGCCCACAAGCCACCATTGCGGGGGGAGGGCCAATTCTCCTTCCCCAACGCCTCCGCCCCATGACCGATCAATCGCCCCAGCCGATAGCTCATGGGCTCCACATCGGCCCTGCGATGGGCCTCCATTGCGGAGGTTCGGGCCGATGGCGGAGCCGATTTTCACACTCCTTTATTTTTTTTTAAATTAATTTTTAAATTTTCTTCTCCTATTATAAATACCTCAATCTCCTCTCCTTCATTTGACACACTCACATCTTTCTTGTTGTATTCTGTTTTCCAATATTGTAATGCATCGAAGAATGAATTTATTACGTAATTTTATTTATATTATTTAGACATTTATACTTTATTTATACTTCTCGTACTCCACCAAGAACAAATTGACCTGCTTATTAATCTTATCCCAGTGCTTGCGGAGCGGCTCCCTATGGCGCTTGTAAGCGTATGGCGGCTTGGCCTCGTTGTCTTTATCAGCGATGCGCTCCCAGTACGCGATTTTCCTCTGGTTGTTGGCGAACACCGGGTCCTCTGAAATATCAATCGAACACCTCGTCAAGACGATGGATTCATCCGGGTTGTAGTTCGTCCTCCCCGGGGCGATTTGTTCCCCTGAAGCGGCAACTTCTAGGCTCTAGCCTTGGTCCGCTTCTTTTTGATGGCGAAGGGGGCGGCGGCGGAGAAGAGGCCGCGGGGTGGGGAGGGTGCGTGGGTGGGAAAAGGCTCCATACCTAACAGCTCGTACGATTCCGTGCTGAAATCGGGATCGTGTTGGGTGTTGGAGTCGAAGGGCTGGTATTCATCGGCTTCTGTACCCGGCCACCGTGCACCACCACCGAACAGTCGAGCTTACAACACATCAATGGCTGCCGCCCGATTCCTCTTCCACACTCTCACTCGGTAAATCTTTCCCCTTTTCCTTATTCCCAATTTCCAGCAACGCAATTTTTCCTGCTAAAATCAATTGAATTTTGCGTGTAGGAATGGAGTCAGAGGCAGTAGAACCCTATCGAGATCCATTTCTTCAAGCATCGAAGCCGTTAAAGAGGAATCCGTCGCGGCTGCACCGGAAGAAGCGGTGGTTGAATACGTCGAAGACGATTTGAAGAGCAGAATTTTCAGGCTGCGCCTCCCGAAGAGAAGCGTCACTAATGTGCTGGAGAAATGGGTCGCCGAAGGCCGCGCAATCCCCCTTTCCGATCTCCGCAGCATCTCCAGAGACCTCCGCCGTTCGCGCCGATTCAAGCACGCTCTCGAGGTCTCTAACATTTTCCCCCTTTCTAATTTGTGTGTGTGTGTGGTTTTGGATATTTCAGAATGATCAATTTTTTTTTTTGCTTTGTTAATTTTTAGGGGAAATGGTGTGAATTAATCTCAATATATGAGTATGTTGGTTGTTGATTTCATCTTTGTGTGAATTGAAAAGGTTATGTTGTTGGCTGATCAGGATTTGTTGATACCGAGCTTTATTCGAGTTTTAGGTTCATAGAATAAATGTTAAAGGATCGAGTCAAGAAAAGATCACGCTTTTGGGGCGATGCGGATCAGGACTATGTTGGTATCGGGGCTGTAGTCGAGTTGTAGGTTTATACAGTAAATGTTAAAAGGATCAAGTCAAGAAAAGATTACATTTGTGTGAAGTTATTAGCTGCTTTCACTTTTGAGATCATTTTGGTTTTTGATCATGTAAAGTGAACTGATGAAGAAGCGGCACTCTCCACTTTAGCTACCAATTCATGCCCTTTTTCAAACTGTGGCTCATATAACCTAAAGGATCTGTTTTCATGTGAACTGAGTGGAGTATGATAATGAATAATTTTCTATTTGCTGAGCTGAAGACGGAGGGACTTATTCGACTGAAAATAGAGAATTGTCGTTATTAGCCTCCTTGTTTCCTAGCTAATATAGATGTGGGAACCTCTGTTTTGTATTTTCTCTTCTCGTGTCTAGTGCATTTCCTCACTTTTTACTAACAGGCTGTGATATTCTGAAGCTCGGACTAAGTCTTATAAGATCTTTATTTGTCTCGAACTAATTAACATATTACCATTAAGGCATGAACTAAGCAAACACAATTTTTGTTTGATAAACAAGTCAACTACTTGCTCTAGGATAAAAGGTCTGATAATGTTATTGCGAATAACCTTAGGTTGTTCTACATGGTAAAGTGAAACAGTGTGATAGCTCTCATGGGAAAAATCACATTCCCAAAGGTCGCTAAGTCAGAAAGTTGAGACTTGCCTGATTTGCATACTGTTATTGCAGAGTGGTGTTTGCAAAAGGGCATCTATTGACATCAACTATAGTTTTCTCATGTATTATAAATCAAAATAAAAATAAAAATGAACATAATTCATTCTTCCTGCTTAAGGAGAGGTTAGTGAAAGAATAACTGTATAGTTCTTCATCACAAATGCCATGTAGAGCTTTTATCTTCTATTATGGAGCAGTTGATTTCCTGTTTGTTGGCACAAATATCTCTAAGGTTGTTTATGATTCTCGAAGATAACCATTTTGTTTGCTGCTGTTTTGGTTCTCGTTTGTGGTTTTAATGCAATGAATCAAGTCTTTTTCACATTATGAACTTGCAGATTTCAGAGTGGATAGTTAGTCATGAGGAATATCAAATATCTGACTCAGATTATGCAGTCCGCATAGACCTTATGACCCAAGTTTTTGGCATTGATGCTGCCGAGCGCTACTTTGAAGCGCTGCCTTCCTCAGCAAAAACGAGCGAAACATACACTGCTCTCCTTCACTGCTATGCTGGATCGAAGCTGGTTGAGAAGGCAGAGGCTCTCTACGAGAGAATGAAGAGAGAAAACCTCTCATTGAGCGCCATCACTTTCAACGAGCTCATGACTTTATACATGTCAGTCGGACAGCTGGAAAAGGTATCCCTAATCGTCAGAGACATGAAATGCCAGAACGTTGCACCTGATCTATTCACATATAATCTATGGGTGAGTTCGTGTGCTGCAGCTCTGGACCTGGATGAGGCGAGGAGGATTCTTGACACGATGATTGCTGATCCAGGCTGTGACGAAAGCTGGATTAGATATCAGAAACTTGCTAAGCTGTACATTACCTCTACGCAACTTGTCAGCTCTGATTCCAGCTCCCTAGTCGAAAGTGAGAAAGGCATCACACAGAGAGAGCTGATATCTTACGATTTCCTCATCATTCTCTACGGGGGCTTGGGGAGCAAGGATAAACTCGACCAAATCTGGAAATCTCTGAGGATGACCGGGCAAAAGATGACAGGACGGAACTATGTATGCGTGCTTGCATCATATCTGATGCTCGGATATTTGGAAGACGTTGGTGAAATAGTCGAGCAGTGGAAGCAACCTGCAACTTCGGAGTTCAACAGCACCATGTGTAATAAGCTCGCAGCAGCTTTCGAGGAAATTGGTATGGCAGATACAGCCGCTGGCTTCCGTAGGATACTCAGAGAAAAGGGCTGTGACCCGGTGGAGGAACCAAGATGAGGGCGATGGGATCTGACGCTGCCGTTGTCAGTAGCTGTAGTTTCAAGAGAAGACTTCAGTGTGAAGAAGAGGTAATAAATTTGTAACAGAGTGAGAAATATACGCATAAATTTTGATCAAGAAAAGTGATGGTTCGGTTATGGTGGGAATGTTGTGACAAAGTGTATGTTAGAACTTGGTTTCTAGATTATGTTGTGCTTTTGAGGAAAATATCAGTGATAATTACAATTGGAGTCTCTTTTTATCACTTACTAATAGGAGTACTATTTTGTAACTTGTACTACTAAAGCTTTTACCTTTGAAAAATCTTATTTAGAGAATATTATAAGTTCAAATACTCCCTCAGTTTTTTAAAAATAGGGACAACTGAAACGGTATGGGTTTTAATGCAAAATTTGGTAAAGTAAGAAAGAGGGAAAGAAAAATTGGTAGTAAGAGAGGGAGAAAAAAATTGGTAAAGTAGGAGAGATTGAGAGAAAAAAGTAATGTAATTAATGTTAATAGTTACGGGACCCACTTAAAGTTGTTAATTGTAGTAGTATAAGTGGTAAATAAATTGATGTATAAGGGTGTAAAGATTTCCAAAAATGAAAAGTTTGAAAGTTGCTATTTTTAAGAAACGGACTAAAAGGAAAGAGTTGCTATTTTTAAGAAACGGAGGGAGTATAAATTATACTACTATAGTATAATTAATTGAAATTCGACGGATTTCACTCGACGTCGCGATTAATAATTTTTTACATTTTTTTTTGTGATTGAAGCATATGAAAAAGTCTTTATATAAGTATCTATTTAAGTTGATCAAAATAAATTGATGCTATAGTTCAAATTATATTAATCTCAACCAATCTCGAAGTTAAAATTTTTGATTTGGATACTAGAAAATAGACATTACCATTTATATAAGTTTTTCTATCTAAAAAAAAGTAAAGTTTATTTTATTATTTTATTTATATATACTAAGTTATAGGGAAAAGAAAACAAACTAAATGCTTCACACAAGAGAACCGTACACCAAACTAAGCGAGTGATGTAGAAGATCCAATCGTCGATTAGGGAAGCCGTGTCCCAATTCTCAATCAACCACACCGATTTCCCCTTTCCCTTCCGGCGACGAGGTTTCCATTCTATTCAACTCCAAAATTCGATTAATCCTCTGTTTTAATTCGAATTAATTATCGTTTTCTATCCTCTGAAGATTTTCACCGCTAATTTTTTTGTGGGATCACTCCAGATATTTCCAGAATTCCTTGAACAGAGAGAAAGATTACATCTTGGCCCTTCTCTGCAAATGGGCCGCAGGAAAAAATACAAGATTTGCTCTAGATTTCAAGGTATGAATGTCTGAATCTGTGATGTTGCTTTATGCCTGAGGTTTGTGGAACTGTTTTTGATGAATATAATGGCTTCAATTGCAGGATTTTACCAAGAATTGTTGCTGTTGTTACATCGCTTGTGACTGTAATCTTTATATTGGTTGGATTGTTATGTTATTAGATGAAAGTGGGTGAAAAGGAATATTCCTGGGACTGATTTAGCGTGTGATTTTAGTATTCTTTTATGATCTTATTGGTTGGATTGTTATGTTATTAGATGAAAGTGGGTGAAAAGGAATGTTCTTGGGACTAATTTAGTGTATGATTTTACAATTTAGTACTGTTTTAGGATAATTCAGGTGAAATAGAGGCTATCTATGATAACTTGGGAGAGTTTGGGAATATAGGCTTGTATGGAGTGTTTGGGGAAGAAGAGGAAGGGAGCTGAGATCTCGGAAGGGCTACGGGATGATTCTGAAGAGGCGACACAGTTGGCGTATCGGTGGTCACATTTGTCGCTTGGGGACTATTCGAGGAGGAAAAAGAAATGTAGGGAGGGGGTGGTGTCGAAGGTTGATACGCGTAGGAGTGTTATTAACGGAGTTGCTACTGCCCCGGCTTGCGGGGCTGCAAGCTTGGAGTTGCCGGGCAGGGGTCTTAAGCGGAAAATTGGTTGTATTGATGCAGTGACTCGGTTGGGTAGGAAGAAGAAGATTTCCCAGGATTACGAGCTGGATAAGACGATAGGGAAGGGGAAGTTTGGATCGGTGGTGTTGTGTCGGAGCAAGGCGACTGGGGAGGAGTTTGCGTGCAAGACTCTGCGGAAGGGGGAGGAAGTTGTGCATCGCGAAGTGGAGATTATGCAGCACCTTTCTGGGCATCCGGGGGTTGTGACGCTGAAGGCTGTGTATGAGGATAGTGAGTCGTTTTATCTTGTGATGGAACTGTGTTCTGGAGGTCGTTTACTCGATGAAATGTCTAGAGAAGGGATGCATTCTGAAAGAAAAGCTGCTAATGTGATTAAGGAGTTGATGCTGGCTGTGCGGTACTGCCATGAGATGGGTGTGGTTCACCGGGACATTAAGCCCGAGAATATTCTCATGACATCCTCTGGACAAATGAAGCTTGCTGACTTTGGATTAGCTGTGAGGATCTTAGACGGTAATTCTACATAGCCCTATCCCGCAATGTCTCTAATGCTATAGTTTTCCTTTTTTTACGTTGAAAACGAGAATTAACCTCATTTTTCAAGTCTTGACGTGGTTTTCCTAACTAATGTTTTGATCCCGTCTTAGTATGTTTTTCTTCATCTATGTGTTGCAGGTCAGAGACTGTCTGGCATTGTTGGGAGTCCTGCGTATGTTGCTCCGGAAGTTCTGGTGGGTGATTACTCGGAGAAAGTGGATATATGGAGTGCTGGTGTC
Organism: Salvia hispanica; assembly: GCF_023119035.1. NCBI lineage: Eukaryota > Viridiplantae > Streptophyta > Magnoliopsida > Lamiales > Lamiaceae > Salvia > Salvia hispanica. Next base: position 1,479,924 of record NC_062968.1, read on the forward strand.
CTTCTTCACGCACTTTTAGTCGGCGTTCTTCCATTTCAAGGCGATTCTTTGGAGACAGTGTTTGAGGCCATTAAGAAAGACAAACTTGATTTTATCGGTGGTAGTTGGGAGTCTGTTTCGCGACCTGCTCGTGATCTTCTCTCCAAAATGTTGACCAGAAGTACATCAACAAGGTTTACAGCTAACGAGGTTTTAAGTAAGTTTCTCTTTCTAATCTATCTTTCCTTTGCTTGTGCTTCATCTCAATGGGAAACACGAATTCTAAATATTTGATGAGGCCATTCCAAAAATTACATGCCTGTCCTTTTCTTGTGTGAATCACTGAATCTGTAAGTTTGCGAATATAAATATCCGAGTATTGAAGTATTATTTTTTCTTGGAAAACCGAACAACACCGTTGGAAATAAAAAACCATACTAGGCTTATTTCTTTAAATTGTTTGTTTCTAATGAAACTGGAAAACTTATTTTTCTGAGAGCCTAAAAGCTTTGCAAATAACTTCTTATCCATCACTAATGTCGTTTGGATCCACCAACTGAAAGGAAGTGAATCAGTCCATGATTACCATTACGACGAGCTAATTTTTTTGTGGGCTTCCATGCATGTTTTTACTAGGATTAGTTTTCGCTATATTGCCGATATATAGTTGTTCTCTCATTGTAAGTTGCATCCGAAAAATAAAGTGAAATCCCTGGCTTGACTTCAATCTCAGACATCGTATCGAAATTCTTGTGTTTATCTTAGTATGTTGTTTTCTGATGCTTGGATCAACATTCGTTTCTTGCACAGAACATCCATGGATTTCTTTCTACACCGAACCAATACTAAAGACTTATTCTGACGCGAGGCTGACTTCAAGGAAACTAACTTGTATTCGAGCTAAAGAGTTGGAGAGAAAACGGACGTCATCTAACCATCTCAGTGACGACTCTAGCTCGAGTGAAGTAGGCGGTGGCGGGGAGAGTGGCGATCTGGTTGACATGTTAGCTGTGGCCATTTCACGCGTGGAGATATCAGAGGCGAAGCGTAGCAGGATATGCAGCCCCTCGAGGGAGATCCGGCAGGAGTGCTCCTCTAACTTGAAGACTAGCAACCTCTGTACAGCATTCTGAACTCTGACGGTATAACCATGTTGCTTTCTTTTATCACTCATCAGTTTTGTGCTTTTAACTGATTGAGATATGCTAATATATAGGATTTGCTGATATTTGATGTTTTTATGTAAATAAACAGTGTTTCCTTTGATGATTTCTTGGATCAATCGAGTCATGTGATGGGGAGGCTTTGATTTTTCTTTTTTGAATAACTAGAACGACGTTGTTGCGGTGTTTCGATGGATTAGACAAAGATCGAGTCTTGCAAGCGTTGTTCGGTTGGATAGATACGATTCAGTTTATGTGAGCGAGTGGTTTGCACTATTGATTTATGTGATCAATATAATCAATTGGGTTTATAACTAAACCTAAAAATCGATTATCGATCCAATTTGAGTACCTCTACGGGATAGATGTAGCATTAATAATATCATAATTGTGTAGACTTAAAACATAATCTATCGGTGATGTTTTTTTTCGGTGTCAAGTTTGAATTCCAACGGTCTCATTGGAGCACGCTGTTGCACGGGCTATAATATGAGGTGTTTGGGTGAACAATCTCACACACTAAATTAGTCTGATTTATATGAATAGTGCAAATGAAATGACGGTATTAGTCTAAGAGTTGAGAAAGGCACATCAAATGTTGACTAGGGTTTCCATTTCAAGCTCTTGTAAGTTGTAGCTAATTAATCATCTTATTTATCTTACACTATTAATTTGCAAATTTGCACGATGGAAAGAGTTTATAAAAGTAGAATAAAGTTTAGGTTGAGGAGTGGCCCTAATACAGCTTGCCATGGCCCATCTTATCTCTATAATGTCCATTGCTTGTTAGCTTGGCTCGATCAATACCAATAGCAAAAATATTCTATTTTCCATTACTTTTCAATTATAGTATGTCACATATCTAACTAATACTACTACTATAAACTAATTTTGGCATTGGGGTAAAACATTAAAATGAACCTATGTGTATGATAGGAAACCTTCGAATAGCTGGAAAAACTCTTTAATTTTTTTCATATTTGCAAAATGGAAAATCTTTCTCCACCATATATCTCTATTCATCTAATCATCTTAGCTTTCTTGAAAGGAAAAACACAAATACAAAATTGCAACTTTACACTATGAAAAAAGTACTATGTAACTTTTGTCAGTAAACAAAACAAAAGTCATTAAAGATATTATGCTTAGGATCCCAATTATAAGGACCTACTGTTGTCTCCTTCTATCTCTAGAGCCTTCGTGATTTAATGTTGCAAATGGCGACAAATTTATTTAGATAAAAAGATAAATAAAAAATCAACAAATCTATGTAACCAAATTTTGTACAACCAAAAACTAGTTTATTTGTATAAAAATAGGTTTATTTATGCATTTTATTAAAATATATGGATACATATATAGTACATGGAAAGTGTATAATATTATGGTCATATATTTATGATTTATGTATATTTTTTTTAATTTTTTGGAACCATTAATTTTATTTAGTGCATACTTTAATTCAAAATTTAAAAATAATAGAAAGAAAATTCAAATATAAAAATAAAAATGAGGTTAAATGCTAATAAGTCTTTTTAACTTATCCACTTACTATATTTATGATTTTAATATATAATTAATACATCAAATATTAATATTACCTTATTTTGGTTGTACAAAATTTGATTGTTTATCATTACCCATAAAAAATTGGGTCTTCATTTATTTGGTCTTAGAAAGACAATTTCATTGAAGAATTTCACGGATTGCATAATAAAAGCATTGACAATCTGCAGTCAAATCGGTCTATATTTACCAAATTATTGCCTCCTCTCAACTATATAGGCCATCAGTTTTTAGCTTATGATAGACCACCTATTTTTGGTATAATTCATCAAGATTTTAATTATTGTGAGGCAAGATTTGTGACCTTGGCCCCATGTTGGGGTAACAAAAGATTGACACTTTTTTTTTTTTTTTACTATGAGTTGGTCTAGTAGTAGTGTAATTTGGATCTAATGCCGAAGATATCGGGTTGTCACATTAAAAATGAAATGTTTTCTAAAATAGAAATATTATCATCTCTACTTTTTCGTCTCTATTACTTTAGCCTCTTCTTATTAACTCACAAAACAACACTACATAAAATTCTGTGTCGAAAAACATATTTTTCGTATCTAATGGCGCTGAGGGAGTATGTATTAAGGGAAGACTAGAGAAATTATACTCACTAAAGTTTCATCTCATTGACTAACTAATATATGATCAAATGAATGGATTACTAAGTATTTAAATTGATATTATTATGTCATACTTTCAATGTGAAACAGCACATATATGAAAATCTCAATTTGAGAAATACGGAACTTAGAAGTGTGAATGTATTAAAGTAATATTGAAGGTGAACAATTTTCATAGATGAATAAAAAATTGAAAAATAAGATTATTACATGGGTGCAGTTTGAGGATATAAAACTGAAACCGGACCAGTAGAGTCGATATGTCAATTCTGGTTGAACCGGTTACGGTTCCAAAATCAGAACCGGCGGTCCGATGAAAAAGACAACTCTAAATAGGCAGTCCTATCCTCCAATCACAACCATAGATATGAAAACCATTGCACAACATCTTTCAGCAGTATCTATCTTGTTAAAATCCTTTCATCTGTTCATCAGCACATCATCTTGGATAGTGATAAGTCATGTAGGTATAGAGAGAGAAAGAGCTGCTAAATTGAGAAATAGCATCTGAGTTTGATGGTTAAGGAAAAGGCATTTTAGAATATTACAACCAAACAAGATTGTGAGTCTGCCCATTCCTTCACAGCCTGTTGGGAGAGGCCTTGAAATCAGTGTGAGCCGACAACTAGTGATAATTCCTCGTTATCTCACCATGTGAAATTCTTCGTCTTCATCTTCGTCTTCCTCTCTCTCACCACTTCTTCATCTCTAGTTAGTGTCTCTCTTTCCGTATTATTCTCTCTCTAGCTTTACTCTGCTCCATCGTCGCCGCGATGTGGGATTCGGAGGCTGAATCCGGGCGGGACGTCTACGGCAATGGAGTCCTTCCGACTGCAAAACCCGGCGTCAGAACCGATGGGTTCGAGCAACGAGGCCAGTCTTGGTACATATCACTAGACTTCGCTTTATTTTCAATAAAGAGGATCAATAATGGTTTCTCATTTTTCAAATAGGTACGTCGCAACGGATATCCCTAGTGATCTATTAGTCCAAATTGGAGACATCAGCTTCCATTTACACAAGGTAGCCAATTATAACAACAATGTACATATAATTAACAGTAGTTATATCGACTATTATTAGCAGGGGCGGACGCAGAAATTTATGTTTATTTAAGCTATATATTCTAAATTTTGAATTTCTTATGTTTTGTTGTGATGATAAGGGCTTTTGCACAACGACTAAATTAAGCCCCTCCTTGCTTCTATGTGTGCAGTACCCGCTCCTCTCGCGGAGCGGGAAAATGAACAGAGTGATATACGAATCGCCCCGCGAGACGGAGGCGAACCGGATCAACCTAGACGATCTCCCGGGCGGCCCGGAGGCTTTCGAACTGGCTGCAAAGTTCTGTTACGGGATCGCGGTCGATCTAAGCGCTGCAAACATCTCCGGGCTGAGATGCGCGGCCGAGTATCTCGAGATGACGGAGGATTTGGAGGAAGGCAACCTGATCTTCAAGACGGAAGCCTTCCTCAGCTACGTCGTCCTCTCGTCTTGGCGAGACTCCATCCTGGTGCTGAAGAATTCCGAGAAGCTCTCGCCGTGGGCGGAGAATCTTCAGATTGTCCGGAGGTGTAGCGAGTCGATCGCTTGGAAGGCGTGCGCCAATCCGAAGGGCATCCGGTGGCAGTACACGGGGAAGCAGCATCGCTCCTCCGTGTCGAGCCCCAAATGGAATGAGTTGAAGGACTCCAGCCCCAGCAGGGGGAGCCCTGTCCCCCCTGACTGGTGGTTTGAGGACGTGTCGATCCTGCGGATCGACCACTTCGTCCGCGTTGTCACCGCCATCAAAGTCAAGGGGATGCGCCACGAGCTGGTCGGGGCGGCCATCGTGCACTACGCCACGAAATGGCTCCCTGGCTTCGCTCGTGACTCCCCCCTTGACGACGGGAGCAACAGTACTTTCAGCAGCGACAGCGGCGGCGGCGGTGCAGGCCCCCTTTCCAGCTCCTGGAAAGGGGGCCTGCACATGATCGTGGCCGGCGCGAAGGACGACAGCGCGCCGGCCGCGGTCCAGGCGAAGGACCAGAGGATGATCGTGGAGAGCCTGATCAGCATCGTGCCGCCGCAGAAGGACAGCGTGTCGTGCAGCTTCCTTCTGCGGCTGCTGCGGATGGCGAACATGCTGAAGGTGGCACCGGCGCTGGTGACGGAGCTCGAGAAGCGCGTCGGGATGCAGTTCGAGCAGGCGACGCTGGCGGATCTTCTCATACCGGCTTATAACAAGAGTGAGACCATGTATGATGTGGATTTGGTTCAGAGGCTTCTCGAGCATTTTCTAGTGCAGGAGCAGTCGGAGGGGTGCAGCCCCGGGCGGCAGTCGTTTTCCGACACGAAAATGTACGACGGGGCCGCGAGGGGTGCAAACCCGAATGCGAAGATTAGGGTGGCACGGCTGGTAGACGGATACCTCACGGAGGTGTCGAGGGATCGGAACTTGTCGTTGACGAAGTTTCAGGTTTTGGCCGAGGCATTGCCCGAATCTGCCCGGAGCTGCGACGATGGGTTGTACCGGGCCATCGACTCCTATCTTAAGGTATCGATCATAAACTTTGACTAAATTCTGATTTTTGCGTGTCACGGGGAAAATGTCATTTATGGTAGATTCACGCGCTTTCAATTGATTTCAATTTTTTTACTAGGACGAGTTTAATCCAAATTGGCGCTGACATGGAAATTTGAGATAGTCAAAATTCATACGACTATCAGACCATGTCAGCGTCAATTTAGTGGTGTTACTTTTGATCGGAATCAATTCAAAATATAGCGATTTACGCGCGGAATTTTTATAGTATGCAAAAATCATAATTTGGCTAAAGAAAGACAGGTGACAAATTATATTGTTTCATGTGCAAGACAATCTTACACAAGACTCTGTATATGTTTGGCAGGCGCATCCGACTCTAACGGAGCACGAGCGGAAGAGGCTGTGTCGCGTGATGGACTGCCAAAAACTGTCGATAGACGCGTGCATGCACGCGGCCCAGAACGAGAGGCTCCCGCTGCGGGTGGTGGTGCAGGTGCTCTTCTCGGAGCAGGTGAAGATCAGCAACGCCATCGCCGGGAGCAGCCTCAAAGAGGGAGGCGGCGAGTCCCACTATCAGCCGCTCATACCCAACCGGAAAACACTGCTGGAGGGGACTCCGCAGTCTTTTCAGGAGGGTTGGGCCGCGGCGAAGAAGGACATCAACACTCTCAAGTTCGAGCTCGACAGCGTTAAGGCGAAGTACTTGGAGCTACAAAACGACATGGAGACGCTGCAGAAGCAGTTCGACAAGCTGACGAAGCCCAAGCAAGCGTCCCCGTGGACTGCTGGCTGGAAGAAGCTCAGCAAGCTTGCTAAGGCTCATGAACATAGCGACGGCGGGCAGCATCTGCCCGCCGCCGATGTCCCAAGGAAGACAGCTCCTAGGAGATGGAGGAATTCTATTTCATGAACAATATATCTATCAATTAAGCATGTGCATTTTGTGTTTTTTTTTTTTTTTTTTGCCTTTGAAGTTTTGTTGATAGAATGATCCAATAGGGTCGAGAGAGTTGACCGATCCCACTGTTGGCTTATAGGCCCAAAAATTTCGTTAAATTTGGTTTTTTGGAGCTGCTGACAATCCCATTGTGCGGCAGCTTCTTCCTTTCGACATCAATGACGGCCTTCTTGACTGTGTGGTCAACTTCACGAGTTTCGTTTCTTGAATCTGCCAGTTGTTTGTTGTGTTTTAGTGACTGATCCAAGATATTCCACACCAATTGTTTTTTTGATGGATTAGCATTTATTCATCTTTATGTACAATCTATATATTGCTAATAAAGCTTTCTACTTATATTTAATTAATTAATTTATTTTTAAAAAGAGCTAGCTTTCTACTTAAGTTTTGCCAGTTTGAAAATGGAATCTCCAGAACTAGATTTGCATTGGAATAGTATATTAAATTAAGAAGTTATAAAATATAAATTAAGATTTTTCTCTATTTTCCTGAAAGGATTAATGCTCATTCTGATCAAAGCCTTGACTAATTAATAAAGTTTTAGTACATGATTTTTCTTTAATTCGCATGCATCACACTAATCCAGCCTCTTCTTATTATGCACATGTATCACACTAATCCAGCCTCTTGAGTTGGCATTAATTAATTTATTAATTAATAAATTCAGACAATAAATTTACATATATTAATTAGAAGCACGTTAACAAATAGTAGTAAATGGTTGTGAATACTAGTTATCAATTAATTACACCCTTATCAGTTTTCACAATATTAAGATTTAAGATATCAAGCCCACTCATATTCTCGAGTAATTTCAATAAACAAATACCACAAAACAATTTCAGATATTATACTAATTAATTAACCATTATTAAAATAAACCCATTACAAGAAAACTAAGTACAAAAATTGGCCTCTTTGTTTGATATGGAAAGTAAATACGGAAACAAATACAGTACTCTTTACATGATTCTATGTAGATATTTTTCATTATTTAACACTCCATTATTAATTTTTTTAAATGCATAACTTTAATTTATTATTAATTTATTATGATTATTATTATTATTAATTAATTAATAACTTACGTAAGCGAATTTATACTATAATTATTATTAGTAGTATTTTTCAATTAATAATTTAATCATAAAACCTTCCTTAATCATTGTAAATTTGAAATCCTAACGCAACATAATACATACTCCATAATTTATTTGCAATTATATTGATTAAATTTGAAATCCTAACAAAACATAATAAATAACTTATTTGCAATTATACTTTTAAAAATATTGTTCTTAAAAATCATATTTTCCAACAAACCACACTTCAAACTGTCTCATTAAATATGCAACGTTTGCTTTTTACGCACTTGTTTTGGAAAAATAATAATAAATAACTATAGTGGTGAAAAAATAAAGTAATAGAGAGGATAATATAGAGAAGAGCCCCTCTTATAATATTCTCATTTTTACTTTATTTTTTTTATTTCAATATTTTATTATCATTTTTCTAAAACATGTGTGAAAAACAAACGTTTCATATTTAATGAGACGGGGAGAATATTTAATTTGACGAAAAAAAACAATCAACCGCTCCAATGGTGAACCTAATAATGATTAAGATTCCCTAAATCTCTATTTATTTTTTTCAAAAACCAAACACATTTAATCATGGTAAACTTAACCTAATAAAGAAGTTTAGTGTAGTAGATATAGATTATAAAAATAAAATGATATAGAAAAGATAAAGAGATATACATCAAATTCAACAACGGCCTACTCCGAAACAGACGCCGAATTGGAAAAGGAATTTCTCTCTCCTCTCTCTATATAAACCACACCGCTTGATTAAAATCGCCCATCAATTTCTACCAAGACCGCGAAAGTTCTAGGGTTTCTTTTTCATCGTTTTTCTCTGAAGATCTCTTGCGTCACCGGAATTCTGCCGATTTTATGCTAAAAAGCTGATTGAATTTATAAGATAAACCTGTTTATTTGTGAATTCAATACAATCGAACAATTTGTTTTGTGAATATGGGGGAATCGAAGAAATCTAAAAGGATTACTTGGGCATCAGAAGTTAATCTTTGTCAGGTAAACGAAGATCTCTAATTTATCTCTGCGAAAAATTGTTGTGAATTTTGCTGATCGATCGAAAAGCGATTGGATCTGACGAACTGTGACGAATTCGATCCGTTTTTATTACTTTTAATTCAATTTGCCGATTGAAAATTGTGAATATTCATCGATGTCGATCTCTGGAAATCGGTTAAACCATATTTTAAATTACTTGATTTACACTAACATCGATCTCGAACGATTTAATTGGTCGATAATTATTTGATTTTTGAATCTCGAACGATTTAATCTATGGAAAATTAATTTGATTTGTAAAGATTCATCGGGATCTTCATCTCCTTCGCAATCTGTGTTTCAGTAATCGATGGCGGATTAATTTTGATTTTACAATTGAAGAAGACGCAAATGAACAATTATTACAATTTGATGTTATTTTACATTTTGTTGTTTAAAGATTTGAAATTGATGAAGATATGGTAAAATAGAACGAGATATGCATAAAGATAAACATTAAAGAGAGTTTATTGAGATTTCGTTGAGTTGATTTCCAAAATTAAGAACAAATTTTGGTGAAATCTGAGAGGAAAATCATTGAATTCTTGACAATTATTGCAATACAATATACATGGAGTAATCACATAGTTATAGTTCTTGAGTGAAAATTGTATCTTTTTGCCATAATTCTTGTTCACTTCCTTTTGTTAGTGGTTTGCATACTTTTAATTCTCAAATTCTTGTTTGGCATTAGCTAATAAGTTGAATCTGAATAATAATAGGTGAGGCTGTTTTCATCTGCAAAACCACCTTCAGAAGTAGGAATGTGCAATATGGCTAGTGAGAGTTTGCCACCTGGCTTTGAATATATGAAGCCAAAAATTCTCAAGTTTTATCAAAAATCCTTCACCAAATGGAAATGCCCTCCTAGAGTAAGTCAATATACAATTTTCATGTGTTTATTGCTCCCATATGTTGTTCTTAATCATTAATAGAGACAGCTTGAGATAACACAGTGAAAAACATTAGCTTTGAATGTCTTGATCTATACATGGGCTTGAATGAATGTCTGATCACAGCATCTCTTGTGGTGTTGCAGTTTGAAGTTAATAGGGAGTGGAAAGTGGTCTCTGGGGAAGAGAGCACAGAGGTCGAGTTTCAGAACCAACGCGAGAGGAGAGTGCTCGAAGCAACGTATCCTCGCCCATCAGCCATTCCTCCCAAGTAAGATGCTTCCTCATGTTAGAATGTATGGTGTTTTATCTGTTTCTGTTTGAGGTTTAAGTAAGTAACCATGTTTGTTATCTTGGTCTAGTCCTCGTCTGCCAGTGAATGCGCCCGGATCAATTGTTGATGATCGCAGCACTCCCTTGATTCGTATGACACCTATTGAAGAGGATGATGCTGAGCTTGCACCATCCGTCTCCCACGCAGCAGATAGTGGCCCGATGATCCCACAGCAGGGAAACTCAATGCAGCCCAATATTGCTCAAGCTGCATTGGCAGCTCTCAGTTCAAACAAAGATCAAATGAACCTAATTGATTGCGAATTGCTCGTGAGAATCCTCAGCAACCCGAAATCGCTTCAGCAATTGCTCGCCATCAGCTTTGGCACGCAGCACGTTCCAAATATGAAGCCACCACATTCATCAGACTCGACTATTTCCACTAATGAAGGAGCATCCGTGCCCGAGCTCAATGTACCTTATGAAACGACTAGAGCAGCTCCACCGCATCTTAGAACTGGCTTCGTCTCTACAGCTTGTACCCCACCGGTGGCTGATATGAGTTCAGCGCACTGTAATGGCGTGGCGAAGGACATGAGCTATTATAAGAGCCTCATCCAGCAGCACGGAGGCAGCGGAGGAGGTGTCCCGACACAATCTTGTGGTATTATGTCCAAACGGGCGCAAGAATTCACGAAATCCAGAGATGTGTTGAAATCAAGAACAGTAAAACCATGCATGTTTTTTAATACACCAAAGGGTTGCAGGAACGGGGATAGTTGTACCTATTCGCACGATGTCAATGTGTTGTCGTCTCGGAAAAGGATGGGTTGTGTTACGGAGGTTGGTGCAAAAAGAGTGAAACTGGGTAGCTAGATTGGAACCTCATTTTCCCCCTTTGTTTCGCGATGAGATTTAATGAGAAATATTATGCTGCATACCTTATGTAAGCATGATCCGTTTTCACTACTCTTGTTTCATTTTAATGGTTTATGACTTCATGTGATATACAATCGTTTTTGCATGGTTTGAATTGGATGTAATCCATTATTATTACTCATATTAATAAGAAAGTTTTCATCAGTTTATACAAGTAGAAATGAGACTAGAATTCATAATGCAAAACACATAAAACTAACACTTCATTTCAACAATCTGCTTCTGCTGGTTTACTCAACGCTCAACAATTCAACATCAAAAACTAGATCCGAGTTAGGCTGAATTCCCCATGATATAAAGCCGTTCGACCCATAGGCGTAATCCGGAGTGCACTAGACATGATTCAAAGAAAAACATCAATGTTACAATCGTGTGTGGTTGCTAGAAAGATCTGGAAAATACGGAAACAGAAAAAGATTTGCATAGTACCTTCAGTCGAGCGACTTCTCCCACTTGCATTCCCGACACTCCTTCATCCCAGCCTGCAACCAATGGAACATCCCAATTTAGGAAGACGACAAAGAAGCTATTTTGCGTAACGCAATAGTCACCAAACCACTGTGTCACGCAATTAACTACAACAATATCTGTTTTCATGTTACAAACAAATTATAGATCCATAGAAAGACACCTAGTTAAAGTTGGTTCCTTCAAAGACCGAATGTTATCCCAGTCCCTCTAATTCAATTGTGTTTACTTTGCAAAGATCACCACCCAAATTTGCATTCACATGATGGCATCAGTAACATAGTAGTACATGAATACAATATGCTTAATCTGCAGCCAATTTTCCTTTTCCATACAACTGCTGATTCATATGTTTCTATATTGGCATCATCTTTACCTAACTAAAATCAAAACTGACAATTATCTTCAATCCAAACTATTAGTATCACATTGCAAAACTAACAACTAAATTCAATTGAAAATAACATGATCACATTGCAAAACAAACAACAAACTTCAATTGAAACTAACATCACATTGCAAAACTACCAACTATCTTCACATCAAACTAGCATCAACACTGCAATACAGATTCCAAAAAAACAAACTCCCAAAATCAATCTGCAAAGTAACACACACAACTCAAACTTATATACAGCTAATTTCAATTGAAACTAACACCAACATTGTAACACAGATGCCAAAAACCTAAGCCCCAAAATCAATCTGCGAAACATCAACTGCATTTCCAACTCAAATCCTAATCAAACATTTCAGATAACAAAACACAAATAAAAAATCACGAATTTGCAGCAACATTACCCTTAATAACTTGGCCTCGGCCGATCTGGAAAGTGAAAGGCTTCTCACCCGGATCCTTGGTGCTGCACCACAGAGATTAAATCAACACCAATTCTACGCGAATCGGAGAAGGAAAGGCGGAAACGTGTACAGATTTACCTCCAAAACTTTTTGGTGAGATCTCGATTTTTGCCGAATCCGGTGCAGTGAACGGTGACGTTTTGACCGGGAAGTGGCTTGGGACCGTTGCCTGGCTTCAGCAGCTCCTTCTCCACTCCCATTGCTCTGATTGGGCAAGCTAGCATTGTGTCGAATTCAACTCTTCTGCTCTCGAAAGTTTCAAAGTTTAAAATGGGAGGGAGAGAGATAACTAATCCTATGTGGATAAGATATCTTGGTTTTAAATGATAGCTAATTTAGATTACCAAACATGGCCTCAAGAGATTATCAAATTTCATCCCATGTTAACTAGGGCTAGGGAAAAATACCGAAAAAATGATATATCGCTCGTATCGTATTGAAAAATATCGAAAAATTATCGAATTTTCGATATATCGTAATTTTTGATACGATACGATACGATACCGTATCGTAAGTTTTCGATACGATAACGATATGAATTTTCTTATATCGCGATATATCGTTTTATATCGAAAATACGATATATATCGAAAATTTTCGATATATCGATATTTTATTTTCGATATATATCGATATTTAACGATATATCGAATTTCGGTACGATAACGATATGAAATTTTTTTATATCGAAAGTTCGATATAGCGAAACTTTCGATACGATAACGATATGAATTTCTTTCATATCGATATTTTCGATACGGTACACGATACAACGTTTTCGATACGATATATCGTATCGACCCACCCCTAAATTGTTAACTAGGGTGGATTAATCCAACTTTATTCATTTTTTAAATCTATTTCCTACTTTTGTCCATTTTATTTTACACCCCCTCTGTCCTTTAGAAATGAAACGTTTCCTTTTTGGTCTGTCCCATTAAAAATACTCTCTCTGTATTTTTCTTCTCTCTTACTTTACTCTCTCTTCATTAACTCACAAAATAATACTACATAAAATCTCGTGTCGAAAAACAAATGTTGCATATTTAATGTGACGGAGCGAATACTTTTTTCTTGTACTTTACTAATTGATCATTAAAATTTATGTCGAATGCGACTACTTTTTGCACTAACGCAAACTAATTTAGAATATTTTTAAGCTCAATTACAGAATATGCTCCCTTTCCTCCATCTCAAGTTAATCAATTTTAGTTACTCTTCGAAATATCTCAAACTAAAAAAGTTGTTTTCTCTTTTGATAAACAATAGTTTTTACAATCTATGTTTAATTTGTTTATCCTTCGCTTAATTTACTCCCTCCATCCCAACTAAATTGAGACAAATTTTTTAGACACGGAGATTAAGAAATTGTGATAAAAAGTAGGAGAGACAAATAAAATATGAAAGATAAAAGATAGTAAAATAGATGGTGGAATAAAGTAAATGTGATTGGATGTGTTTTACACGACTCAACTTAATTGGGACGAAGGAAGCACTAAATATCATTTTCCTCGAATTGGTGTTAAAGAGAATTGAATTAATATCTTTTATATAATATACATACATCCGTCTTTATTTACAATCTCATTTTTATATAAATATTACTTTTACATAATGATTTTACAATAAAATGTGAATATATTTAATTGATAGTAAAGTTCATTTACCTAAATTTGAAGAATAAAAAGGTTTTAATGAGACTTTAAATTGCGAAAATTATGAAATGGCAGAGCTTAACCTCTAGCTATTATATCTACACGTGTCCCTATGCATTATTGTGCAACAAACGATTGTAGTATGACATTGGGCCCTTTGACAACCATTTCAAATTATTGCATTCCCCAATCGTTATTCAATAATTATAGCAATCCTCCAATCTTGTTTACGTGCTGCCATTCATTAGCCAATAAATTAGTTGGATTCTTTTAATTTTGTTTCACGTTTTCATGAAATTTGAGCTTGACTCAATAATATTGATGAGAAGAAAAAGTAGAGAATTTTCCTTGTCGTGATAATCAATGAATTGATACTAATGTGGTATCATGATACTAATTTGGTGTTGTCATTAGCTAAAGTAAAATGTTTTGAAATTAGATAGCTATTAATTTGGATTGTCATTCGGGAGATGAATTTCAAAATGGAGATCAATTAACATCTAAATCGAATTTAAATATAAAAATTTGCCGTTAAAAATTGTTGGATTCTATGTCTCTGACGCAAGATGATTAGCGAAAGAATTGTCCGAATTGACCTTTGAAGGTCTTAAGGGCATTTTCGTCCAAAAAAAATTCAAAATACCTCAAATGATATTAATCCATAGTTGATGGACCTAAAATGATATTTTCAAAGTTTACGGACCTAAAATGATACTTTGGCAAAGTTGGTGGACCTAAAAAGATGTTCCCTCTAATCTATATTACCTTTTGTTAAATATTTTGTAATTTAATTAATGCAAGTTGGATAAAATTATAAGCTCATTTTTCCAAATTTTCTTTTTCGGAACACAAAAGAGAGTCAAAACAGCATAAGATACCGAGATCTATAAAAGCATCAAAAACCATAGTTACGCAAGGATTCCTCTTCCCTCAATTTTTAGAAAGTATCTCACCACCCAGTCTGCCAATTTCCGTCCGACCGTCGATACCCATCGGTATCACAACCACATGTCTTTAAAATTTTCATCTTTCATCCTTATTCCAGGTCTATCTATTTATAAAAATTCATCCTCACAGTGTTGCTCACCCATCCTTTATGTCATCTACATCTCTGTCTCAATACCGTCTCATCCCTTCATTATTAATGGGCTCCACTGCAGTTTTTACCACATCTCTTAACTAAGAGACAACACCTGCAACCCTCCATCTCTTAAACATCTCATCCCTTAACTACTCATTCAATTTCATTTTTTAATTTTATTTCCAACAAATTAAAAACCACGAAAATTATAACATCCGAAAATACGAAAAATACATAATTGATAGTGGATAATTTGTGGGAATGATTTGATATTTATAGAAGTGATTGAGGGCTTAAAAAAATAGAAGAAAAATTTAAATATTCAAAAAAGGGCTATAAACGACTAGTATTTTTGGGGGGATTTTTTTTTATTTTCAACTTTTTTCAGAATTAAAAAAAAAAGCCATTTTTCAACGGTTATAAACGACGCCCTCTCGCGGGCCGGCGTCACGGACAAACGGGAGCTCACCACATGGCCAACGCGCGTGGTGAGATGGCTCGCCAGCCTCCTCTCCACTGAGGGACACGGGACGAGACGGAGTACCCGCATCACCGTCTGGATGCTGTCTCGCCGAGACGAGACCGGGCCTGCATCGAAACAGAGATGCGGATGCTACTAGGAAAGACAACTATCCTTCATCCTAGGATTACACTATTGGTAAATACTCTGGTATTTCTCACTCCAATTAATAGATTGGGATTCAAATCACGGCCCATAAGCTTGACATGTGTGAGTTGTCCTTGTACAAAAAAGGATTGGTATTTGGTAGTCCATCCTCCTTCGTTAGTTCAAAGTGCATTGAGAAATAAAACCTTCACCACAAAACACCAAAATCTTGTACTACTACAATTATTACTATAATGATAGAATTATATTAAAAATATTTTTTATCATAAAAAATTCATATTATATAACCCTCTGTTTTCTGCTTCTCCTTTCCCACACCACTCCTTCTTCATCTCTCTCTGTGTGAATTCAGTTGGAATTTTGGGAAATCATGTGAAACCAACTCCAACAAACCTAATCCAATTGAATCCTCAACAGAAATACAAGCGATGGAAGTTGCGAGAATCAAGCAATTGATGCTCCTCCGCTGTAGAAGCCAAAGCAACCGTGTAGCTCTCGTGGGTGGAAACCACACCGCCGCCAGATTCTGCACTCGCTAAAACCCTTCCCTTCCTCCCCCCCTCTGTTTCCCTCTCTCTCTATCTATCTAGATTTCGTTGCTGATTTGCGATTTCGGCTACTGTTGAATTGAATTAGATGGACAAATCGGGCCGGGCCCGACGGATTAAGAGCGGCGGCAGCGACATTGACATTGCCGAGCCGGATGAGTTCGAAATCGGGATGAATTACGACGCCGTTTTCGTCGTTAAGCTGCCGGATTCGCGATCCCTGCGTGTGGTGTCGAGATCGCTGTTCCTCGCGGTGGTTCTCCTCTCGCTGCCCTCGATCGGCTCGATTATCCGAGCGGCTTCAAGTGAAGGAGTTGTTTCTGATTGGATCGAGAATCTGCCGCTTCTCCTCCGCGACTTGGAGGATGAAGGCCTCCTCGCGGAGGGGCACAGAGGCTTCGTCGCTGCCGCCGCCGGCGAGTTCGATTTCGCCTTCCTGAGAAGCGCCGGCGTCGATTTTAGTATGAAGGCGGATGCACACCAAGTGTTTGATTATATCTACGCGCCGAATTTCAGCGGGATCGAGCTGGTGGAGGATGCCATCCGCGGCGGGGGTTTGGCGATCGCGCCTCTCGGCGGCGACATCTCGGCGGAGATCCGGCTGCTGCGTGATTTCAAAATCGTGTACCTCCGGCGAATCAACGGCAACACGGTGGTTGCGATGAGGAAAAATTCGGCCGCGGTTAGGTATTCCGGCGGCCGGAGGGGAGTGGTTTGCGGCGGCATTGGTGGCGGTGGGAAGAAGGAAGCCGCATTGAAGGGATTGGAGGGAGTGTACCTCGAGCCTCCGCGGGTGGAGAAGGAATCGAGGTTCAATTACTTGCCGGATTTGATGGAGGATCCGTTGGATGGGTATCGGAGGCGGGTGTTCGTTGCGGATGAGGATGGCGCGGTGGATTGGTTCTACAAGAATTATCCGATGCGGGGGCAGGAGTTCGAAGTGTATGGCGTGGAGGGGGAGTGGGATTGGGGGGCGGAGGATTTCGTGGTGGTGAAGGCGGAGGCGAGGGCCGCGGAGAGGATGCTGAGGGAGAAGACGATTTGTGTGGTGGATGAGTTGTTCTTGGATTGTAGAGAGGAGGAAGGGAGGGCTTATTGGAAGTGTGTGGAGTTGTATGGGAAGATTAGGAGTGAGGGGATTGCTGTTCATCAATGGTGGTTTTGAATTGGATTGAATTGACCTGACCCGGCTCGATAGTACCCGTTTTGGAACGTTCGAATCGTGGAGAAACGATCGAATCTTCGGAGGGTCGGGGAATAAATCCTCAAGAACTTGTTGTTTACTTGTGCGTATGAATGTACTATTTGTTTGATTTTGTTGTTTGTGTGTTAGTATATGTTGTTTGTGTGTTAGTATATCCTTATGTATTTCTCCTTTTAATTATGTTCGAGGATACTATATTTAAATACAGATCCGCAGAACTATATCATGTGTAGAACATTTTTAGATCATTTTTTATTTATATTTAGGTCATTCTTATAAAGGATGACCTAAAATGATCTTAACATGACACTAAACTCATATCTTATAATATGACCTAAAGTTGCTTAATTATGACCCGTGTTTTTGGTAAATTATTAACCATTAGATCATCTAATCCTAGGGCCAAGATTTGGATTGCATTTCTAGATTTAGATGCATTCTCAATTGATTTTCATTTAGTTAAAAGGAGAAACATCTTATCAATTAGTCACACAACACCCACTATATGGCTCAAAATCCCAACCTATCATCTCATAAATCGGATTTATGAGAATGAGAGAAGGGGATAAAAGATTTCATACAAGATACATTGCCAAGAATTTGGAGGAGAGGAAAAGGGGCTGCCGCTATGCACATTCTATACATTTTGTCACCTATAACTAATCTACACACCTTTTAACATTACCTATGATCAAAGCTGGGGATCATTCAGATATACAGACTTGGCGAATTTATGCTACAAAAATCTCAAAAACACAAAATTGCAAGAGAAATACAAATCGACCTAAAAAATGGGGAGGGGACACGAAAAAATAACCATCCCACGCGCGTTGCCTATTATCATCTATTCAATCCCAGCTTCCGCTTCTGTCAAGTCTGCATCGTATTGAGCTAACAAGAAGTCACAGAGCTCGAGAAGTTGATCTGCAAGAGGAGGAATACCTGGATTCCGTCGGTCATTATACGTATGAGCGTTGATCACAATCTGACACACGTCGTGCCTGAAATCCTCTCGGTTCTTGTACTCTAGCCTCCTTGCCTTATCTCTGATCGTAGATAAATCCATAGGATGACTAATGATGTCCATATAGTCAGGAGCTTCCTTTCTCGTTACTGGCTTTAGAAATAGGTACGATATTTCTTTCCTTGCCTTGAGCGTCTCGACAATAGTCTCCAAGACGTTTGACAAGCCAACCTGAAATTGTGATTTTCACATCGATTAGTTTTACAAGGGTTTCAAGTAACTTGCAGTTTTAGTAATGTTGGGGATGTTAAGCAACTCAACAAGAGAGGGGATTACAAAAATTTAGACTACTCACCTCTCCTCCACGTCGCCGCTTTAGAGCGGGGACATAATCTGGAGAGGGCCTTGCATACTCAGGTTCTGCCCTCCTCCTCACCATTCTATCTCTATCCGGTATCCGTTTGTCGATTCTTCTAGGAGGGAAATCATCAAAATATTCATCCTTTACTTCAAGCTTTCTTTTCTTTTTCTTTTTATCCTTCGCCCTTTGACGCTCTTCTTCTTCCCTCTCTCTTCGAATGGCTTCTTCATATCTTAGTAACTCATACTTTGGTTGGTCTTCGATCATCTTCAATTTCTCTCCCCTTCTATTTCGTACTTCTTGTTGTCTGTCAAAGGTTCTCCTTTTCTCATCGACCCATAATTGGTTACTCTCGGGATCTCTCATCCTTGAAGACTCTTCAAAGTAGTGCTTGCTCTCATGTTCCATATGTCTGTCCAAACTCGATATTTCCATTAATTTCTTTGTTTTCCTGTAGTCAAAGCCAAAACTTCCATCCTGGCTGTTTTCTTCAAAATTAATGATCTCCTTTGGTTGTTTGATTATAACTTTCTTGCTGCGGGATTGCTCCCTATCAACATCCACTGGAGGCTTTATCAGAAAGGTCCTAGGAGTTTCAACCACATCATCCGGTTTCGTCTTGCTTGAAAATGTGATTTTGTTGACTTTTACAACAGACTTGCTTCCCGTTTCAGCATCTGATGCAACTGGTCTATCAGAGCTCTGTGAGTTTGTGGGAGTATGTTTATCAGGAAGCTTGTCCGTCAAGCCACATTTAACCTTCAGGATTTTTGCCTTCGAAGTTGGTTTATCATCTTCTGGTGCTTCTGAACCAACAGCTTTTGGCCCAATTTTTGGCATTAACTTCTTCACATGGGGTTTCTGCTCTATTTGATCTGGAAAACTAGACCTGCCCGCTATCCGGTCAAGATCGATGTTCTCTACTCGAGTGTCAGTATCTTCCCCATATCTGGGGCAGTTCTTGTTGGTCCTCATATGACCAAGCTGGAGATAGGAAATGGGACATTTAAGAAACAATATCCAGATGTACATAATACTGCAGAATTTACAAGTACCTGACCACATGCTCCACAGACAAAACTCTCCCTTGCGGATTTCTTTTCCTTGATCACCTAGTTTTACATTTTAAAGCAAACGATGTCAAAATTCATCCACACAACCCGTGTTAATAAGAACGGAAATTCAGACAGCAAGAAGGGTGGCGGGGAATTCACAAGGTATTCAGAAGCACTATCCTTCAAATCAATGCAAAAACAATAGTAATGCGGGCAAAGTTAATATTGGGAATTCGGATACTGCAGGTCTAACTGAGAATGCATCACAGTTTAAGTGGCAAACTTACAGTGATTCCATCCCCCAATATCTTCACCTTTTTGCTAAGTACTTCAAACTCGTTCTTTTTCTTGGCCTTAAATTTCCCCGGAAGATGACTTTTAGCTGACAAGTAGTCTCCCTGTATCGAAGTACAGAATTGCAGATTTCATGATTAGAACTTAAAAAGAATTTATGCAACCTAGTTATCAAGCATGACTATCAGAAGATATGGATGGATATACGAACAAATGGAAGCAGTATCATAACAATTATACACCTCCTTTTGGTCTTTAGCAATTTTCTCCATTGCTAGATAGGATCCTTCAGGTTGCATGAATCTCTTAGAAACTGCGTTGCTTTTCTTGATTGCATCACCATTCTCAGAAATAAACTTTGACTTAACCGACAACCCAGCTTGCTCTGCTGCAGTTTTTGTCTTCTTCTTCTTTTTGCGTTCAGCTTCCTCATCTGCAAAACAGTCAATGGTCAAATTTTGAATGTAAAAATACAAATTGACAAATACGTATAAAACATGGATTATCACATCAAATCCTAATAGCAGAAAGAATAATGAACAACCATACTTGCAATAACTGCCTCCTATTTCTATACCAGGCCATCTATCAAACAGAGGTTGATACTGCACAACAAAGGAAATCAGGCAGCATAGAGTATTATTGCACATCTGTATCTTATGGATTGTCTTTGCAAGTCAAACACATGACCTATTTTTCTAAGTAAGAGATGCCCTCCAATAAAAGACTCTGAAGGATTACTAAGTGCAGCGTAGCTCTTCTAGTAATAATATAGTTGTCACATTAAAAAAAAATTTACCATCCATGAGCATCTTGCATAATTCTTCTGCTTCTGCCCTCTCATCTTCGATTTCCTCTTGGTGCTGAGTTTGGAGTGGCCGCCTTCTCATTTTTAGCCCTTTAACACCATCCATGCTGTCACGCTTGGACTCAAAATTATCCTCCTCGCCATCTTCACATTCTTCTGCATCCAGAAGATTTTCCAGATCCCCCGCAAATGAATCCAAGTCACTATTAGCCTCTGACTCACTCTCATTTTCCTCTCCATCAGCAGCACAGAGGCTCTGAAATTGCCGATCCCATATTTCCTGGCATTTTTCTCTTGTCTGCTGCTGCAGTTGCAAAAAGGACATTCGTTGTCCACGAGCAAACTTGCTGACTGTTGTTGGATCAACCTTGACACCTGATGCTGCTTGCTCACTTGAAAGCTTGCGGATTAGAGCAATTCGGTGCCATCGAGTTAGTTTTGCAATCTGCTCCTCTGGAACATTGAATTTAAGGAGAAGCTGTATGCAAACACAATGAACAATTAGCAGCATTTCACCTGGAGTGACTACTATTTTTGGACAATAACAAGAGATAATTAATAGTTCAAATCACATTTACCTCTCTCGCAGCTTCCATGCTCAATCTGCGTAGATCTGCATCAGTTCCAGTAACAGTTGTCCCTTTACCAATAACAGTTTTCTTTTTCACCATCGAATTTGGGATTGGGGCCTTAGGAGTTGTGCGAACATAACTAAAACCTAGGCCCCTTCCTGAAGGGTCACCAACACCCGTAATTTCCAGACGCTCAATATTTTCCCTATCCTGAACAGAAAAGGTGCACATTTCTCGTTCAATGTTAAATTTGACAGATATAACATCAGGGATATCCCCCCAGAGCACAACAACGGGAAATAGGTAGCTTGCCTGGTTTGTACAGGAAACAAAATTACTACTCAAATTCCACGGCGTTATCTGTAGCTCCCTCTCAATATGTGAAGCTGCAGCTAAAGTGATAGCTTCATCTGGAAGCTGATTCATTGCTGATGAAAGACCAGCAGGAAGAGTCAGTCTTGTAATTCCCAAACGTTTGAGCCTGTATAGACCTGCTTGCATGCTCTCGTATGCACAGACCTAAGCAAAATTTCAAATTAGTATACAATTCTTTCAGCGTCATAAACTATGGACATTCTTTTTGCTAAGCATATAATTGGGAAAGCTTATTATTAAGTAGAACATATGTAGTCACTCATGCACTGGAACTGAATAATGAATCAGTGAAAATTGTGTTCTTTAAAATTTCTCTTCCCTACCTCCCAACAAACAATCTTAATCAACTTCTAAGACCAACAAACGTCAGAGATTTTCTTGGGTATCTTCATATGAATTATTTAAGAATACTGGCTTTAATCCAACTGAACTGGTTGTTAGAAATTTGCGGGTAAGTTTGATGGCTTTTATTCACAAGTTGAATTTGATTGCGATGTTGGCATGTTGCCTATATCTAGAAGTAAAGGGAATGTCCATAGCAATATAGAGTGTTAAGTAGGAAAATGTATCCAATTACAATCAATGCAAAACCAAATAAGTCTTCATGACAATGACTATGACTAACTGGCCGCTGGTTGTTATTACAAATTATAATCTGAGTAATTGTTGCCAACGTGCCTTTTCTGTTCTCGTTATGATTGCTCATTTCTAAAAGATACTTTTTGAGGAAAGAACAGTTATACCTTTTGGGTGCATTGCAAGTGTTAGCGTTCATGATCATAGCTTTACTCAGGCATGCAGTTTAATTGCACCTAATGGATATGAGGCCTTTGTACATTGTTAAATTAAAGGTAGAATATGAAGTTGTGGAAAACTCTCTATATTCATCTATTGATCAAAGACCTATATATACATAAGAGTACTAACTGAACTAGGAAAGCACTAACTTGCTCTCCAATTTATTATATACAAATCTAATTCTGACAACCTTAAATGCAGCCAGAGCCTTCGACAACTATAGGTATAAGCTAGGGCAGCGAAATCATTTACAAAAGAAGTAACAGATGTATTTGCCACACTTTATTTGTTTGGTTCATAAGTGGCATAACAACTCATACAATCAAGCAGTGAAATCTCAACATCATTGTTTTACTAGTCAACCTTAACAGGAATTTGTGAAAACAATAAACACATACCAAAAGAATACAATACAAATTCCAAACAAAGAAGAGAGATAAAAGAACAATGCATTTTATTTAGTCTTCTTATTAGAATTTGATGCTTACACAAAAATGGTGGCCAACCCTGATAAGCTGTGGCAAATTTCTGAGATTGAAAAAACCTCACATACAATCCCCTCACACAGCATATAGCCATATACTATCATCTAATGAAGGAAAGAGGATAAAAATATAACACACTCACATTTTCAGGAGTGACCATCCTCCTCAGTTCTTCTTCTGAAGGAATGCGAAAAGAGCGCTTCATAACCCAAAGATACTGCCCATGTGGACCCCTCTAATAGCCCACACAAAAAAAGAACCAGATGTTACTCACCATAGAAGAATAAGCAAGCCAAGTTAACGAATGCCGTCAAGAGGGATCTAAACTGCTATCAAGTGGGATCAAGGACAAGACAAGGATAACATAAGGCAAGATGTAATACCTGTAAATCAGCACAATTTTTCAGCCTCTTCCGGAGAAACGTTTCAGACAAGTTACGAAACTGTGATACCAACTCATCTGAACGAATTGAAGGACGCAACCCACGTTTTTCACAAGCACGGAATTCCCGGTACATGTGTACCAAAACTCTGTTCATGATATAGAACTGGACACCTTTGGACCCAGGAGACATAACCTCCATGTGAGGCTCCTATTGAATGAATCCAAGTTAGAAAACATATATTATCAAACATCTGAAGACTTCAATATCGGTAGCAGTTGAAAATATGGGCTAGTTCCCTCAATTTTCAGAAGAGATGAAAAAAAGACAAAAAAAAAAAAAACACAAAAAGCAACTTCGCTAGAAAGGAAGAAGATGATAGGGCAGACAGTATCTCACACACAGACCAAACAAGACCAAATTTAACAAGAATATTGGCATAACCTGTTGTCCAACAACATCAATCCTGTCAATGCGTCTGATGGAGAGTTTCCCTTTTGGAGACCTCACCAATAAGTAATCAGTTAATGGCACTTTATGCTGAAATATGGGTGCTCTATACATGTTAGATTCCAGGCAAGATTGGCTTGCACCAGGTTTTATATCTCCAAGAAATGGGGATTTATCAGCAGGATCAAGAGTGACAACACTCCCCAAACCATTATCACCATTCCGCATCAAGTTTCCCATTTGATCACCAGGTGCCGATTTTTGATAATATGTACAAAGTCTTGCACCCATCCCTGGATTACCTAGAAGCAAAGGCCTTTCTTCACAGTACCTGAAATATAAAATTTATCAAGAAAAAACATAAGCAAAAAAACTCAACTTATATCAGTCATACAATTAGGTTGAATACTCTATAGAGAAGATGGCCCGAACAGAAGTATAATTCAATTACGCTTTAGCATATCAGCTGAAAAGTTAATGAAGGTATGCATCATTCATTAGACAAAAGCCAATCAGCAGAAAGGCTGATAGACCAAAGTCAAAACAACAATATGGTCTATAACCATGTTTAATTTCTATAGAGTAGTACATAGTTACAACTTCTGGTAATATGTTAAAATGCAGATGCAATTACAATGCAGCTTTGTCGGGAAAATACTGCAAGTTTTAAATATTTATTTAGGATGACTCCCTCTGATATACTTATTATAACTTAAGCTAGTGAACAGTTAGCCTCACCATGACTAAAATCAACCTTAACACAACTCATTTTAGAAATAATATGACACAAATATGGTTTTTAAAAGATGCAATTACCACAAATAACTTGATAATGCAGCACAGTGAAAGGATCATTGATGCTGTATCACTTTTGCTATGAGGGATCATGTCACATTATGAAAAAAGGTCACGTGATTGAAAACATCACTTGTTTGTATTTCATCCCATGATTAAAATATTATATTCTCAGCGTCTTATAAACACAATCCAAAAGGAAGGCCATGAGCATATATGAACTCACTCAATGAAAAAGATGCAAGATTGAAACTATAACTACTTGAATAACAGAACAAATATATTGAAGAAAACATCAAAACTGGATCGAACTAATAATAACACGTCAGTTGATATTCTTTACTTTAAAACAAAACACAGAAATCCCAAAATAACTTATTAACTTACTCCATTAAGAAAACATGACCATCTTTTACTGAAAGGTCAGATTTCTTCTTAAAAGCTCCAGGGGGACGCAACGACTTGTTTTCACCAGGAAGCTTTTGTGCCCGGGGCAATAGATGTATTTTTGTCCGAACAAGGTGCAAGACTGAGTTTGAGTGAACATTCTGTTCGGCTAGAGATTTGTTGTCATCAAGCTCCCTCCCAGAATAATATATTTTCACAGGCTCAGATAGTTTAAAATCTACAAGAAAGATATTAATTAATACTCATGATTGACAATATTATATAAAAATGTTCAGAAAATTTACACCACTCCAAGAAATAGACTACCTAGCTTTTTCGAAGCTTTAGCTTTCACAGAGGCGATGGTTTCTTCTGCATCCACGTGAAGTTTACTCCCCTTGCCACCCAAACTCTTCAAAATTATTTTCATCGATCCCTGTGTGACTAGCCTCCCTTGTTCCTTTAATGACACCTCAATATCATGAGGATACCATAAAGCTTTTGGACGATGAAAATTAGCAATATCTTTGCTGCAAAAATAACAATTACTTCACAACTAGGATAGAATAGATGTAAAGAAAATGGGAATTTGGCTAAGAACTCATAATATAGAAGGAACACTTAAGCAAGAAAACAATCTATGACAGGTATCTAAGATAAATTCACGAAAAGCACTTATTGTAAAAAGGCACGAAATCAATACAATCAGGCCCACAACGTGTAGAGGAGAATAACCACAAGCCACATAGATTACTCATATAACAACATGCATGCTAAAAAGGCATGTCAGTTTAGAAAGTAGACTGAGATAATGTAGTTTAGAAAGTAGACTGAGATACAAACTCCTAGAAAGTCTTCTTTTGATTAGAGCATCAGCAGCTACTATTAATGCATATGGAGGAAAATGCAAAGAAATAGAATCGAAACAGATTTCGTACTTGCTCAGCTTTGCTTTCATGGTTTGCAGCTTAAGTGCTGGCACTGAATGCAAAACCTTAAGTCCATGAACAGGGCGCTTTTTAGAATGAGATCTCAGCTGCTGGGACGATTTCCTGTTTGAATAGAATTTATCATTAGAGATATTAAACCGCCCCGCTGATAGAATGCCATGATTATGCAGGTCAAGTACATCCCCACTACTGGGATGCAGAGAGCGTGCTACAATCATAGCCCCTGCATGAAGTCGCAGATGTTCAGTATCCTTTGTATCTGATAGTTCAAAAAGCATCTGGTCATCCTGGAGGTCAAGAATTAACTTTGGCTTTGCAATAGACTGATGTGGATCCCAGATAACATTATCTATCCACGATCCTTTAACTACATCTGTATTTTGTAAGGTGAGCTCATTGAAACGTCTAATAGCATCACTACAAAGCCTTGCTTCAGGGGCAACATCTTTCAGTGCTCCATAATTTGTACCATGATCATCTAATTGGGACTCTAATCGTAGAAGCTGGGGATGGTATCTACTTTGTGAGATGATAAGGTCTGTAGAGCGGGATCCGTCAGAGTCAAAAGGCTCCACCAAAATGGAATATTTAGTTTCAAATAAGTTATGATGCTTGTCATGCGACTCAGTTTGGAATTCCGACTCCACAGTTCCTGGTTCAGCTTTCAAATCCCTCTCTTGGTCACCAAGTGTGTCAGAATCAGGTCCAGACAGCTCACAGCTCTCTACCAAGTTGTCAATAGACGATGGAGAGTTATTCCAAACAATTCTATCTTCCCAATCTTCCTGGTCAAGAGGATAGAATTTGGAAGAAAAGCTAGTGTTCCATTCCGGAAAATAAGACAGCGACACTTCATCTTTCATTACTTCAGCATTAACAAAGGAATCTTTCATATCCCTCGTAAGTCCATCAGACATCCTTCCTGATCCCCCAACAGTTTCTGGTATCAATGCATCACCTATTTCACCCATGTAAACGTCACTTTTTGCACCATATCGTCTCATCCAGGAAATATCTTGGCAAGGTGCCTTCATAAAGTTCTCTTCGTCTTCCTCGACATTCTCAGAAGCATCTAACAACTTGTATTTCTCTATCAGAAAACAGAAGAAGATTCGCTGGCTCAGAAAACTAGTAAACTACAAGCCAGTAATAACTTTAGACTGTAAGGTGTAATGTCAATAAGGACTAAATAGAGTAAATGCACCAAAATTTCATAAAGAGTGGAGCTAGCCCAGACTGCTTCTCGAATCAATTAAAAGAGTAACGAAGCATTGTTAATCAGAACAGATATATTTAACCAAATCATACCCACCTTTAGGTATCGGATACCGGTCTCTTTTTCTTGCAGCTTTCACAGGCTCTTTAACGCCAAAAATCTCAGAGAACCGCAAGATTGCCTTTCCATCCTCTACATAAAGAACAGGAAGCAGCGAAGACATGTCACCATCAACTGACTCATCCAGAGCATTTGAATCATCCTGCTTAAACATGACAAGTTGTACCATGAAATATGAAATCATATCGTACAGGACAAAAAGAAGAACCCGAAGAAGTATTCATAAATGGGACCACATCTAGCTACTTCCAGGAGATGCACTTAGAAACACTAACATTTAAACCAACGTTACAAATATTTAACATAGAGCTTACAAGGACAGGGAAGCCTACTGAGAGGCCATGTTCTAGGTCGGTAGTAGAACTTCAAACATTAAATATGATTAGTTGTTCACTCATAAAAAAAAAAAGCAATGAACTCAGGGAAAAAAAGATGCAACATGGAATGTGTTAGAAATAGGGCCACTCACCCCCTAATTTAGGGGGGAGGGCTACCCACTCATTTATAAAGAAGTCGGGATCATCATTTCGTCAATGTGGGACAAGAAAGGGTTTAATACACCCCCGCAATGTGTGGGCCAAAATGATCATCGGACTTCCACACTTGCAACAACAAAACTCATCACCGACTTGGGCCCACTCTGATACCATGTTAGAATGGGTCACTCACCCCCTTAAAAGGCCTTATAAGGGGGGAAGGTTATTCACTCATTTATAAAGGAGTCGGGATCACCATTTGTCGATGTGGGACAAGAAGGGGTTTCAATAGAATGAACATAGAGGTTGAGGTATATTTTTTTAACAAACTATTAATCTTGTAGAACTAAGGTTAAAACACAAACCTTTTGAAACTTCAGTTGGTTAAAGTAAACACCCCGATTCTTTAATACTTAGAATCAATCATTAGTTGTTGTGCAAGAAGTTTATATGCTAATTGCAATATTCTAAGTTCTAATAAACATGCTTCTTAAATACTCCCTCCGTCCCACTCTAAGTGGAGCATTTCCGGTTCTTAAGATCGGCAATGATTTTATGCAGTTTTGTTTTGTAAGTTGAGTGGAGGGAGAATAAAGTAGAGATAATGATGTTTCAGTATTCGGAAATGTGTCAATTAGAATGGGAGATCCAAAAAGGAAAATGAGTTCCTTAGAATGGGACGGAGTGAGTACTATTTTTTATAGAAAGATGCAATGAGGAGTTATTGATTGCGCATTGGGTGAATGGAGTATTAAACACACAGGTGTTCATTACCAATATAAACTTATTGCTTCTTTGTCTCTCTGATTTATGGCACCTCTTGCTCTTCAGTTCGTTGGGATTTGGATGTGATTCATATTCAGGATTTTGAATGCAAGAATTATATTTCTTTGCTAAGGCAATTGAAAGGCGTTTAAAGAAGATCAAGAAGACGGTGTTAGGAGTTGGGTCTTAGATATCTCTGGAAAATTCTCTTGCAAATCCTTTTTAGGAGGTATAAAAAATCACAAAGTTTTTTCCTTTCAGATGCTTCCAGAAATTGACACAAATGCAAAATATACAAAAAGCCAACCTCCTCAGAATCTCCCATATCTGTACTTTTTTCAGGAGCAAGATCATCATCTGGAAGACTTTCGTCCAGAGAAATGGCTTCATGTTTATGATCCTGCTCATCTGTCAAGGAGAAAAGAATCAATTGTATATTATTAAAAAGGATAACATTACATATTCCATTATACAACTTGGCCAAGATGTCTAGATCAACTGCGTAGTGAAATAAACAGAGTTTAGATTGCCCTGGAGCAAGAATTATGGTTCATCTTCCAATATTCATGACGCAACCCCAGCATGAGTGGACAAGGATTTCATCAGTTCCTTGTCTATGTGTTCCCTTTCATTCTTACTATTAGAAATGAATTTGCTGGGTTCCTCAGACAATAATGAGTGTATCATTTTAGATAGAAAGTCCAAGAGTTAACATGTTAAAGTAAGTTACATGCCATATGGCTTCATAGAATATTTTTACCACATGCACAAACTAAAAACCAGAGAAGATCGCAAATGAAGTCAAAACAAATTCAGCAATTAACTACTTAAAAAAGAGGCTTGTTAAATAAAGTAAAACCTGATGGAGACAACTGTTGAGTTTCAGCATGGTCTTCCCCACCTGTATCCTGATTTTCCAAATCATCATCTTCATCATAATTTTCATCATCAAAAAGAGAATTTCGATTGTCCAAAGACGCTACTGAAACTTCTTTGGAGAAAAAATCCTTTTTTGGCAACAAAAAGTCCTCCTCAGTAGCGGATTGGATCTCGGGTCCTTCATATTGCTCATCTATGTCTTCATAATCAATAGCATTTTCTGCCTTTCTGTCATAATCTAGTTTGCATGGGAAAAAATGGAAGGGGGAAAGATATAAATCAGGACCAAAGGAAAAAATGTAGCACGTTCTGATAGAAATGCAATGCAAAGTTAAAGCCCAATTCGAACTAAAAAAATTAAGTAGAATATGTCAGTGTTAAGATGGAAAGTTCTGCTAATAAAGGTTTAATGACGGTTAGGAAAACAAAAGTATACGAGATAGTAATCTTATATGTGTAACTTTCCAAGGAAACTAGTATATGACATAGCATAATGCATTTCATTAAATAACCATGAAACAGGTAACAAAAACGTACTGGGGTTGTAAAATTGATTAGGACCGACCAGCAAGTTTCGTATACTTTTGTTGGATTAACAGCTGAAGTTTTCAACATGCTTTGTAATCACAACTTAAAACAGGGAGTTTGAGACAGTCTGAATAAAAAAGTACATATACATATATCTACACACCCACACAAAGTCATGCAACATTCTTTTAGTGGGACTGTAGGACCATAGGGCATTTCAAGAATTTATTACTTAACAATCCACTTCAAAGCCAGAAAACTTCTTTCTCTGCTCCAAGAGATTTTAGAAGTAAATTGAAGGGGTAGTTAAGAAAATCTTAATACTAAATTACATTTTTATCACATAACATATCGTCATCATTTAAAGTCACATTTAATTCAGCACCATATGCAGCGTTCATCATGCCATAAGTACCCAATGAATGACCTTGTCAAATGCATGACATCTTAGCTTAAGGCGTAAACTCTCACCAACCTTGGGGGTAAACTATAAAAACCAAGGTCCAACATCCGGTACATGCATATAAAGTAGGAAACTCTAACTTATGCCAAGAATTTAAAAGCATACAGCAATATCTTTTCACCAGAAGACTCTCCCAGAAAAACATACATGCTTGCACATATTACTTCTAAATATGTATTCCACCACACCCAAATAAAAGAATCTACTTTAAGATCACATATATTAGTATATTAGCAAGATAATTATCGAAATGTGCCACTAGGTAGTAATTCACTACAGAAAATAACTTCTAAAACATTACTTGCTACTTAGTAGAAAACCATGAGCAACTATTGTTCTAATGAACACAAAAATGGCACACTACACTTAGAAAAACTAGAATATACTAACTGAGATTTATAAAGTTTTTCCGTTTGTTTTAATTGGCATACATAATCACCTTGATCTGTAGCGTCTGATGGTGTCTGCAGTGATCTCATAGTGAGCTGGAACCCAATTACGGAAAAAACAGTTATTCAGCATTGATAACAGTGCCATTGTGACTAGTTACAAAAATAATATCGTAATTTATAAAACAGCAGCCACTAAGATCTGATCTAGTATTAATAACCATGGTTGAGCAGTGATAAAGATTTCCATACATCTATTTCTGTTAGGGAAGAACCAAGCTTGTCGGCCAGTGCAGAAAGATGCTCCTTTGCATCCTGAAAGAAGATTTGTAGTTTAGCATGTGCATCATCCAGCAAAGAATAGTAAGGGAAGGAGGGTTAATGGTTAAAGAGAAAAAGGATTAGTAGACACTAGATAGGAAACACAAGCCATCTGACAGTTCCTACAGTTCTGTTTCAGCTCATAAGAAACCAATTCAGGTGGTAGTTATGCATCTAGTTAAACAGCCCTTCGGATTATAGAAATTCAAGACCAAGTGCAAAGTAGCGAGCATACAAGCCTTCACCATAATTTTCTACAGAGATTTGGTTAATAAAATTCATCATTCTGTTCTACTAACTAGGATGCTCATATACAGGTCTATATCAGATGTACATTCTTTGTTACATGCTTTTCTGATTAATAAACAATGGCAGCCAAATAATCTCTCTGCTATCGGGGTACTAAAAGTTAAAGCTTGGCATTAAGAAATTGTTACAAATATCGAACCAAGCTCCAGATGAAACTCAAAACCAACTGACAATCAGAAAGCCAAATCACAGTATAGGTACTGCTACACTTTGGTATATTTCCTAAAATCACTACCATCACATTTTAAGGTGCATACTCTTTACATAAAGTTACTTGTTAGATAGTACATTATTTATTCCGTTTCCACCTATTAGTATATTAATATTAATGCTGTTCCAACCAACTACAAGATGTTATTCTGCAAGCTATTTTGCTGCTGGAATTATCAAGAATAGCAATATGCAAACAATTTTTAAAAATCGCTTCAGCATTTTACTACAGTTAGATTAGATATTCAGAAATAATAATTAATTAATTAATTACATATATATAGTATTTTATCTCATGGATCCTGAGGCATGGGAGTACCTTAATAGTAACAATGGTGGATTCTATGAACACAACATCTCTTTTCAAGTATTTATTTAATAAAAATAGTATGTTTGATTCTATTCAAGCTGGGGGACATGTTACATTGAAAGAGCTTGGACATGTTGAAAACCAGGAAAGAAGCTCAACATTACCCCATCTAACCCCAAAAAAGATGAAAAACAGGAAAGAGAAGACAAACTACTTCGGGATGATATGAGCAAAAACTGAACCTAGTTTTCATACACGATAATGGGGAAATGGTCTCATTTTCCAAGAAACCTAACAAAGAGCCTATGAGTACCTTTCAAAATTCTCACATCAGCAGCAACAAAGAAAGCTCCCAATTTTTCACCTTACTATTAAATATAAAAGGCACGAATCGCAAGGGTAAAAACTAAAAAGT
This sequence comes from Salvia hispanica, assembly GCF_023119035.1. NCBI lineage: Eukaryota > Viridiplantae > Streptophyta > Magnoliopsida > Lamiales > Lamiaceae > Salvia > Salvia hispanica. The sequence goes on from NC_062968.1 coordinate 1,512,494, forward strand.
AGGTATAAGCTTAAAAGACTTTGCAGGAGAATTACACTAAGCATAAACCTTTTTACTCAAATGGATCATAACTGTGAAAATCTCATTCTAACAACAACTGAATATTAAATTTTTGAATGGAAGTCCACATATCTCTACACTTCTTATTCAAATTGGTCAATCCTCTATCAGGGGCCACAATGTGTACTAAACTTAGAGAATCTGGCATTGGCATATAAAAACATGGGGCATACACATACCATTCACCAAAGCATCAATCATATACTTCCAGAACAACCATAATCATCAGAATTTTTTTAAATGTGCAAATAAACATAGCAGCTTTTCTGGTAGCCACATTCTAAGCATCTAGTAAACTGCCTTCTAATTCGTCGACTCTCCCCATCATTATAATCAGCGTAGTATAAGTGCATAGCTAAAGTTCAGTTGACTGAAATCTTTCCGGATTAAGCACTCGAAACTACCAAGACGACTATACATCACATAATCCAATTTTGTCTTTCCAGTCCTGTATAGCTAAAGTTCAGTTGACTAAAATCCGTTAGGATTAACCACTCGACACTCGAAACAATCTACCCGGACGACTCTACATTGCTCAATTTTCTCTCTTCAATCCAGTCGTTCATTCCGGAGCTAACCGCCACTAAAAAATAAGAAATTCTAAACGAAAGGAAATCGCATAATAACCACCTCATCAAGATAATCGACATCAAGATCACCAGCGCCGTCGACATTCCCGAACATGAACCCTAGGAGGCGGTTTCCCCCTTCCGCCTCGTCGTAGTCCTCCTCATCGTCATCTGCCAATTCAAAACGACACTAATTCAGAACCGCGAGAAGCTAACCCTACCGCAGTACAGCACGGCCACTGAGAATTGCGAGCGGCCAATCCGAGCACGGCCTCAGCTGAATTAAAACCCTAAATTGCGTCGGCGAATAGGAATTCGGCACGTACCGACGGCGACGTCCTCGTCCTCGGCGGCTCCGTCGCTGGGGGCGGCGCCTGAGCTAGTTCCCTCGCCCCAAAGAGCCATAGCTTCGGTCTTCTCTCGCTGTCACAGTGTCTCCGTCGTCTTCTTCTTCACCTTTCTATTTCTCTTCTTTCTTCGTTCTCTGCATTCTGTATTGCTCTCTCTCTTTTATAGAGATTTATTCATTTTATTTTACAACATTTTTATTATTTTTATATAGGATTTATTTGAGTATCGGGTCGGGCTAAGCCCGACTTTGACTCTCAGCGGATCGGGCCTTCGCTTTGATGGGCCTTTCTATTTTGGAAAGGTATTAGTCTAGAATAAATGAATAGATAATTTTTAATAGGAAAAACAAATGGATAGTACCATAAGGTAAATAGTACTCGTCTAAAATAAAAATAAGTTTCATTATTTAGAGTTGTTTATGCTTTTGGGGGCTATATATTTATATTTATTAGTAATTGTTTTTTTAGATTTTTTCTATACTTGTTTTTACTTTAATGGTTACTTGATCTTTTGGATTTTTTTTTATAAAAAAACTATAGGTTTCCTTTGTTTTCTTGGTGGATTTTTTCTCAACTTAAAGAAGACAATAAAGATTTTTTTTTCCTTGCAAATGAAACGGAATAATTGAACTTTTTTAGTTGTTGGTTTTCACTAATATTGTCAATTTAGATGCTTCTAGACTTCTAGTGAGTTTTTTTTTTTTTTGGTAAAGAATGAGTTTTTTTTTAGTTGCAACTCATATTTGTGTTAATTGACTCAAATTTATAACCTATTTGTCGAAGGGAAACATATTACCAAAATAATCGAGTAGTTCTTGTCTTTCTTCGACTTTTAGCTTTCTTTTTTTTTAATCGGGTGTTGATTTCTATGAAAATTTTCCAAGAAGGTTTTAGTAAGTACTTGCTGATTTTATGGGAGTTTTTTTTTTTGTAATATCCTATTTCATCTAAGTACTTTTTTGTCCTTTAAAATCAGAACTTTCAATTGAACTTTTTTATCCTTTAAAATCAGAACTTTCAATTGAACGAAGAAAAAACGTCTTACCATTTACTATAAAAAAAAAAGTGTTTACCTCACTCGTCAATTCATCCATCATAGAAGAACCAAAACAAAATTCATGAAATAAAGGAGGCTTGCAATAACAGCATATTCCCATAACAAAATTACCAACATTACATAAGACATTATACATTAGGAAAAACAACTAGGCCAATTACTACATACTTAAGACATATTGCCATAATGGCACTTTCAAAACTTAAACTAACATTGCTTCATTATTACAATACATCATAAATATGCAAATCATTCCTCACATGGATGGATCTGCACACACCTCACACACTAACACACACACACACACACACAAACTACATAATTATTTAAGTAACACAATTTTTCTTAAGGAGTAGTGAAAACCGATGGAGGTGGAAAGACGGTGGGAACATTGGGGAGTGTAGGGTTGATAGGGGGGTTGCTCGGGAACACCGCCGGTACAGGGATGTTAGTCGGATCGGAAGGGGGGGTGCTCGGGAACACCACGGGTGGAATGTTGGTCGGGGAAGGGAGGAGCGGTGGCAGCAACACGGGAGTTGGGATGTTCATGTAGGGCGGAAGCTGAAAGCCCGGGATGTTAAGGAGACGACGGTTCCCGGCTGCCGATGCTTGCATTACTAGAGCGGCGAGGATGATGGAGATGAGGAACTTGGTTGAAGACATTTTCACTAGTTAGTTAGGAAAAAAGAAGTGTTTACTTGGTGTAATAGTAGACTCTGAGTCGATTTGGTTCGGTTTGGTTTGGTTTTGTGTTATAAAAATTGTGGGAATTTATAGGGCTAAAATGATGCATAGGGTGACCTATTACATTTATTTCACTTAAGCTTATTACAGCTTTGGTATTAAAGAGTCTGTCAATTGGTTGTTGGTGACACCACAATTTTCCCAAATAAAAGGTGAATAAGTAGGGGATGTGATTGGTATGTCATGTGACAGGTTAATTAATTAGGTTTGGCCAAGCTGTTGGGGAATTCTCTTTTTGGACAATATTAAATATTAAATAATGCTTCCATTTTTACAAGTAGCAATTTTGCTCTGGAAAAACTATTTGGTCATGATATGATTAACAATAATTGTGGTTTAATGAATGAAATAATGAGGTGGTGTTGCATACTATAGAGAAAGCACTATCCTCGAAATTGTAGGGAGAGAATTGTTTTAGGTCCATTATAATATGATTAAATAGTACTATTCATGTATCCATTTTATGGTCGGTCATAATATGATCAAACAGCCCTGGTTTTTTTTACTCAACATACGATTTTGTAGGAAATTAATGAAACCGGATGGCTGAACCCCCTCCCACAAATCATATATAGCTGGTGTATGCACTTGTTTATGCCTTATTCGGCGGTGCCCCTCGGCTCATTTGATTTTTGCTTCGTTTTTGTGTGTATGTTGTTGTTGTTGTCTGTTGTTGATTGGCATTTCGCGAATTTGACACTCTTCACTACTAGTTATTGTCGTTGGAAACATTTTTATCCAATCAAAATATAGCTAGTGTATATTCAACCCTTATTATATGGAGTACATATTTTGTTTGGACACTTTTGCATACATGTGTTGGAACATTTTATCACACTTTTCCAACTTTTTAATAACTATATGCTGTAGTAATTGAATGTTGAGTGTAATTGTGGTATGATTTTTGGAATTATCATACAACTATGCATTGGCTGTCAAATTATTGTTATGTGGAGTTAGAGTTTGCATGGATGCTCAAAGAATTGAAGGTTCATTTATTTTTGGTTGGTGGTGACACATAATTTCCCCATGATTAAAAGGTAAATAAGTTGAGGATGTGATTAGTTTGTCACGTGATAAGTTAATTAATTAGGTGATGTGGAATTCTCTTTTTGGAATACATTGAATATATAATTAGCTCAATTTTTAAAAGTAGCATTTTTGGAAAACACTATTTGGTCATAACATGGTCAGTCATAATGAGGATATTTATAATTTATAAATAGAGAATAATGAAGTGATTTTTACATGTTTGATCGAAAACTATCCTTTAAAATAGTAGAGAGAAAAGTGTAATTTAAAGACCAGTAATAATATGAATATTTGATCTAATAGCACTACTCTCCATGCTCAACCCTAATTCGATATTTTATTGGGACATTTTTTCATATATTTTGGCACATTACTTTTCCAATTTTTTATGACTCTATATGTTGTAATATTGGGGAATTATTGTAGTAGAAATGCTTCACGAATTGAGTGTTAAGTGTAATTGTGGTAGTGAGAATTTTCAGAATGATATACAACTATAGGTACTCATTGTTAAACCAAGTCACGTGTAGCCAAACACCCAAAAAGAAGACCAAGACATGCACACCTTTACCGAACCACTGTTTGTTGTGACAGAATAGAACAATTGTGTAATCGAGACAAACAGAAACATAAAGAGACACATAATTTACGTGGTTCACCAAAGTTGTGTTGGCTACGTCCACGGGCAGGAAACAAAGAACAGATGCTATTCAGATTGTTTTCAGATTACAGAGTTATGTACTCTACTTCTATATAAACAGGCACATAGACGGCAGGCTAGAAATAGTTCAAGAGAAAATTAATGAAAAAGACATCAATTAATAATTTTGAGAAATTATTAATCTCACGTGTTAGAATCATTATACAAATATTATTATGAGATAATAACATCTACATTAATTGTTATCAAAGCATTGCCTATGTTGGTCTAACCGTATTTATGTTCACCAACTTAATTACTTAGGAAAGCCTATTAAATTTACAAGAGAAGAAAAAGGAAGGGCAGTGGATTGTGCAGCACAAGTCATTTTGGTGAAAGTTATGACTAATAAATGAGATAAAGATGATAGTTGATGCAGTGGCATTGGTACGACGTAAATTAATTCATCTGTCTGAAAATTCAGTAAATGAATGGCTAAGGAACAGCCATGCATTATGGTGACTGGTTGTTGAGGTAGTTGGAATTAAAATTCATCTAGCTAAAGTTTACAAGACTATATAGTAGTAATAGGTAATTAAGTGTTGGAATTTTATCAATATTGAGTCCGAATGTAGTTTTAAATACTCCATAAAGAGTTGTGAATTACTCCCTCTCGTCCCCGGATAATTTGTCCCAGTTTTCCATTTCGGTCCGTCCCACATAATTTGTCCCATTTCACTTTTATCATTTTTGGTAGTGGACCCCATATTCCATTAACTCATTCATACTCACATTTTATTATAAAACTAATATATAACGGTAGGACTCACATTCCACTAACTTTTTCAACCCATTTTTCATTACAATTCTTAAAACTCGTGCCCGATCAAAGTGATCCGAATTATCTGGGACGGAGGGAGTATAACATAAGAATAAGAATAATTTTTGTGGACAAATGGAAAAAGGATTAAAAGATCACACTTTACATAAAGGGAGTGTATATAAGATTGAAAACATTAATGATATTACAGTTAACTCAAGGCTTCCACACAAATAATGATCCAACTCATCATTGTGTTTGTCTAATTTCTGGTGTCGGTTATTGCTTTTGTCTCATTCAACACACTGTTGTTTTCGTTGTGGATGAGGGTGCCTCATAGTTCTTTTAAAAAAAAAAATTGGACTTGTAGGTTGTTAGCTTGTGATACAGACCAAACTGGAGAACTCAACTCAAAAAATTAGCCTGTTAGGAGATAGAACTCATTTAGTCAATATACTCCACACCAGTTGTTCTCACAATCGATGTGGAAATTGAGTCCATAACAACTTGGTGCTTCTTCTTCTTTTCGTTGGAATATGTTAGCTACTTGTGTAGAACTTTGGGTTGTCCTACCTTAGAGCATCTCCAATGCAAATAGGCCAGTCATAGGCCAACCACTCTCTCTCCCTACCACGTCAGCAGCACTAAAAATTCACCAGCCACATCAGATTTAGGCCAGCCGCAATAAAAATAATTCAAGAAATACAACATATATGGAATTAAAATTACGATTAAATTACGTAATTAAATTTACGAGACATATACGGGAAAATTTATTAATTGCATTAAAAAAAGGTACATAGATAAAAAAATTTTACATAATACAGAAAAAAAACTATCGGCGTGCAGTCCTCCGTGCCCACAACTCTTCAATTATATCCTTTTGGAGTTGAATATGAGCTTCCACTTGACGCATGTCGGCATATTCCTTGAGGCGGCCGGCTTCATCGAGAGGTACCCCACGTCATACGCTAGGGGTGGCCGTTCCGTGGCTTGGACCGGCTTCATCGTCATTGGCCCAACTAGTCAGGTTGTACGCCTTCGTCTTCGACGATCATGTTGTGCATGATAATGCGGACGTATATTATTTGGGAAACGCATCTGACATCCACAAACGCGTTGGACCCTTAATTGTCGCCCATCGAGACCGGAGCACACCAAATGCGCGCTACACGTCCTTGCGCGCCGACTCCTGCCGTTCCGCAAAGTAGGCCTTCCTTTCATCACTTGCGTGTCTGATCGTCTTCACAAAGACATGCCACCTAGGGTATATCCCATCCGCCAAGTAGTAGCCCATATCATGCCGGTTGCCGTTGGCCACAAATGAGACGGCTGGACAGATGCTCGGCACTTCTCGTTAAAGAGTGGAGACGAGTTCAGGACGTTGAGGTCGTTGTTCGACCCGGCTACCCCAAAATACGCATGCCAGATCCACAGCCGGTAATCGGCTACGGCCTCGAGGATCATCGTGGGATTCTTTGACTTGTAGCCGGTCGTGTAGGCCCCCTTCCAGGCAGTCGGACAGTTCTTCCACTCCCAATGCATACAATCTATGATGCCTAACATCTCGGGGAACCCATGCTTCTCCCCGTGCATCTGCATCAAATTCCGACAATCTTGGGGAGTAGGGCTTCGAAGGTACTCCTCACCGAAAATGTTTATCACGCCCTCACGAAATACTTCAGACAATCCAGAGCAGATCATCTCACCGATGTGGAGGTACTCATCCACATGTCCGCCGCGCCTCCGTAGGCCAACCGCCCGATTGCCGCCAGTGCACTTTTGAATAGGGGTGTGGCCGGTCCGCCAACCGCATCGTGCCCGAAGCGGAAACACAGATATTGACGCTCCAAAGCGCCAACGATACGCATATACAACTCCCTGCGCATTCTAAAACGCCGCCTGAACATGTTTGCGGGAAACCGCGGGTTCTCTGAAAAGTAGTCGTCATATAGCCGCTGATGTGCAGCTACGTGATCTCGATCAATCACTGCTCGACGGTGGATAACCCGTGGAGGGCGAGGTATCGCCTGCTGTTCCACCCTACGCATGTACCGCTCCATCTCGCGGTTCATGTAGGCCTCCATAGCCTCGTTCATCCTCCGTTCGTACTCCTCAACATCCCCACCACTACCACCACCGCTACCACCCGCGTTACTCATCGCTCGATGATGCTCTTGTACGTAAAGTTAGAGAGAGAGAGAAAACTCATTAAAACAAGTGGTGCAAATGAAAATGAAACTAAAATCGCGTTTATATAGGTTTTAAAAAAAAAATCGAAATTGGCGCTGGCCGATCGGCACGCCACAATGGCGGCCAGCGCATCGGCCAGCGCCACGCGATCGGCTAGCCCTGGCCGCTTTTTTCGCCGATTTTGCGCTAGCCTACTCCAATGGTTCGGCTAGCCGACCGGCTAGCCATGTGAATCGGCTAGCCGGCATGTATTGGCCTAGTGGCATGTTGATTTTAAAATACCTAGCATTAAATTGAGCCATAGTGTAACTTGCTAGCAAAATTATGAGACTGAAAACTGTGAAATATAATTGAAAAGATAGTCCAAAATGAGAATTTAGTACTCCCTCCGTCCCATAAAAGTTGAGTCGTATTTCCTTTTAATCCGTCCCAACAAAGTTGAGTCATTTTTTTTAACAAAAGACAAAACATCCAATCACTCTTACTTTATTCCTTCATTTACTTTACTCTCTCTTATCTTTCCTACTTTTTTCATCTCTCCTATTTATTTAATATACGTTCTTAATCTCCGTGCCCAAAAGTTTTGTCTCTCCTATAAAATAGTAGTATAGTTTATTATTCCTAAACAATGTATTAAAAAAATTGAAAGTTCATTAGTTGTTAAGCATATTTTAAATTAAAATGAAAAATCAGAAATTGACAAAAATTGAATAATTTACCAAAAACTACCCTAAAATATTATTTATATGGTATTTATAATTCTTTAAAACTTTAATTACTTTATTAAATATGAATAAGTGCTAATGGAATGAGTGCACTCCTATGTAGCATCACAAATTTTCCATCAATCTACTCTATAAACAAAACCACAACATAATAATCCTATTTTATACTTTTAAAATTAAACTAAGTTTATATCCTCAATGGGTTTGTGTTAAAATGATAACTCCTCTTAAAGTGACACCATGACACCACTTATACAACAATATTATAAACACTACACAACAATATTACAAACACTACACAACAATCTATAGATTGTTGTATAGTGTGTCGGATATTGCTGGACAAGAAAAATTGTTGTATAAAGAACAACAAATTGTGGCCGTCTTTTTCAGATTTTTTTTTTGCCACATGACAGCTTATTATTCGTCCACGTGTACAAATGATTGGCTAGGAATGGTGGTATGATGTTATTTTAAGGGGTGGTGGCACCCTAACATGCTCCATCCTCAATGTTCACATATATTTCCATTCGGGCTCCTGCTAGTTACTAATTGTAACTTAAATTGATAACTTCTATCAAATTTAGTCCATTCGATCTAAAAATAAAAGGTGAAGATCATTTTTCACGCGAGTCAACTACTAGTTGTTTAACAATGTTAAATAGAGGTATTAATAGAAACTGAAGTTTATTAATTATATTTAACTTTTTAGAAATATATGAAAGCTTCAAACCCATATAACTATGTCGATATAAATTATTTTTTCACAAAATATATATATCAAATTAAATGTAATATCATCTTATGTGCGTTCATCGAAGTTTATTTCATATAGAAAATGAAAAGTTGCATTTAATTTATTTATCATTTTTATCTTTAATATCTCTATTTTGTTTCATCAACATTATTTCTTATCTTTTATACTTTACCAATTTCATATTAAAATTTGTGACGTTGGCCAATGAAACTATTTTCGATGGATGGAGGATGTATTATATTTTTGAAATAAAGACAATACTCCCTCCGTCCCACATAATTTTACCCATTTCACTTTTACCATTTTTGGTAGTGGACCTCATATTCCACTAACTCATTCCTACTCACATTTTATTATAAAACTAATACTTTAAAAGTAGGACCCACATCCCACCGACTATTACAATTCACTTTTCATTACATTTTTTAAAATCCGTGCTGGGTCAAAGTGTGTAAAATTATGTGGGACGGAGGGAGTATATTTTAACTATCTCCGTCTAAAAAAAAATTGAAAATGAAAAAGAAAAAAAGAACAAAAGGAGCAAAATCATTTGAATTACGCCGCCATGTGGTTAGGAAGAGTATCGTCCAAGTCATCATCTAAATTCTCCACCTTTTCGATTCCCTATCACCCTTTTCTCGTACCCAGATTCAATTCCGACAATGTCAGCCACCAAGCAAGACACTTTTCCGGCAATCCCGACGACGCAATCGCACTATTTGACAGAATGCTCAGAACGCTGCCGCCCCCTTCCGTTTTCGCATTCAATAAATTACTGACTGCGCTTGTGAAAAAGGAACAATACTTCGTTGCACTCTATCTGTTCGACGAAATGCTCCAGAGAGATATCCCAGAAAATCTCTGCACATTAAACATTGCAATTGATTGCTACAGCCGATTGAAAAGACCCGAGCTTGGGTTTTCGATCTTAGGCAGTGTACTGAAGCGTGGGTACGAGCCGGATGTTGTGACGTTTAACACTCTGATCAAAGGGCTTTTGTTGGTCGGGAAGAATCTCGAAGCGGCAAACTTGTTGAAGAGGCTGTTTACTGAGTCACTTTGTAAGCTTACTGATGAATCTTCTAGTCTTAGTGTAATCAGTAGGTTGTGTGAGCCTGATATGTTAAGTTTACTGAAACGGGGATGGCGGAAAGCTCGGGTTTATGATTACTACGCTGTGATTGTCGATGCGATGGATAGTGCGGGCGTGTCACCCGATACTTTAGCGTATAATTCGATAATTAAGGGGCTATGCGAGATGAGTAGATGGAATGAGGTCGAGAACATGTTAAAGAAGATGGTGGCGAGTAAGGTGTACCCGGATTTGAATACGTACAATATGTTAGTGGATGCTCATTGCAAAGAGGGGAGGGTGGAAGCAGCTGAGCATGTTATGAAGAATATGAATGTTGAACCTGACATTGTGACGTATAATTCGTTGATTCATGGATATTGTTTGAATGGTAGAATGAATGAAGCCGGAAGCATAGTGGAAATTGCATTGAAATCGGGGATCAAGCCTAGTATTGTAACGTATAACACCTTGATGAACGGGCATTGCAAAAAGGGGGGAGTGGGTGAAGTCTTCCGTCTTTTTATGGAAATCCAAGCGCAAGGGCTTGAGCGCGACGTGGTTTCTTACAACATAATGTTGGATGCCTTGTGCAAGTCGCGTCGTATCACTGAAGCATTTTCGGTGTTCAATACAATGGAAGTTGAAGGCGTTGTTCCTGATATAGTCACTTATAGTGTTCTCATTGAGGGATTGTGCAGTGCTCATTGCTTTGCTAAAGCTTTTTCTGTCTTGAATAAGATAGAGGACACAGGTATCGATTTCGACACTGTAATATATAACACTCTAATTAAGGGATTGTGCAGTGCTCATTGTTTTGACGAAGCCTTTTCTGTCTTGCGTAAGATAGAACACAAAGGTCTCGATCCCGACATTTTTACATATAACATTTTGATTAACGGATTGTGCAAGGATGGAAAGGTTAAACAGGCGAAGGATTTGTTCAGTGTGCTTCCATCCCCCGACGTTATAACCTATAATATTCTCATTGGTGCACTTTGCAAAGAAGGGGAGATGGAAGAGGCTAAGGTTTTGATGAAGAAGATGGTTTACAACAACTGTTTGCCTGATAGAATAACGTGCAATGTTTTGGTTCGTGGTCTTCTGAAAAATAACATGATACACGATGCGATTCAACTGTTGGAAGAGATGGATTCGAGGGGATTCACAATTGATGCCACCACTTTATCAATGATGGAAAGCCGAGGTAATGTTCTTCTCACCCAAGCATCACCAACACTGAAATTATTCATATTGCATTCATCGTATTCACAATTGAAAAGATCAAAAGAACTCATTTGAATTTGAATTTTATATACGATTCCAGGAATTAAATCTGTGAGGCAGAGTGTCAAGAGAGAATCAAGATACCAGGATGACAAATAGAGAGAGAGGTATGAGTTTAATGATTTGATAATTTCGTCTGTGATATTTGTTCGTGATCATCATCTCATATTTGATGAACTCCTACATCATTTCTCAGGGTGGAAAGACATGGGAAAATGAGGTGGAAGTGGTTGAAGAATGAAGCTTGATAAAGGCTACATCTCCATACTTCGTTACTGACCACAAAAACCAAAAACGTGTAAGCTACTCGACTTTTCTGATTAGAAAATATGTGTTACTCACAGCTGAGGCACATTCTTTAGAGGAGTAAAGATCATCTGTGAACTTGAATGAATTTTTTCATCATCTGTGTAGGTGGTCATCGAAGTTGAACAGTAATCTTGTTTGTGCGACAATTGTGATTCCAATTTTGAAAGGTTTATCATGATTTTCATGTCAAGTGAAGGCATTATTTTTCTGCAGGTGTAGGTAGTAGTATCATTAGTACTGGTTAAATGAATCCTTGTTACATTCTGCATTTGATCAAGCTCAGCTCAAAATGTCAAAATTTGAATCTGGATTTATGTTTTCTGTGCGAATAAAATATACTGAGTTTTATAAACTCATTGAAGTATGCTATTTTCATTATAGGTCAGAAATCAGGACGCGAAGAGGAGGTCGAATGAGGCTAAGAATTGGAGCTAAGGATGGAGAGTGGAGGAAAAACAGAATAAATTCCCATTTTCAGAAGCTTTCACTCAGGCCGAGTGACATTCGTGCTTCCAGAGGTTTTCACTCGGGCGGGTAATTTAGTGCCAAATTGCATCTCGAAGAGTGACATCCGCGTCTTGACTCAAGTAGCCCCTACTCGGCCGAGTGGATTTAGTGGCGAAATGCCACCTGGCCAAGTGACATGCTCGAGTAACTGCCTTTGCAGCTTTATACTCCAAAGACACGATAAAAGAGGCGGAAAGAACATGGAGGAAAAAAAAGAAACAGGGAGAGGAGATTCAACACCGAATTTCCATCAATCCGGAGACGAACCACTGTCAGATTTGGAAGAACACCAATGATTCTATGGTTGTAGTTTCTTGTGGATAGTATGAGTGACTAGTTTCTTTCATTGCTCTTGAGAGATTGAAATATGGATTTTGTTATGAAATTATGAATTTCTTCGGTTATAATTCTTGTCTTACTTTAATTTATGCTATTGTAGAGGCATCTCCAATAATAGTATAGTAGTATTGTCCAAATTTCTAATGCTCTTTAGGGATAAAATTGATAAAACCACCAAAGGTCACGATGTATTTGATCATTCAGCCAAAATTAAATAAAATTAGGCTTGAAGAATTTATTTACATATTAAAAAAAGGCACATAATTGTAGAAATTCACATTCTTGAAAACAATTCAACTGTTTCATGTCAAATTGAAGCTTCCTCAAAGGAATCTAACACAAAATTAACATAAATTTTTTATTGGGAATATTTGTTACAATTATTTATAGTTATACTTGTACATATCAAATTCAATAGAAAATCTAAGCCTCACACACACAGCTTGAATAGAACTGCTCTGAGCAGTAAAAGAGAAAGATAAGGTATAAGAGAGCAAACTCAGGTCCAGAATTCTCGGTTTTTAATCGAGCAAGAGCTCTCGGACTGCATGGTACTCCCCTTGTAGTCGAGCGTCCACTTCTCAAAAGTACAGTCAGTGAAGTCATAGTAGCCACCATGGATCGAAAGCTTCCCCCTTATCACCCGCTCTTCGATCCAAGGATAAGTCAGCAGGTTCATCAGCGACCGATTAATTGATTCCTGTACAAAATACAACGAGACGAATTTAGTACTAATGCTGTAGCTACCCCTATTGCTCTCTTATGGTTATCAATCTTCTCCCAATAAAACATACAAAAAGCATATCCGATTAATTGATTCCTGGAAAAAAAGTACAACAAGACAGAGAGACGAATTTAGTACTAACGATGTGGCTATCCTACTCCCCTTTTATGGTTATCAAGCTTCTCCCAACAAAACACACGAAGGGCATATGCGACTTGCAAACAAAATAAAGTTAATAAGCAAGCGAGGGAGTTGCGATAAATGGAGGGAGGCAAACCTTCTCGCAGTGCCTGCACTGCTGATCAAAGTTGAGGTCCGAAGCAACAGCCTTCGTTTGCAACCTGGCAGGCTTTCCCGTAATCACCCAGTTTCGGATGAAGCTACTGGACAACATAAACGAAAGCTGTGAGGAATAAAAACAGATGCCAAATGGAATATCATCGAAATCAATGAAGAGAAGAACCTTGAAATTACTTCATCTTCCAAGCTCATCAGTGCTTTAATTCCTCCACAACAGCTGTGACCAACAACTAGTACATTTTCGACCTGAAGAAGTAAACAAAAATATGCATATAGTTCGATATTTTCAGTTCCTACTGATAAGAGAATGAGAATATACAGTTTTATTGGATGATCTAAATAGTGGTTATTTACATTTCGGTCACTTCCTTGAATTTTTTATGCGTCAATGGGTAGCGGAAAAAGAATTTCCATTGCAGATGGAGTATATAATAGCCGCATCCATTCATTAACTACAATGGGTAGCGGAAAAAGAATTTCTATTGCAGATGATGTGTATATAATAGCCGCATCCATTCATTAACTACAAAGAAAAGGCTGACATGATTTAAGCAGATATTAACTTACTTCCAAAGAATTGACGGCAAATTCAAGGGCAGCATTTGTTTCCGTAGGTCCATTCTGCATCAGAGTAACAAAATCTTCAGAATCATCACTCGTGTTACAAGTGGTACAAGCTCAAAAAGATATAATTAATGTACCTCATGTGGTGGTACCAAGTTCGCCACATTCCGGACCACAAAGGCTTCTCCTGGTTGGAAACCAAGGATACTCGAGGGACAGACCCGCGAATCAGCACAAGCAATCACCATGAACTGTCCTTCAATACATCAGATTCTAGCTACAATAACATTCGAGACTTGAAAAAGAGTACTACCAAAATTAAGTACCTTTGGCACCTGGGCCTCAGCCAGCCCTTTGTAGTGCTCTAAGTTGCTCCTGAAACGACGAGAAAGATGTAAGAACAAATAAAACTCCTATTTTTGTGCAATACATTTAACAGAGATAAAAGTCACACAATTCTTACAAGTATTTATCTTTTTTAAAACTAAGAAATCTGTGTTTCAACTCCTTGAAATGATCTGACACTTCTTTGGTCATCCTTGCAACTTTCGGCTTGTCCTCAACAGTATCCTGAGCTAGGCCCGGGGTCTCCATTAAGGCCTTCAATCTCAAAGTGGGATTTCTTCTATTATCCAGTAACGGAAGTCATACAACACGGAAGAGATTACATTAGTGTAACATCCAATCTACCGAGGCCCACATAATTTAAATCAGAATATAACATGCTTATCTCTTTGGATCAATCTTGAGTGTTGCATGGTCTTTAATCTTATAAAGTAAGTGGTCCTATAAACCATCATCAAACAATACGATTAGAACCTTAAGGTGCAAGAATCCGAGATTCAGAACTAGTTTCTTCACTGTGTTTTTATCTCATTGTGGAACGACAAGCATCTGACTTTATATTCAGGAACGCAATCGAAGCAAGTGGAGTGCAACTACAGAGGACTTCAAATTCTACTAACCAATTTTCTAAACTCTACAACAATCATTACCAAACTCAGTTTCTAACACCACATAGACAATACATAAGCATTTGAAGCCGTTACAGGCAGAAAGGTCTAAAATTCCATCCACGCAGAGACAGAGCTTTGATTAGGCATGAAGCACAATCTCAGAGCAAATCATCCTAAACTTCAACTACCTGTTTATGCTGCTACGATTGTCGATGCTGAACATTTTAACAATAAACAAGGCAAATTAAGCAATCCAACTCACTACACAATTGCCTACAAGCACAAGCACAAGGAAGGTGCATTCAACTATCTCAAGATGACAAATGGAGTAACAAACAAAGATTAGAACTTTGGAGAAACTTACTTATAACAACCCAAAAATCTCAGCTGGGACTGCTCAATCTTCAACTGGGAACCAAATACCTTCCACCCCAAAACAATGAAACACAAAAAAAGCAGCAAATCAATTCCAAGAAATTGCTTCACACAAATGCAGACATGCTCAATCAATCTACAAAAGAGGAAAGGAGTCAGCAATCACAAATACATCAGATCCATTCGATGAATTGCTGGAGAGATCCGAGCAAGCAAGAAACGAGGATTGGAAAAGCGCCTGAGCCATTACAGATCTCTCCTCTCTCTCTCTCTGGGGAAAATTCCCAAACAGAACGTGTGTATGAATAAATAAACAGAGCGGTAATGGAGACAGATTAAAGTTGCTAAATATAGGTGGATCAGAAAGTACACCTGTTCTCCAAGAAAGGCGGAGAGAACTATGTGCTATTGAGACACATAGTCATCATCAGATTAATCGAGCGGTGAGCAAGAAGACACACGACACGAGGTTTAATTTATTACAATTACAAAGAAATGAAAGCGAAAACAGGGAAATTTTTTCAATTTGCTTTGTTTTCCCACCGCACATGGCTCTAATTCTAAAGCGACTCATGGCGACGAGGAAAGGCCACTTTCCCCTTTGACGTGATTTTTGGTTCTCTTCGAATACCGATTCGGTTTAACCGAATGCTCAAAATAGCTCATTTTTCTGAAAAAAAATTAATCTTTTTTTTGTTCACGCAAATTGCATCCTTCCTAAATCGCCGTTTCCCCCTTCAATTTCCGGCGCAATCGCCGCCGGCTGGTGGTGGTGCGGTGGAGGAGATTTTGTTACACTTAATCAGAAATGTATTTATATTTTATATGATAATTGAATTTCTTACTCCACTACTTATATTAAATAGAAACTAATTTGGGATTTTCGATTTAATTTCTATTATTCGACAAAATATGGATTTAATTCGGTTCAATTCAGCAGTTAGATCGATGAAGAAGGTGCACTGGAGTCCGGAGGAAAGGTGCACAATCGAGATGGTATGCCATATCACACGACTGGCTCTGTCGAGCAAGCTTTATTTTTTTTTTTTTCCGATTTCTATTAAATTATTTATACAAATAAAAATAAACAAGTATATAAAAAAGTACTCTATATATCCACCAGAAAATAAATATTTTGTTGTCATTTTAGAACGTTACCAAAATTAGTTTACTTTCGGAAATTTTTCACTACTACCATTACTCTAATGATATGAGTCGCACTATCATGTAATACTATTTTCACTACGTTTATATATATTGATTTCTCATATATCGTATTAAAACTCGACGTCCACAAAGTTTATATTTTAAAGGAACAGAGGTAACACATCCTTTATGTATGAGGTGTTTGTATTTGAAACACATGTAACGATAGAAAAAGGAGGTGTGAGACATTTGCTCTCTTTTCCCAAGGCATCCGAGTTCGAATCCTAGGCGACAAGGGGAAAATAAAATATTAACACACTTTTTTAAGTTTGAATGGGAAGAAATGAAGTGTTGATGTCATTTTATTTAGGTACTCGGGTTCGAATCCTATGCTACGAGACAAAAATGAAATATAGACATTCTTTTAATAAAGACATTTGATTTCAAACCCTATGTGACAGAGAGAAATATTATGTGTATGGATTGCAAATGAAAACACAATTTTTGTGCTGATAACTTTAGGGAAATGTGGTCACATTCTAATAAATAGTACTCCTACTACTATTAATTAGGATTAGTGAGGATTATAAGGTTTTTGAAGGAATGCATGTTAGATTTGTACTGTTTTAGGAGTTGGTTGGCCTAGGAATGAAATGAGCTAGAAACTGAATTTATGAAAAAGGTAATATACGCTTATTAGGGTGAATAAATTCTAAAAGCAATTTAAAATTCATTAATCTTGTCTTAATAAAAATTAATTTTTCAAAGCAACCTTTTGTGATTCGTACGATCGTACCCTTGTCTATTAAAAAGTATTTGAATATCAAACATCATATACCTATATAAACATGCACTATAACAATAATTAAATAAGTATGATTATAATATGCTTCATGATATAAAAATAAAAATATGTCAAATATAAATATATGAATTTCAGCCCAAACTACATGTAAGGCCCATTGGCCCAATATTCTTAATCTCTTGGGCGATTCTATACTTTACTAATGGAGTATGTATGAATGAATGATCACATTTTTAATGTTTGGTATGTCTAATAAATGAATAATGGACTAAAGACCGGAATGAAATATTAGTTTTAAATCTTCAAATTGAATAATTACTTTTATGGCCCTATTTATAACAATTTCATACTCCTAATGATATGAGTCGAGATTATATTGTGGGCCTAATTTGTAGTATGTGAGTTTGGTATTTCAAACCATGTCTTAAAAATTGATATCATGAGAATAATACGAATTTGTTAGTTGGATTTTGTGTACACTAAAACTTGAGCCCTAGAACTAGATGTAATTAATACTAGGATCGATCTGTCTAACCTAGCTAGCTTCATACTACATGAAATTAATTAATTCAATGTATTAAATGTGGGACTGCTAATTCATGTGTAGATAGTATTATATAAATCAACATAGAAAAGTCAATATGCATTATCCTTAATTAATTTTGAAAGAAACAAATATTGCTCCTTCATTTTGAAGT
The DNA here is from genome assembly GCF_023119035.1 of Salvia hispanica. Classification (NCBI taxonomy): domain Eukaryota; kingdom Viridiplantae; phylum Streptophyta; class Magnoliopsida; order Lamiales; family Lamiaceae; genus Salvia; species Salvia hispanica. The sequence goes on from NC_062968.1 coordinate 1,530,523, forward strand.
CGCATCCGCAAAGGCCAAACTCTTTTAAGGTTCGAAATAAAAACAAGAAGAAAATTCAACCTTGAAAAGAAAATCATATTCCCTACGTCCATCAAATATTGTCCATATTTGTCATTTTGGTATGTTCATAAATATTGTCCACTTTACTTTTTTCTATTTTTTATAAGTGGACTCCACTTATACTAACTCATTACCCCCACATTTTATTATAAAACTTATAATATACATATGAAAATAAGACTCACATTCCACTAACTTTTTAAATCCATTTTCTTTACATTTCCTAAAACTAGTGTCAAGTCAGATGTGGACAATATTTTATGAACAGAGAGAGTAACTTACAAACCCGTCGTTCGACCTTAAACTTTAAAAGCGCGAAGTAAAAAAGAATCCCTAATTTTAAAAGAGAGAATTGAAAAGAAAGAAACAATAATAGTATGATGGACCACAACCACCAAGCATTTATATATATATATATATATATATAGAGGGATGTACTAATATGCTAACTAATTTTAAAGTGCTAACGTACATCCAATCACGTGCTGCCACGTGGCACGAAAAATGCAATATTATATACAGAAAAATGCAATATGCATTTGCAAAAGTTATAATTGAATTTCGACAGATTGCATTTTTGTTATATGCAGATTGCATTTTTTATTGTTGAGTTTTGCATTTTCGATATTGACTGTTTAATTTGCATTTTATATCAATACGGATTGCATTTATATATGTGAAAATGCAAAACTTAACAATATAAAATGCAATTTATGTGAAAATGCAAAACTTAACAATAAAAAATGCAATTTTTCTATAACTAAAATGCAATCTGCGGAAATACATGAACAACTTCACAAATGTGTATTGCATTTTTATATATAAAATATTGCATTTTTCGTGCCACGTGGCAGCATGTGGTTGGATGTACGTTAGCATTCTAATTAAGGATGCGCCCTAGTGTTCCCCTATATATATATATATATCCTATTAAGGGTAGAAAAGGGTATAAAATAGTAGTACTACAAGACTTTAAATGCCATTTAAAGATTACTAATGGGGTGATATTTTTTCGCCCTCGGTTTGTTATTTAATGCTCTTATCCTTAATTTTGTTTCTTTTATAATTTTGATGTGTGCCGTGTGTGCTTGGGGTGAGGGATTTTGTGTCTACTTTATATATTTATTGGCCTTGTGTTAGCATTAGGCTTTTTTCTTTTTGAGCTAATCTAGGTTGTGATTTTTTTGTTATGGTGGTGTTGGATTCTTTCTCACCTTTAGTTTATTGAAAAAAATATCATTCAATTTTGTTCTGAAATAGTCATCATATTTTAGAATTTCATGACAAAATAATAATGAAATCTCAATATAGGATTGTGATCAGGTCCATAAGTGAAATTCTGTCAAAAATCAAAGCAAATCTCAGCCATTGGATCCTGTGATGTAACCGTTAGATTAATGTCACATGTCATCTAATAATGTAGATTGTGTAGTCTAATAGTGTAGCTCGGCTAATAATGTAACGCGCTTTTGTCTAATAATGTAGATTGTGCAGTCTAATAATGTAGCCCAGTTAATAATGTAGCTCGGATATTATGATCACAACCATCCAATCTAAAAATCCAATGGCTGAGATTTGTTTTGATTTTTGACAGAATTTGCTTTATGGACCATAGTGCGCCCCTCTCAATATATATGGTGGACCTAAGCTCATAATTTACATTGATAGATATGTTAAGAAATGGTGTAATTAATAAAATCATGATATTATAATTTAAATAAAATGATTTTTTAATCTATTTTAAGTAGGGGTTTAATTTGGTAGGAAATATTAAAAATTAAAATAACATAAAATATTACTACAATTATTATATTCTAGATTAGCAAATATTATTAGTTAACCTTGCATTATTTATGCTCTAGAGGGGCGAGGGATTGTTAATCTAGAGGGAACAATAATTTAGGGTCGAGCCTTTCCCTAAAATTGTGCTTCACTTTAAAATAATTTTGAATGCCAAAGAATTATAGTTAATCCACCAAACTCTACCTTTACTCTGCTCAATTAAAAGGTATATTGGCGACATTTTTATTTGTTATGAACCTATTTTTTAAAAAATAAATGTTTTGGACTAAATTTATATTTTGGTCATATATTTTAATCAAAATTGACATTTCCTCTGAAAAATAATAAGGCACATTCATTAAGCATTGGATTAATTACCAATGTGAAGTAAGCATTCGAGGTCCGTACAAGAGAGACTATTGAAACATGTTGGTACGGAATATCCAGCTAGAAATTGTACTACTCTGCAACTTGCATTAGAGTTGTGGGGTTAACTTTAATTTCAATCAATGAGATAATGAGAGAGGGTAGAGAGTTAGAATGTGAAATTTTGAATTTTAGTGATTTAATGTTTATGTAAGTGTACAATTTTGGTGGCTGAATTCATAAATATTAAATTAATATTGATTTTATATATATATATAGGTGTAGTAATAAATCATGCATGTACTATATATATTAGGTAAGTTTCTTTGATCAACAATACTTATTGCTACTATAAATTAAAACTATCGGTGTTTAGAAACATGTTGTAACAATTGAGGATTTGAAGCATGTGGTAAACAAAGAAAATGGAGTAATAAAATGTGGTAAAATTGTAGATATTCTCACTAATATAAAGGGGTTTTGAAACAAGAATTGTAATCTTGTGATTGTTAGCATGAGTTAATGAAGTACTTTTTTTTTCTCTCTCTATTGTGTATGTATGCATTGATTGCATAATTTATCATGTTTATGGACTTGAACAACCCAATCATTCCCTCAAAAAATTTTAAACGTCTCAATATGATTTAAAGTCTTACTTTTACATAATTTCTGTTTCTCCATTTTTCCAAATAAAGACTCTGAGGTTTAATGTAAAACTAATAAAATATGAGAGAAAATAATAAAATTAATTGAAATAAAGTTTAGAAAATGAAACACATATAATCAACTATTCATGAATAGTGTAATTTGTGGTGATTTTCTTTTTAAATTCAAGTAAACTAAATATGTTGGAAAGACCAAAATGATAAATATGGCCTATTTTTTAGGACATGAATATTTATAATGTAATGATTGGTGGAGTGTAAGATCAATTTACTCAAAATAGAGATAGATAGATGAGATTTTAAATTACTATATATTTCAAAATTATAAAAAGAGGCATTATTTCATGGACAGATGAGGCTACCCACGGCCACACACCTACAACTATACGTACATACACTTACATCTACACCTACTAATAATTTATTACTACATCTACTAATAATTTATTTCAATCATTTAGTATTTTACCCAATTTGTATAGTAGAAAAATTCTCAGTCCACTTCGAAACCTGTTATACTACTAATAATACTTTTGACTTCTAATTAAACTCTGGCAAACCTAAATACTCCAATATGGAGTAAGTAAAAAGGTAATTGAACCCTCTGTATTATTTCCTCTTTTATATTATTTCCTCTTTTAGTTTACATTTTCTCCATTTTATTTTATACTCCTTTCCTCTCAATTTAGGAATCTTAATTGGGTATAACACGAGTTTTAAGAAATATAAAAAATGTTAGTGAAAAAATATAGTAAAATGTAGATCTCATTTTTATATATTTCCTTCCATCCCATAAAAATATTAGCACTTTCCTTTTCTATTCGTCTATAAAAATAGCTCATTTCCATTGATGGACTCATTACTTGTATACATCAATTTATTTACTAACTTATACCACCATGTCTCACCATTAAACACTAACAATAATGCGGGTCTCACTATTCACTAAACACTATTTTAACTTCCCTCCTCATTCTCTTTCTTACTTTATCAATTATACCATTTATAGATTATTCTAACCGAGACTCCAAATATGGAACAGACTAAGAGCATCTCCAATGCCGGCTAACCAACCGGCTAGCCGATTCGTGTCGCTAGCCGGTCGGCTAGCCGAACCATTGGAGTAGGCCAGCGGGAAATCGGCCAAAATTTCGGTGTGGGCTAGCCGATGGCGTGGCGCTGGCCGCCATTGTGGCGTGCTGATCGGCCAGCGCCATTTTAATTTTTTTTTAATTCTTTTTTTTAATTTTTGAAAAACTATATAAACGTGATTTTCTCTATCTCTAAATTTCTGTACAAGAACAACATCTAGCGATGGACAACAACAACTAGCCCAATACAAAATTAAGACCTAAAACAGAAACATGTCATACCGTCGGGCCGGGGGCCTCTCCGCGCCCTCGGACTCCCCATGGCAAGGGGGCGTCGCCCCCCTTGACCCCGTTCGGCTAGCGGCAAATTATAACATGATTCAAGGCATACTAACATTTTTTTAATGTATTTTTTTAATAAATTAGTGAGGAGTAGAGTGGAGCGGTGGCTCGTGTGTGGAAATCCAGATTTTTTTATTATTATGTAATTTTTTTGATTTTTAGTTAATGTACTTTTTTTTATTTAAATAAAATTAATGAATTTTCCCGTATATGTCTCGTAAATTTAATTCGGTAATTTAATCGTAATTTTAATTCCGTAAATGTAGTATATTTTGAATTATTTTTATTGCGGCTGGCCTAAATCTGATGTGGCAGGTGGATTTTTAGTGCTGCTGACGTGGCAGGGAGAGAGAGTGGCTGACCTATGGCTGGCCTATTTGCATTGGAGATGCTCAAAATGAAAAATCGTGACTCCTAAAAGTGGGACAAAGGAAGTACTCCCTCCGTTTCGCTATAGTTGAGGCGGAACTTTTGGGCACGGAGTTTTAGATATGAATGTTGGGTGTGTTAAATAAATAGATAAAAAAGTAAGAGAGAGGAAAAGGTAGAGAGAATAAAGTATAAAGTGAATAGAGTAGAGAGGATAAAGTAAGAGTGAATAAAGTAGAGAGAATAAAGTAAGAGAGAGTAAAGTAAGAAAGAGAAAAAAGTTACCAAATATGGAAATGACTCAACTATAAAGAAACTTCCCGAAATGGTAAAATGACTCAACTATGACGAAACGGAGGGAGTATCGTTTTCCAAAATGGGTACAAAAAAGAAGCACCTCACTTATAATGGGATGGAAGAGAAATACATATTTTTTCTGCAAAATTTGGATTGTATAATTGTGTATATGAGTACATATGTTGTGTGTATTGTGTTGTGTATTCTGAATGCAACAATAAGACAAGGTAAACTCGCAAATTCGATTCACTTTCTAAACCTTAAATTATAAACTCTAAATGATGGTTGGATATCAAATTTAAAAACTTCATGATTTAATATATGATAATTAGATAATTTAGATTGCCAAAAAAAGTCTGAATTTTAGTCTACTTGAAGTCAATGGTCAATATTACAAATTAAAAAATAGTTGTTTAAACGTAACTTTAAATGACCCCTTAATTGTCTTATTGCCAAAAAATTCTGACATCTTACGCGTGTTCTTTTTCTTTTTTTTTATAAGTGGTAGATGTCCTTACAAAAAATTCTTAAAGCTATGATATAATCTAATTATTTTCAAAAAAATTGCAGAATTAACTAAGAAATCGATTAAACTTGATGGTATTTCTGACAATTTTCCTATCAAATTTTGACTGAATATTGTGATTGAAAACCAAGAATTAGGGTATTTAATTAAATACTATTATTAATAAGTACGTATTACTCCTGTATTATTCAAGACATGTTTTCATACGATAAATTGAACAAAATTAGAGAAAATGTAATTTTGAAAATATATGCCGATAAGAGAGTACTAAGCATTTCATATGCACAAAATTTGATATGCACTATTCCCTCAGTTCCACATTAATTTAGTTATTTTTCAAAGTTTAAAAATTCCAATATAATTGAATCATTTCTATTTTTGGGAAAAGTAATCTTTTTACTTATTTTATCTCTTTTACTTTATTTGTCATCCACTTAACAAACTATTCTTAATTTTTCATATAAAAAAGAAATGACTCAATTAAGAAAGGAACGAGAGAGTACTGGTAAAATTTAAACCTTGACTTTGATAGTCACCCTCCACATCCTTTATGTCCAATGAATCCGACTCTATTTATAAGATGATAAAATGATAATCAGATTCACCTTTGCTTTCTTCTCTCTCTTGTTTCTCTCTCTAGGGTTGGTGGCATTGGCAGTGTGGTTTCCCTCTTCTCCAGGTGATGTGATTTCTTCCCTGAATTAGCAAATTCCACCTGATTTTTAAACCTTCCATTTCTCAGTTTCTATGCAAATATAGAATCATACTATTGGTTGTCTCAACGTCTCCCCTATATTTACATATAAATAAATTATGTTTTGTTCATTTTCCACTTTTGCATTTGTACAAAATGCTGCCCTTGTTTGCTATCCTTTTTTATGTACAATTTTTTTAAATATATTGGTAATTACTAGGCATGAGTTTGGTAAAGGCGGATTAGGGACAATTTTGATAATTTCTATACATTTTGATATAAATAGAATAATTGGTTGGGGCTTAAGCCGCTTATGGAGTACATTATATATCTCTCTAGCTGCCATATGGAGTATTGTTTTGGTCGGCTGTGGATGCAGAAAAAAATATTGATAAAAAGTTATGTTGTTTTTATAATTTTTCTAGGCGTTAGTTCGGTAATTTTCGATAATTTCTATACATTTTAAAATAGAAAAAGTAGAAAATATTTTGGTAAGGGCTGAAGCCGCTTGCTCGGAATTGTAAAATTGGTGAGATGCAAATTGCAGTTAGGTGTAGGAAAATGGTGAGGCAAAAGATTGAGATAAAGAAGATCGATAACTTGACATCGAGGCAGGTGACTTTTTCGAAGAGGAGAAGAGGGCTTTTCAAGAAAGCGAGAGAACTCGCCACTCTTTGCGATGCTGAGATTGCTCTCATTGTTTTCTCGGCCACCGGCCGGCTCTTCGACTACTCCACCTCCAGGTTTACTCTCTCTCTCTCTCTCTCACACACACACACTAATTTATGTACTACAAGTATTTATTCTTTCTTCAAACCTTACTCGGTAAGGATCTCCTCGTCCACTTTTCCTGCTCCACTCTCACAAGAGAATAAAATAATATTATAATTATAACTGATTTTAATAAGTGATGATGGATTATTTTATTCCATTGTGAGAAGTGGAGCAGGAGTGGAGGAGGAAAAGTGGATGAGGAGATCCTTACCGAACATTACTTGTTAGAAGCTCATCTAAAACAAGAAATTACGTTTGTTAAGTTTCATAGACATTAATTTGGTGTCCAGAAGGTTAAGATGGGAAATTCAATGGTTTATTTACTATAGCATGAATAGAAAATTAGCAATGTATAGTGTATAGTGTTGCAAGTACAAAAAGAATCTCATATCCTGACAAATCAAGAAGAAAAGAAGATAAGATAAATAATTAAGCAATAAAAGACATTGCAATAGTAATATTTTGATCTTTCCAATTCAACTAATTAGTTACATCCACAAACCGATGTGTTCCGTTTTTTTCATTTATAAAGAATTGTTTAAGCAACTGTATTAATCGACAATCATAAGAGTTGAGGATTATAGAAATGCAACATATAATTAATTAATGGACGATTTTGAAGCATGATGCAAGTGATTCAAAAGCGTAAGGTGCAACCAGCTGAGGGTATCAATCGATTCCGGCAAACTCTCCTTAATCAGGTAATTAATTTAACTCAATTTATAGTAATATCGAGTTTTTTTAGTAACGTGACATTTAAACTACCTATGAATGTAGTGATTCGAACCCCAGACCTATAAATATTAGAGGAGAAGCGTCTTATCAATTAAACTGCGCTTCATCGTCCTATACGAGTTTGTGTTTTTGATTTGCTCACATTTTCAGGTGGGACGCGACAACAATGATGCAATCAGCGAGGAACACATGGCCTTGACTCGCGAATTCAAGTATTGACTCGCATCCACAGTTTTATTATCGTATTTCCGCATATTATTGCGAGTTGAAAACTGAAAAGCCCTCTTTTTATTAGTCAGCTTAAGGGAGAAGAGCTCGAAGAGCTCGACATGAATGAACTGGCCAGGCTAGAGAGAGTTGTAGACTCAGCCTTGGGACGAGTCGCTAAAAAAAAGGTACTCCCTCCGTTCCATTTAATAGATGCATTTCTTTTTGATACGAAATTTAATAATAGTGTGTTAACTGGATAGTAAATAAAGTAAGAGAGAAGATTATTTTTTGTCAAAAATAGAAATGACTCAATTATGTTAAAACATTCTAAAATAGAAAAATGACTCTATTAACAGAACAGAGGGAGTACTTTCTAATAAAGATATAATTCTATACCTATAATTAGAGGGTGACTCGAGATTTGAATATTAAGTTTAAAATTTGGTTCGGATTTTTTAGATTTCAGTTCAGTTCGGATTAGATTTTTAGCGAATTTTGTTTTTCCAATTCGGTTCGATTTGGATCCCATTTTGATTTTTTTTTTGTTTTTCAGTTTTTTATTTAGCAAACTAAGTGCTACATGTAATATTGCAGAATGAGAAGTTTATGTTGGAGATCAGCAAGCTGGAGACAAGGGCACGTTCCAAATTAAACCTTAATGTATCTTTTTTTTAATGTCATATAGTATTATTATGAACTCTAATAATTTTTAAAGAAATGCAGGAAATAGAACTGAAGAAAGAAAACGAGATGCTGAAACAGCAAGCTGAGGTATATATATATAGTCTTTGTTATTATCTTAGTTCTTTTTATTACATTTATGTATATAATGTTTAAGTTCTTTATGCAGAAAAAAAGAAACGCAACGGAACAAGGAAGTTCAGTTGAGTCCATCGCCAACTCCTATGGCTTTCGTGGCCGCTGTCCGGACCAGGACAAGAGCATCTCCGATACCGCTCTCAAACTCGGGTATGTATGCTTGCTTCTTCTATATATGTATGAATGTATTACTAGGTTTAAATTGCGTTGAGGTAAATGTGAGGGAGGGTTATAAGCCCTAGTTATCAGACATGACTTGATAAAAAAAAAAGGTAAATTATATTGTCGAAAAAATCATGATATTGGTCAAATTCTGTTCAATCTCGTAAGTTAAAAAATCAGACAGAATCATCATGAAGCTTGGATTTGTTCGCTTTTAGTGGTGAAATTTTATTTGATATAACAGCCGAGAAATCATATGTGAATGTCTCACTGCTAGTGAGTTAAATGATTTCTTCTATTTATGTAAAAAACAGCGTACGTGGTTTAAAAAATCAACAATATATTATATGTTGACGACCTTTTCTTAAATCAATGAGATATTTGCTAACAAACCAAAACTTCATGAATTTTTCAACTCATTGTAAAGTACTTACTTACTAGTACTGACTAAAATTTGAAAAAATTAAATGTTTTTTTTCAATCATTTACCCTAAAAAGAGTAAGTTGTACTTATTATTTATCTCTTAATTTATTTAGGGAAATAAAAAGCAAATACATCCGTAGGGTTTAATTAGGGCTTTTCTTAGTATGAAACATTTGTAACAAGCTTTGGGGATTTACCCAAACCACGTGTCTTTGGGTATTTATAATATAATCATGTGTATATTTGCAAATTAGCCATGTATCTAAATTCGGGTTGAAGAATAATTTATAATCCAAAAATAATTCGAGTTGCTAAATGCTTATATGTATTCATGAATTCTTGCAGCTTACCTTTTCCCGGCGGCGACTGTTAGAAATTATGTCAAGAAAATGTTTACTTTTTATTTTGAGTTACTTTTATAGCTCAACGTTCGGCAAAGCCGCCGGAGACAGCAGCAACGATGGGCCATAGGATGGTGGTGGTGCAGTGAAGGGAGAGGTGGCGGCTAGGGCCGTGGGTGTGCCTATAAACACAAAATTAATCGAGTTGTTTTTGTTCATAAAATTCGCGAGATGAGTTATCACCCCTACCAAACATGTCATTATATTACTCTCTCTTCTCAAGTTAATCGAGTTGTTTCTTTGCAATACATAATTTTTAACATAGTACTAATAGTATTTAATGAGCTAAGTAGAGTCAATAAAATAAGGAAAAAAACAAAGTAAGAGATTAAAGAGGCAACTTTTATTAAAATAAGAAATGGTGCAATTAACTTGGTACTGTCCGAAAGGAATATGAATCGATTAATTTAAGAGTAAAGAAGTCACAATAATACTCCCCCTGTCCCATTAGAAATGAAACGTTTTCCTTTTTAGTCTGTCCATTTAACAATGAAACGTTTCTAAAAATGAAAACAATACTCTCTCTACTTTTTCTTCTCTCTTACTTTACTCTCTCTTTATTAACTCACAAAACAACACTACATAAAATCTTGTGGCGAAAAGCAAATGTTGCATATTTAATGGGACGGAGGGAGTATTAAATAAAAAATAATTTGGGTTAAAAATATATAATATTCAGCCCAAACTACACATAAGGCCCATGGCACTATATTCCAGTCTCTTGGGTGATTCTATGCTTGATATTTATAGTCATATGTCTAATATTCCAAATAATACTACTCCATAAAGTAATTGATATATTTATGAATGGAATAACTATATGAATGAAATGACACTTTTTAGGTTTAGTCTGCCTAATAAATGAAGAATGGACTAGAGTACGTCCGGAATGAAATATTAGTTTATAAATCTTATAAATTGAATAATTAATTTTTGGCCGTTTAATAAATAAATAAAATACAATGAGTAGTACTATTATTAATATAATAGTGATATATGACTTACATGTAATTACTCCATATTTTTTCCGTTTTCTAAAGAGTTCCCAAAAATACCAAATTTAGATAATAAATACTTATAAATTATATAGTCATTTCTTTCACAAATGATTTCATATAGTTTTTAATTGTTTTACAGTGAAACAATAACGAATTGCAAAATTTGATTTTCTATACCCCGCGGATGTATGGACCGGCAACGTCAAATTCAAACCTTTTGAACTAATGTGAATCGATAGCAAAATATTTTGCATGAATTAATGGTGTAATTATTCCAACAATATACACATAATTATAATGTTAGTATGCCTTGAATCTGTATAGTTTGCCGCTAGCCGAACGGAGTCTCGCTATGATATGTTTCTGTTTTAGGCCTTAATTGTTATATTGGGTCTAGCCCGTCGTCTTGTGTGCCTATTTGTACAGGAGTAGAGCACAAAACTCTGTAATATGAAAATAAGTTGAATACAATATGTTCTCCGAAAACAATCTAAATACAATCTGAATACAATCTGTTCTCCGTTTCTGTCCGTGGATGTAGCCAATGCAACGTTGGTGAACCAAGTAAATTATGTGTCTCTTTACGTTTTCGTTTATCTCGATTACACAATTGCGATATATTCTGTCAATAATAATATGTGAGAATAGTCATTACATTCCTCTTAATTTGTCAATCACGACATACATTTTGGCTGTTGGTTTTTTTTTCTTCAAATTATTGCCGGTTGCCTTCTTCTGCTAATATCTATGCTAGTTGAGTCTTTTCTTTTCATAAAAAAATGGATTTGTCGTTATACGTGCCCAAATATTCAAGTCCTAGAACTAGATTAATTAATAGAATCGATCTAACCTTGATTCTCAATCAATGCATTCAATGAGGGACTATTAATTCATGTGTAGATATTAACATAGAAAAGTCTAATGGATAATTTATTGCTTAATTAATTTTGAAAACTGATTTTTTTTTTGCTTTGTGGAATTTAATTAATCAAATCTCTAGCTTAAGTTAATATTAAATCCTTTAGAAGTCACACCAACACTCTTTTAAGGATCCAAATAAAAACAATAAGGAAAACTCAGAAGAAAAATCAATTGACAAACCTAATGTTCCTACATTTTTTAAAGCGAGAGAGAGAAAAAAAAAAAACAATAATATAATATGAGGGACCACAACCATGTAGCATTAATAAATCCTATATATGGGTAGAAAAAAGGTATAAATATAAAAGAAGACCTTTTTTAGATCGAAATATCGGTTTCAAGGCATGCTTTTGCTAAAAAAAATAGTATGAGTCACTCAGTAAATTAATAATAGTACGTAACTAAGACTGATAAAATCGGGTAAAAGTTTTAAAATGGTTTAACATTTAAAATTACCTATGTCGAGAAAATTTATTTGGGTGACCGTACAGAAAATATTTGAGAGATATTATAGTAGTAAAATGTTGGTACGGACTTTAAAAATCCAGCCATAAATTGTCGTCTGCCACTTGCATTAGAGTGTTGGATTACATTATTTTCGAATCCGTCCAAAAAAAATATAATGAGTCGGTTAATTTTTCTATTTCAGCTAAAATATAGACTGAACTTCAAGATTAAGATTAGTTGGAAACATCATATATATCGCCATAGGGATATAGGGAGGTGATCCTATCATAACCCATATTTATGATGATAACTTAATAATTCTCATTTTATGGACGAAAAATATCATTTTATGAAACAGAATATCATTTTATGCATGCTGAAAAAATATCATTTTATCGTTTATAAATATCATTTTTAGTAAAAATGATACTTTTGACCCATAAAATGATAGGGTTATTAGATTATCACATAAATATGAGTTATAATATGATCGCACCCCTATCGCCATATAGCATCTGATTTTTCTTTCAACGACTTGGTAATTAAATCCTCATAACTATAAACTATTTCACCATTAAAATTAATGCTTATAGTACTATTTTGGTGGCTGAATTTATAGAATATTAAAATTAAATAAATTTATACTACTATTAACTTATGAATTTCTAAATTTTCTCAATTATGATATCTACCTACAAAACAATGTGTTTCAACAGTTATTATAATAATGACATTTCATTAAAATAAATATATTTAAAAATTTTTATTTATATTAATAAAACAAAGTATTTTGTTTTCACCTAAATTCAAATCAATCTGTCGGTAAATTTGTTATTTTTGGTAGTGCTATCGGATTGACTAAAATTAAACTAAATATTATGATTAAAAATCAACAATTTGAGTATTTAATTAAGTACCATGCACTTCCTACGTCAGACATGAGTATGCACTCTTTTCTTTTTAATCCGTCTTAGAGTATGCACTCTCTAATTTTGATTTTTTTTTAATTTTTAATGAGGTGAGACTCATTCTCCACTATAATTTATACTCTTTTCGTTTGACATTACCTGTGATTTGTTTCCTTTCCGATCAATCCCATAATATTTGTCACACATGAGTAAATTTTATTTCTTCTGATAATGAAACTCATATTTCATTACCTATATCTATAAATCATTACAAGCACCAACGGATGGGGGAGGGGGCGGTCGCCCCCTCCCGGCCGTTCGGAACGCCTAAATTTTTCATTGAATCGAGCTGAAAATAAGCATATCCGCCCCCTTCAGCCCCCTTCATAAAGTATAAAAATATATTTGTTTAAATAAATTTCATATAAAATCGAATAGCCTAATGGTTTTCTTATTAGCTTTCAAGTAAGAGGTCAAGGGTCCGACCCTCAAGAGCATATTTTTTCTTTTCCTTCCTTTACTTTTTTTTGTTTTATCAATTCTTATGTCTTCTTATTATCAAAATAAAACCTTCAAATATTTTATAAAATCTAAATTTTTATTAATTTGTAGTATATGGAGTATTATTTGTTATATTTACTTTTTAAGTATTTCTAATATTGTGTTTATTTTTTATACTAAAGTATTTATAATTTGCGATCCATATTGCATCCTGTTTTTAAATATTTTTAAAATCTAAATTTTTACTATTCTACTTCTATCACTTTTTTATATAATATTAACAATAACATTTGATGTATATAATACTTACCATGATTTTATATTTTTAGATGAATAATACATATATTCAAGCTGATGCATATTTATATTTTATTAACGAAGCTAGTGCTACTTATTATTAATATAATATTATTTATTTTATTATTTAATTAAATTATATTAATTTTTAAAATATTAAATCCGCCTCCTCCATTTCCGGGGTCTGGATCCGCCACTGGTTACAAGTTCAACTTATAATGGGGAGGGATCATACGAGACAAGTTTTCATCAAAAGATTAATAACTTGTGTTTGGTAAATTAGTTAAATAAATTTTTAATTCTCAAAATTTAAACAAAAACACTGTGATATCGTCCTCCAAAAATAAACATTTAAATTCCAGTAAATTTGAAAAAAATAAGCCTCTTCTTTGAAAATCACGCTCCCATCTGTCCAATCCCACTCTCTTTATATAAGCTGTGAAACTGATAGTCAAATTCACCTTGCTTTCTCTCTCTCTCTAGTTTCTCTCTCTAGGGTTGGTGGCATTGGCAGTTTGGCTTTCACTTCTGCAGGTTATGTCAAATCATCCCTCAATTAGCAAATTCACCTGATTTTTAAACTTTCCATATCTCATTTTCTATGCATATATAGGATCATTCAGTTGATTGTCTCCCCTATTTATGTATACACAAGTTTTTCTTATTTTTAACTTTTAAAATTTGTACAATTACAAAATGCTGCCAGTTTTTGCTATCCTTTTCTATACAATTGTTTTGGAAGAATGGTTTATGCTTTCAGATCTTGTGTTGTAATGGGTTTCAGGTCATGTCAGAAAAAAATATTGATAGAAAATCTATTGAAATTTATAATTTTCTAGGCATAATTCGGTAAGAGATAATTTTTGATAATTTTTATACATTTCAAAATAGTTAGAAGAATTTTTTTTTTGGTACGGGCTTAAGTTGCTTCCTAGAAACTTATCGTCACAGAGCGCTTTCTCTCTCTCTCTACCATGTATTGTTTTGTCCAGCGGACACAGGAAAAAGTATTAATATTGTTTTCTAGGTTTGAGTTTGGTTAGTGCTGGAATAAAGATAATTTTCGATAATTTCTATTCATTTTATAAAGAAATAATTAATAGGGGCTTAACCCGCGTCCTCCATCCTTACTGTGTCCGTCCATGCTTTGGCGGAACTACATGTACTTGGGGAAGGGCTTTAGCCCCTAATGGATTGATTTTTTTAAATTTTTTCTATTATAAGTTTTTAAAATTTATTCATACTTTATACATATAATTATATAAAGCCCATTTTAATGATCTAAATTACCTAAAAATTTATTTTGAAGTAAAATCTTGAAAATTTGGCCCCTACTTACTTAGGTTTATTTCTGCGTCTGCCACGGCTTCCATGGCTTAGTCAAAAGCTCTCTCTCCCTAAATTGTAAAATTGATGAGATGCAAATTGCAGTGAAGGTGTAGGAAGATGGTGAGGCAAAAGATTGAGATAAAGAAGATCGATAACTTGACATCGAGGCAGGTGACCTTTTCGAAGAGGAGAAGAGGGCTTTTCAAGAAAGCGAGAGAACTTGCCACTCTTTGTGATGCTGAGATTGCTCTCATTGTTTTCTCGGCCACCGGCAAGCTCTTCGACTACTCCAGCTCCAGGCTTGCTCTCTTTCTCAAATACACTGGATTTATATTTCAAGTCATAGTACTTTTACATCAGATAAAATTAATTTTACTCTGTTTCCTACAGTTCTTTTTGTGTTAAACGTGATGTATTATTTTTTTCTTGAAACATTACTTACAGAAAAATTTCTTGTTTTATGATACTGTATTTATTTCAATAAAGTTAGAACATAATCAAATTTCATTAATATTCTTATCTTTATAATAGCTAATAAAAATTCTCTAACATAAAGACTTGTATTGTTATAATTAAGAATCTTGTTTTAGATTATAAGAGTAGATTTCTTGGTTACGGTAGGGTTGATATTTAGATTTAGAATTCATTATTAATATAGTGAAATATTTGAATTTCGTAAGCTAATTCATTGTAATAAAATTTATACCCTTTATTT
The DNA here is from genome assembly GCF_023119035.1 of Salvia hispanica. Lineage (NCBI taxonomy): Eukaryota > Viridiplantae > Streptophyta > Magnoliopsida > Lamiales > Lamiaceae > Salvia > Salvia hispanica. Next base: position 1,546,356 of record NC_062968.1, read on the forward strand.
CTAATTTAGTTTTACAAAAGCAAAAGTCTAAAAGAAATTTTTTTATTACTATAGTCGGGATATATGATGCCAAGATGTATTCATCCAATGTCTACTAGTGCATAACTAAATTTCCTAGTATAATTTAGAACTATGACATTGATGACTCGAGAACTTATTAACTAGTGCAAAATATGATATGCATACAATCAAGTTAGTACCTTAGAAAAATATAATCGGATTTTGTGGAAAACAATATAAAAACGAAGCCATCTCAAGAGAATGATTTTATGTTTGATCTATTATTTCATTCTTCTCCGTCTAATACATCTATTTATATATAGTGCTAAATGTTACACTAATTATGGTATACAGTCGTATTAGTTATTAATTATTATTGTAAATGAGTTAGTATTTGATCACAGACCTACAATCATAAGAATAAATTCTCTGTATTTTTGCCGTTTGCTTGATCTTCCCTCGATTATCTCTTTGATCATCACCTTGACATCCTCTCTTGATTTTGAAGCATGACGCAAGTCATCCAACGACGTAAGGCTCAGCCAGAGGGTATCAACCGTCTCCGGCAAACTTTCCTCAATCAGGTAGGTAATTACATGTGACGGTCATGATTCAAACCCCTAACCTAGTAGAGTATTAATTAGAGAGAAAACGTATAATATCTTAATATTAATTAGAGAGAAAACGTATAATTTCCAATTAAGATGCACTTCATCATTTTACGAGTATATGTTTTTTCACTCGCTCACATTTTCAGGTGGGAGGCGACATTGATGATGCGATCAGCAAGGAACTCATGGCCTTGACTCGCGAATACAAGTATGGTCACGCTAATTAACTCGCGTCCACAGATATATATTTCCATTTATTATTGCGAGTTGAAAACTGAAAATCCTAGTATTTTATTTGTAGGCAACTTAATGGAGAAGAGCTCCAAGATCTCGGCATGAATGAACTGGCTAGACTGGAGAGAGTGGTGGAGTCAGCATTGGGCCGAGTTTCTAAAACAAAGGTTCAATTTTCGTGCTAATTCGTGTATAATAAAGATACAATTAGAGGGCGAGTAAAATTAAAAATCCGAATAACTTTGCTTTTTTTAAAAAAAATTCTAGTTCTGTTCGAATTAAATTTTTGGCGAATTTCAATTTTTCAGTTTAGTTCAATTCAAATATATTAAAATCTTAAAAAAGAAATCCAAATCCAAAATTAATTTATATATTTTCTTTTTTTTGCAGAATGACCAGCTTATGTTTGAGATCAGCAAGCTGGAGACAAGGGCAAGTTCCAAATTAAACCTATATGTATCTTTTTTCATGTCATATATTATTATGAATTCTAATATTTTATAAAGAATGCAGGAAATAGAACTGAAGAAAGAAAACGAGATGCTGAAACAGCAAGCTGAGGTATATGGAGTATATGGAGTATATAGAGTCTTTGTTAGTATCTTAGTTCTTTTTATTACATCTATATGTATCTAATGTTGAGTTCTTAATTTATGCAGAAAAAAAGAAACGCAACGGAACAAGGAAGTTCAGTCGAGTCCATCGCCAACTCCTATGGCTTTCGGGCCCGTTGTCCGTACGAGGACAAGAGCGTCTCCGACACTGCTCTAAAGCTCGGGTTTGTATGAATATATTATGGGATGAGTTTGCTTTGTGGTATAAGGAAGGGATATAAGCCCTGGCGTGGAGTTGTTCGCAATTTTCCCAGAATAAATTTTTTGAGATTGTATATGAAATGAGGAAATCATTATAGGTTTTATTGTGAAAAGTTAAATAATATTGTGTGATCATAAAGAAAACGATTTTGTTAGGTTTAAAAATATCAATAATATTTTAGACATACATGATTTTAAGGGACAATCAAAATGAAAATAAGTGCTAATCTTTATAGGATGAAGGTTGTATTATCTTGTCTAACGAATCAAACGTTACTCTAAGAAGTTGTGTTTTAATTTTATAGTACTACCTTAATATCTTTTTGTTAAACAAGATAATAGATTAATAAAATATGAGATAAGCCAATATAGGATTTTATCTAGGATTAAATTAGTTATAGAGATGAGATTGAGATGAAAAATCATGACATATAATATAATCTTGACAATGTACAGACAGAGGCATGTTAAGATACCACCACCCTTAAAATAACACCATACCATCATTCATAGCCAATAATTTGTACACGTGGACGAATAATAAGTTGCCACGTGGCAAAAATTTAAAAAAATCTAAAAAAGACGACCGGCAATTTGTTGGTCTTTATCCAACAATTTTTCTTGTCCAACAATATCCGACACACTATACAACAATCTATAGATTGCTGTGTAGTGTTTGTAATATTGCTGTGTAGCGTTTATAATATTGCTGTATAAGTAGTGTCACGGTGTCACTTTAAGAAGGGTTGTCATTTTAGCACAAACCTGTACAGGCATGCCTCTATATATTGTCATAGGCCAAGCTATTGTGAAAAGAAAATCGATTAAGAGATAGATTAAATATGGCTTTTATTCACATGTAAACATGGTAATCGAATTGAGTCTTAAATATAAAAGTGAAAATGGATATATTATGAATAGAAATAATAAGATTAAAAAAATATGGCTCCCACTTTCAATGAAAAGTTTATAGTATTTTATTATTTTTCTAAAGACAGATTAAAAAAAGCAAATACACCCCCAGGGTTTAATTAGGGCTTATTTAGTTTCGAAACATTTTATAAACCTCGGGATTTACCCAAACCACCACTTATCTTTTACTACTATTTAGTAGTATAATCATGTGTAAATTGCAAAATATTGATGAAAGTATAAAATAAATTATATTATTATATTATCATAATCATAATCAATAAAAATAATATGTGTGATCAATATAATGATTTGCTTATATATATAGCATTTATTAATTAGCATGCATTTTTGCAGGTTACCTTTTCCCACCGGCGACTGTTAGAAGTTAATTATATTCACAAATGTGTACTCTTTAATTTGAGTATTGTAATTTATTATTCTGAGTATTGTAAAATTCTTCGCAAATATCTTTTAAATAGGAAGAGATATCTTTTAAATATCCTTCCATGAGAATCAAGAACTTTTGATATCTTCCTTTATATTGGGGATATCTTTCCATATCTTGTAATTTAATTTTGATAAACAAGTTTGGACTTTATCATTAAAATAAGAAAATTATTCAATAAACACATCTCTGCCTTTTAAAATATCCCAAATATGGGCCTGGAAAAAGTCTTTTTATCCGGAGCCCATTTTACAGCCCATCACGAGAGGCCCATAAAGTGGAGGAGGGAGTCAACCTTGGCCCAACTAAAACCAATGGATCCGCAAAGGCAACCCAAACCCGAAACCCGGCACCAGACCCGCCCAAAAAGGCACACTCAAAGTCTAAAATGGAGAGCAAAATTCGAAACCAGTGTAACTAATTTTAGTGAACATCATAAATTGGAAAGATTGAAATGATTTTTTGTGGATTTAGGAAACTATAAATTACTTTTACAAAAAGAAAACAATCAACTTTAATAAATTCAGCTTAACTTTAAGCTTTCATTATTTTCTTTGTGACTTTTAGAACTATTGAAAATCTTGAAAAACTATTAGTTTGTTAAATTTAGCAAGGAGAGAACAACCAAATCCTAATTATATTTCATCCTGAAATTAGTCAGTTATATGAGGAGTTGAAATTTACATCATTATGACTAAACATTTATCAACTGATAAACGTGAACATTGAAATTAAAATGTTTTATTGACCAGTCAAATAGCAATTACGATTTACAACAAGTGGAGTACTATTCAATAACTGTAATTAATTTGTTTAAATATGTTGACTAGCGTGCGATCTCATATAGTCATATAAATAGGTTGAATTGCATGCTAAAAACATGCATTTTTAGGAGAAATTGGAGACCACCTCTAAAATAAAAATAAAAATAAATCGATTTTCATTTTTAATTTTTAAATTTTTTTAAAAAAGTAGATACTGTATTAGATTTTGTTTCTTTCATTTACATACTTTTTTTAATTGTAAAAGTCGGTAATGCAATTAAGTGATGGAAAAAAATATGATTATTATTAATTTTAATATAAATTTGTAGATGAATAGCTAGTTAAACATATTAAAAATGTCAGTTAAATATGATATATGTGTATGAATATTTTTTTCTTTACTATGATGTCTAATAATGTGTAATGTTAGCTTAACAAATCATTTTTATTTTCCGTAAAAACTAAGAGATTTGGAGTCACTTAAATAAAGAATTTCCACATACAATACCCAAAATATACTTTTGTGTATTTAATTATAATTATAATTATAATTTCTATTTATTTTATATTAAATATTGAATTATGTGATTAATATAATTATCTTGACACCTTATAAATATTATTTTGTCCATCTAATATTACGATAGACCATCTTAATTTAATTGGAATCAACTCGTTAAGTATATACATCATAGGAGTATCTCATTGTGACACCACTTACTTTTTTCTTTTTCCCTCTTTTTACTTTATTTATCCTTTTTCTCTTATAGTTTCGATATATACACTCTAAACAAAAGCTATTCCAAATTTCGATTTGATTATAAACTAGTAGTAGTAGTAGTATTAATTAACATCGTACCCTCTAATTAGACTTAGAGGGTATAAACTATAAAGTTTTAAATGTGATCACATCCATAGCACGGCAAGAGCAATTAGTCACATTATAATTATAGTTGAGAGAGTAACACAACATACATATTTCGATATGCAACTATGGAAAATTGGCACTATAATTAGTTAAAATGTCTCTTTTATTAATACATATACCACTTGTTATAATTCCTAGCAAGCCAGCCCACCTTTCTTACACCTTCCACGCCGGAGCTCGGAAACCACCGTATATTGGGTCGTCTACGCGAAGGCGCTCGGCCATGCAATGCATCGGAATGACTACTGCCCGACGATCTGCAAACTACAATCCTTCCTTTTGGGATTTCAACTATATTCAGTCACTCACCAACCAATATACGGTATACTATCTTTAAATTTTTTGATCCAATATTTATAAAATGACATGTTTTCCATTTTGAGATATTTTTGTACAAAGTGACATTTCTAATATAAAAAAGGGCACATATATCGCAAAATAAATCATGAAACATGGTCAAATTTTAGTCTGTCCACTTTCTGAAAAGTGAATTTTTTTTTCATGGGGTTTTTTCAATACAAAAAAAACATATTGAAAAAACCCTCCAAAAAGATGAGTATGCTGCTTAAATAGCGACGAGCACACAATATTCTTTAGTAAAAGGCGAAAGAATAGTTCGCTATGTGCTCAACGCGCAGCTGTCTTTTCTGAAAAGTGAATTTGGAATCATGAAATTTGCAATTTGCTCAATTATCAATTTGGAACTAAATACATCATTGTGTATTTTACCAGAAAGGAGACAACTTATATAATTGTGAAAATTACAAACTTCGTGATTTTTAATTCACTCTTTGGATAAATTCCCGTGCCAAACAAGAAACATGTCACTTTGAGTGGGACAGAAGGAGTAATAATCATTCGTTTCTAAATACCACATTAGGAAGAGAGACATTCCATGCACGCCACCGAGCTGATTGTGGGAGTGAAGAAGTTGCTACACCAAGAATTGGAAGCCAATCGATGGCTGGAGTTGATTGATGATTTGCAGCAGCTCTGTTTATCTCATCACTTCGACCAAGAAATCAACCAAATCTTGAATTCTATTTATTATGAGAATACTTGCAATACAAAGAAAAGGGATTTGTATTCAACTGCCCTTGAATTCAGACTCCTTAGGGAGCATGGTTTTCAAGTTTCTCAAGGTGGTCAAGATCAACAAATTAGTTTGACTTGCAAGCTAATAGTATAAAAATTGAAAGAAAAATGTTTATATTACATTAGTACTAGTATTTAAGGGTGAGAAAAATACATATATGAAAATTGAATATCCAAAACGAACAAAATACAATTTTTAAATTTGGTTTGATTTTTTTGAATTTTGGTTAGGTTCAATTTTTTACAATTTATTTTTAAAAAATCAAAACAACCAAAAATCAAATTTATTTTTAATATGTATTTAAATTGAGTTTATCCCAACGAGCTAAAGGTTTTAAAAACTTAACAGTGTGTAAAGACTGCAATAAACCTAGTTGTCTGTCCCATTTCACTTTTAACCGTTGTAATTTGAGGATCTTGAAATTTCATAGCTTGATTTGAGGGTTGGACTTTTATAAAATCTTTGTTTCACCCATAACTAAATGTCTTTGAAAGTCTAAATAGTGTTATATCAAACTGAGGATGATGCATGTTTTCGATTTATTTGGGCACGAATGTTTAGATAAAAGTACATTTTGGTTCGTTTTTTGGCAAAAAATTGAACTGAAAACCAAATACTCACCTATTAATAACTTAATATTATCCATAATTGAAGTGAAAATGAGGAAAAGGTGTCCTAGGAAAAAAAGTAGAATATAATCACTTAACTCCATATTTCCTTGGAAGAGAATTGAACACACAATTGATATACAAATTTAAAACCTACAACTTATGGTTTGCATTGTTCTATGATAGATGTGTTTGATTGTTTCAAAAATGAGAATGGAGATTTCATATCTAGTCTTGGCAACGATATCAGAGGACTACTACAACTCTATGAAGCATCATTCCTACTCACACAAGGTGAAGAAACCCTAGAGCTAGCCCACAAATTTTCCACCAAATATCTTCAGAGACTTGTTGACGATTGTGATGACGACGACGATGAGGATAATATTCTAGAATCAGTGCGCAACGCTTTGGATATCCCGATTCACTGGAGGGTCCAAAGGCCGAATTCAAGATGGTTCATCGAAGCATATGGGAGACGACCCGAAAGCAATCCAATAGTGCTTGAGCTGGCAAAATTGGACTTCAACATCACTCAAGCAATGCATCAGCAAGAACTCAAAGTCATATCCAGGTATATTGATCATCGACTAATTCTAGGTCGTTTTAGGTCAGATAACAACAATATAGATGGGTTATCTACCCTAGCAAACGACCCCTAATAATACTGTATGATGTGACTTATGTTAGAATTTGTGAATGATTTACATGTATAGATGGTGGAAGGAAACAAGGCTAAGTGAAAAGCTACCATTTGCAAGAGATAGGATTGTGGAGTCTTACTTGTCGACCATCGATGGCCTCTCACAACCTCAATATGCTTATTCGAGGATCACGATCACGAAAGTTTGTATGTTAGTTACAACAATAGATGATATATTTGATGTCTATGCTACCATGGAAGAACTACAACTCTTTTATGATACTATTGAAAGGTGAGCTACACATGACATTTAGGACATCCACAACGCATAACATTATCTCATCACTTCACTCTAAAGGAACATTTCTAATTCAACGGGTGATTTTTGCAATTTTGGTTTGTGAGTTGAGTAGAGACAGAATAAAGTATGAGCGAGACTAAGGTACTGATACTAATGTTTTCAAATTAGGAAATACTGAGTGAGACAGCTAAAAAAAAGGAAAATATGTCGCGTATTTATGTAACTTTATGTGTACCATTATTAGTTTTCTTCTCTTTGTCAAAGTGCAATTTCTATTGATAATTTTTGAAGCATGTCAGCCTAATTATTTACTCTTATTTTTTCCAGATGGGATCTTGAAGCAATGGAACAACTTCCAAACTATATGCAAATATGTTTTCTCACACTCAACAACTTCATCAATGAGATGGCATACAATGTCCTAATAGAACAAGACATTCTCATCATTCCACAATTAAGAAAATCAGTAATGCTTCTGTTCTTTCCCTAAAAAAAGCAAAATATTTATAATTTTATTTTCTTTCATTTTTTTTCAGTGGCAAGATTTATGTAAATCACTTATACAAGAGGCGCAGTGGCAGGCCGCAGGGTACACACCAACACTGAACGAATATACGAATAATGGGTCGATTTCAAGCTCGGTTCCAGTAATACTATCACACACATTTTTTCTCATCACAAATCCTATAGAGAAGGCGAGCCTGTACGAATATCACGAGCTAATTCGATGTTCATCAATGATTTTGAGGCTTACAAATGACCTTGCAACATCACCGGTTCGTAAATTAAATTTGTATATATATTTATGATCGATTATGACCAAATGAAACCACATCTAATGGTTCATATTTTTTACATTAAATGAGTAATGACTATAAATTATTGATTTGAAAATTAGGGTAAGATACATATTTGATAGTCATACTTGAATAATTATGATAATGGCATGTTTTTGTATTTTATTTAATTTGAATTTGAATTTTTTAAGTATGAGATGGAACGAGGCGATGTGTCGGAATCGGTTCAATGCTACATGAAGGAATCCGGGGCTTCGGTTGAAGAGGCTCGAGAGTATGTGAAATTTATGATATGGGAGACTTGGAAAGAAATGAATGAAGAAAGAGTTAGAGATTGTGGATTTTCAAAAAAATTTATAAAATGTGCAATTGATCTTGGTAGAGTGGCACATTATACTTACCAAATTGGAGATGGTGTTGGAGTTCAGAATAGCCATATCAAGGATCGTATTTCAAGTTTGTTTTTTGAACCTATTGTTTGAAATTATGTAGTAAAAAACAGCTCTTGTAATAAATAAATCTAAGTTGAATGTATAAATTTACACCATTTGGTATTAAGGCCCATATGTATCGGCCCATTAATAACTAAGCCCACCCAACCTAGAGACATGGAATTGAAATTTAGTTTAAGATCGAAACGTGGCACTCCATCCGTCCCATTTTAGGAGTCCCGATCACTTTTGCACACTCGTTTTATAAAGACTTTTCTTAACATTATTCTCTCTTACTTTACCATATCTTCACTTTAACTATTTATTTTGATTTTTATAAAACGAGTGTGCAAAAGTGACCGAGACTCCTAAAGTGGGATGGAGGGAGTACCAAACATTGTAATTGAAACTGGAAATTCCATTTTCAAATCCAAACTTCCAATTTTAAGTTACCAAACACATTCATTATGCATAATTATATTTTCTTTTTAGAGACGAGAATTTCATAAAACTTTGATACTATTTAATAGGAGATTGAAACACAACATAAAATTACGGAAGCATAAATGAACAATTTAGATAAATAAAATAAGAACTTGTAGAAATGCCACGTAGGACTCCGGATAAAGGAAACAGCTCCAAAGCCTCCAAGAGTCCAATCTATATTCCTATATTTATTTTATTATTTACACTAGATGTACTTCATTAAGCAGCAAAAAATGCCATCAACTTAAATACTTAGTTATGACATTTTTCGCAAAACAGGATAACCCGCACGAAATTAAAGGGTGACCCGATCAGAACCTAGTGATATCGGATTGGGTTAGGGTTTAACCGAGTTGATATTGAATTTTGACTCGATAACTATCTATTCCAGACGGTTTGCTAACCATATATCTATAGGAGTGTATTTTCATCCTATATTTTCACTAGTCTAATCCTAGAGTTTTTAATTAACAGGTACCATTATTTAATCTTAACACATGTTTTTGTTCCTGTGTATTACATGAGAAGAAGGACACCAGATACATATAATGTACTATTAAAGGTAGCAGTCTACAAATCAAATAACCACTCTAGTGTAATAATAGTACTAGTCAGAGTCCTACGTGGCATTTCCAGTAGTTACTTCCGTAATTTTATGGTGTGTTTGGATCTCCTATCAAATACTCCATCTGTGCCACTTTAGCAGTTTCATTGACTTTTCTATCTTCTTTTTATAAAAATGACAAAAAATAGTTAAAGAGGAGAAATGGTAAATTAAGAGAGAGAATAATATAGCGAGGAGTCTTATCTACATTATTGTCTCTCTTACTTTACCATTTCTCCACTTTACCTATTCTTTTATCATTTTTACAAAAAAGGGGCATAAAAGTCAATGGGACTGCTAAAGCGGCACGGAGGGAGTAGTATCCAAGTTATATGAAATTCTCGTATAGAAAAAAAAATTATAACTACATATTGAATGTGTTTGGTACCATAAAATGAAAGTTTGCATTTGAAAATGGAATTTTCCGTTTTATCTAATATTGACACTTCATCAAAGTTTATAATATCTATATCCTAGTTTTAATTCGTTGGAAAAACCATGATTCGGCCAAAGTTCATGATATTAGTGATTAATTGTTCAATAAGTTCATTATATTAGTGATTAATTGTTCAATATTTAATTGACACTCGGGCTTCCGTTTAGTTTAGCCACATCGGTTTTAATTTCTTGGATCACGAGAAATCAAAAACAATAACAAAAGTCCGTGATATTTACGATCAAATTTTAATTTCAATGGAAAGTCTAATTAATCCTAGACTTGTTTATTAACAGCTAGTCTTACCCTTAATGATAGTAAGTTATTTTAGTTTGACATGACACGATAACGATCCAAAGATGATATTACACGAATAAAACCCGATATTACACGATAAAATTAATATTACACAATTATGACTTGTCAGACCATGATTAAAATTTTATCATGATTTAAAGCTAAAGAATAAAATTAAAGTTTAATACTCCCCTCGTCCCTAAAATATAGACAACATATAAAATGACATGAGCTTCAATGCACAATTGGTAATGTAAAGAGAGATAGAAAGAAAAAGTGATTGGGGTATTGTTAGTGGAGAATGTGACTCACCTCATTAGAGAGAAAAAAGTTTCCTTCAATAGAATTGGTCTATTTTTAAGGGACATCCTAAAATGACAAATGCAGTCTATTTTTAAGAGATTGGTAGAGTATTTTTTTATTAAAAATATAACTAAAATAATAGTTTAATTTCTTAAATTATAACTCAAGCCAGACCCTAGCCCAACTAGAAATCATCGGGATACTATTTACCACTCCCTCCGTTTCATTATAGTTGAGTCATTTTACCATTTCGGGAAGTTTCTTCATAGTTGAGTCATTTCCTTATATGGTAACTTTTTTCTCTCTCTTATTTTACTCTCTCTTACTTTATTCTCTTTATACTTTATTCTCTCTACATTTTCCTCTCTCTTATTTCTTTATCTATTTATTTAACACACTCAATATTTATTTCTAAAACTCTGTGCCGAAAAGTTTCGCCTCAACTATGGCGAAACGGAGGGAGTACCAAGTTTTAAGTAAATTGAAAAATCTAAAATTCAGCCAAGGAAACACACACTTTATTTTTTTTATCATGTCATTACTCTTTTATTATTGTCACTCATAATCCATGTATATATTTTGCAACTTCATACCACTTATTTCACAACTACTTTCCATGAGGTAAATATCGAAAAAATACCCAATAACTGTAAATAATAATTTGGACTCTAGAGTCAAAATTTTGCATCTACCACAACATAGTAATCATAATTATGTTTTAAACTTATTTATTAGGTTGTTAACTCTATAAATCTATTTATCATAAGTCATTATTTACTGCAGTCCTCGTACATATTTTTGGTCATAGAGTGCTAACTTTTCAAATCTAATTAATTAGGACTTAGGAGTACTCAATTTCAATTTTATGAATCTTTAAATAATACTCACTCCGTTATTCTCCCCACAAGATTTTCTTGGTTATATAATGCTAAATTTTCAAATCTTATTACTTAGTACTCCTACTTGTGGTCAATTGTTTAAACTATTAATACTCCATCCGTCGATCGACAATCAGAAGTGCCAACTTTTTGCCATGAAATTTAAGATAGGTAAAGAAATATGAGCTGGAAAATTAGGACAACGTGAATCTTATTTTTATACTTACTTCGTTCCTAAAAAAATATAAATATTTGGTTCGACACAGATTTTAATGTATAATTGTTAAAGAATTAAGAGAGAGATAAAGGATACGATAAATAGTATTAGTAGAGAATGGACTCCACATCATTAGTAGGATAGTGTAATAGTATAAGTTGTAAATAAAATGATGTGTAAGGGTAATGTGTTGTTTAACTATTTCAAAATTAGAAAGTTTATAATTTTCAGGGACAAACTAATATCAAAATAGTTCATACTTTTCAGGGACGCATAGAGTATACTGTAATAGTTTTAGAGTGAGCTACAAAAAAGTCCCTGGATAAAGAGGTTTGCACATTTCTAGTACGTAACAAAAAAAATATATCACTAGAGGTATCTGGACAAACACTTAATTTTATTTGAGCTACTTTTGCACTATTTTCAGACAATTTTTAGTTTTAATAAATATTTTAGTCTTTATGTTATATTTATCTCTCATCCATTTTCACACTTTTCACATTTTCTCCATCGTTCTTATTATTTGTTTATTTCTAATTCATCTCTCTCATTCTCAATTTAATTTAATTAAACAATAAATATTTGATACACACATCAAACAAAAGATAATAATAAGAGCTATTATTAAATATATGTATATATTAAAAAATAAACTAAAATATAAATATTTTTGTACATAAACGTTTTGTCAAGATTTATTATTATGCACATAAAAGTACTACACTTTATTAAACTAACGGATATTGTTAAGTATTTCATTAATAAATAGTACTAGTTTAATTTACGGCTTACCACACCACGCTATATATATGTGTAACAGCAAGCAAATTAATTTCACTAAACTCACAAATTCAAAGATCCATCTTCAAAAACAAAGATAAAGTTATCACAAAAATGTCTAGCATTATAATGAGCATGGCGATTCCCAACAAGCCTACAAAACATGTTCATAACTTTGCAAAGAAATATCCCAAAACGCAGATAGCTTCTTCACAAACAAGCTGGAGGCAGTCTTGCTCCCTCAAACACACCGCCGATCAAATCCAATCGACACGACGGTCGGGTAATTACAAGCCTACCCTTTGGGATTTCGATCGAATTCAGTCACTCATCAGTGTATACACGGTACGTACGTGCCCCCTCTCGCTTTTTTAAGTATGGATGTTGAGCCTACCTCAAATATATTCCTCATGTCCCATTAAAAATGAAACGTTTTCTTTTTTGGATTGTCCCATTAAAAATGAAACGTTTTCTAAAATGGAAACAACATCATCTCTACTTTTTCATCTCTCTTACGTTATTCTCACTTTATTAATTCAAAAAACAACACTACATAAAATCATGTTCCGAAAAGAAAATGTTTCATTTCTAATGGGACGGGGGAGTATAAAATAGCAAGAAATCGGCTTAAATACCTAGTGAGTCATCATCAATCGATTTAGGGATTGAAGCTCACTAGGGTTTAGTTGATCACACAACCACCTATGACTAGGGTTTGGTTGGTCTCCTTTTCACGTATCATGTATACTGCAATGAAAGAATTAGACTGTACCTAGCCCTCGTAAAATCTAACACATCGTCGTTCGTTTAAACAGGATGAGAAGTATGCCACAAGGGCTTCTGAGCTGGTTGTGCAATTGAAGAAGTTGTTGTGCCAAGAATCAAATTGGCTCATGCAATTGGAGTTGATCGATGACCTGCAAAAATTAGGTGTTTCTTACCATTTCGACAATGAAATCAACCAAATCTTGAATCGTATCTATTTGGAGAAGAAATATTGCAAAAATGAGGAGAGGGATCTGTACTCAACAGCTCTTGCTTTCAGGCTCCTTAGACAAAATGGTTTTAGGGTTACTCAAGGTGCTCAAATTGGTCACTACATACTTTTTTTCTTTATAAAACTCCCTTCTTCTAATGGACTAATTAGTCAAATAAGGATTAAAACTAGAAAAAAACTAAAATTTTAACTGACCTAACAATATATTTGAACCGTACTATATTCAAACTCAATCAGAAAAAGAGAAAAATTAAATCACTCTAGTATAGTACTTATCATGAATTGGTTTTAAGATGGAAACTTGTTAATTTCTTTCAAACAATACTTGAGCCATGGGCGGACTACATTGTAAGGGAAGGGGCTTTAGCCCCTAATGAATTCAATTTAATTTTTTTTTTCTTTTATAATATTTTAAATTTTATTCATATTCTATACATATTATTATATAAAAGCTCTTATTAATAATCTAAATTACCTGAAAATTTATTTTTTAAATAAAATTTGAAAATTTAGCCACTGCTCATGTTCATTTCTACGTTCACCCCTGACTTGAGCCATACAAATGATGGTTTCACAGACGTATTTGACGGTTTCAAGAACAACGGCGGCGAGTTCAAAGAAAGCCTAGGTGGTGATACAGATGGAGTGTTGCAACTCTATGAAGCTTCTTTCCTATTAACGCAAGGTGAAACGAGTCTTGAGCAAGCCAGATTATTTTCCAAAAATCTTCTGCAGAAAAAACTGGATGACCAAGTATTGGATGAATTCCTATCCTCGTTGGTGCGCCGGTCTCTTGAGCTTCCTCTTCACTGGAGCGTGCAAAGGCCGAACGCCAGATGGTTCGTCAACGCCTACTCGAAGAAATCAGAGGCAAATCCCATCCTTGTTGAGCTTGCAAAATTGGATTTCAACATTGTTCAAGCAGCATACCAACAGGAACTTAAAGAAATCTCGAGGTAACAAACTACTTAGTGCTTGATTGATAGCCTGGATAAGGCCAAGATATATGAGTTATATATATGGGTTGATTCGACTGTTTGGTAGATAAGATGAGGGCCATGTCAGGCATTTAAAGCCCATCTTTATCTTATAGTTCATCTTACTCTAATTATCTCGTGTTATCTTAACATGCCTACCAAACAGGCACTTAACATACCGAATAATTGAAGATATACGATGATGCTGATGACGATGATGAGTTTGTGTTTGCGTAGATGGTGGAAGAAAACGGAGCTGGCAGAGAAACTGCTGTTTGCAAGAGATAGGGTAGTGGAGAACTACATATGGAACGTGGGATTGCTGTACAAACCTCAATATGGATATGCAAGAATCATAACAACAAAGCTTTTCATTTTGATAACAGTAATTGATGATGTATTTGATGTATTTGATGTCTATGGCACCTTGGAAGAAACACAACTTTTCAAGAACGCCACTCTAAGGTGGGCCCAACAACACACACATACATACATATCTGATTCTGTCCCACTTAAAGTGACATGTTTTCTGAAGTGGAAACATCGCTCTTTTCTCTATTATCTCTTCGCTTAACTCACAAAAAACATTGCATAATATCACGTTCTGTACAAGAAACGCTCCACTTTAAATGGAATTGTGTAGTAATCAAAGTGTTTTTGTCAGATGGGATGATGAAGCAGTAGATCAACTCCCATACTACATGCAAATTTGTTATATGGTGTTGGAGAGTTTCATCAATGAGATGGCATACCATATTCTCAAGGAAAAGGGCGTTCTCGTCATTCAAGATTTAAGAAAAATGGTTGCGCCTCTATACTTCTTCAAACTATAGCAAAGTAGTTTGGGTAAAATATGGTCAATCCTTAGGGTTTGAAGTGAATATTAAATCACAAACTTTCAAATATTCTGATTGGCCCAACCCTGCAGATTCTGGTAAAATTGATGCTGATGTGCAGGTCCATGTAGTCCATTTCAGCCGTCACATCAGCAACCCTTTCACCTGAATTTGCAGCGGTGGGACATATCATGAAAGTTGAAACTTCTTGATTTATTTTCTTCACTTTCAAATTTTATGGTACTTACTAGAATTCGATCAGATTCAGATAGTTATTATCGTTATACATACTATAAAAAAAAAACAAATTAATTGTGTTTTGCAGTGGGGAGATTTGTGTTCGGCATACGCAAAAGAGGCAGAGTGGTACCACACGGGGTATAAACCAACAATGGAGGAATACATCAACGTTGCTTGGGTTTCGATATCCGCGCCTCTTATTTTAACTCATGTATTTTATCTCATTTCAAATCCAATCGAGAAGGAGGCCGCTGAGTGCTTGCGTAACTATCACGACACCATTCGTTACTCAGCGATGGTTCTAAGCCTTGCAGACGATCTTGGAACATCACCGGTTCGTACAAAAACCATGCTAAGATATGCACATAATTAAGCTATTTGATCATAATCTTGATTTGGAATTGAACTTGATTTTAGCATGAGATGCAAAGAGGTGATGTGCCAAAAGCGGTGGAGTGTTACATGAATGAGACGGGAGCTTCGAGAGAGGAGGCTCGCGAGCATGTGAAGTGTATGATAAGGGAAATATGGATGAAGACGAATGAAGAAAGATTTAAGGAATCTCCATTTTCAGATGATTTTATTAGAAGTGCAGCTGATCTTGGAAGACAAGCACAGTATATGTACCAACATGGCGATGGCCACGGGATTAGTAACCCGGAGATGGAGGAACGTATTTCGGGTTTGATATTTCAGCCTATTGTTTAGGCATCCATGATATGCTTGGGTGACATAGAAAAAGACAATAAGGGAGAAGCAATATACTCATTTTAATAAAGTTACTAAATCAAACAAAATTAACTCAAATGATAATAAAGCGACGAGGAAGAAGCACCGGCCGGCAGTGGAAGGTGACTTAGGTTTGGCATCGGGATGGCGGCAGCGAAGGGTTTGGCATCTCCTCAAAGTTGGGGGGAAAATGAAAATAAAGAACTCCGCTAATGGAGCACAGTAAGTTTTTAGAATTTTCTTAAATTTTAATTCTAATATTTAGTGGCGGAAAATCCACCACTAATATTTAATTTTTTATAATATTTATATTTATAGTGTGGGAATCAATGTAACAGCCCGCCCTCCTAGGGTACAATAAATGCGGCGGCTGCTACCCAAACAGACTCCAAAGAAGTAAACATAGGCTAGGGTTTCATTTAAAGAGTATTGACCAAAAGATTCGAAAGAACTATCAGAGTATTTAAAACAATAACTTAACCTAGAAGTTTAAAAGAAGAAGGAAGGTATCAAAACATCTGAAGAGTACGACGTAATATCCAAGACGAAATCACATGAAAAGGCTAAGGTCTCAAACCGAAGGCAAGATGCCAATATTCCAAAAACAAATTCTAAAGTGTATCAACATTCAGCGGAAGACGACCAAGAGAAAGAATAGCTATGTATGAAGACACAACTATGCTTGAAGTTCATAACCACCATCTTAATTAATTAACAAGCTCAATACCCGCCACCACTCGCCATCGTTCAACCTGCACATAAGGAAAACACATGCAGGGCTGAGTATTTTGAAATACTCAGTGAGCTCATTGCCAAAACGTTTTATAAGTTATGCCACCCTTACCAAGTGAACTCGAGTTTTAAGCAGTTAAGAGAAATATCACGAGTATCACAAAATATATTTTCATAGACTGACCAGTCAAAATAATCCCCCATTTTCTCATCAAAAATAACAATCACAAACGTTCCATGGTGCGACGAAAGTGTGGCCACACTTTTCGCCCATGAGACCGGCCGACTAGCAAGGACGGCTCCCGATCCCATCGTGTACACAGCCTGGTAGGGCTTGCGGCCCATACTCAGACCCGAATTCGTATAAGCATATCCAATATCACATTAAAAACAAACATAGGCATGGCATAACAGTTAAACCACCCTTATAACACCAAACAACATTTTGATAAAATAAAAGAGAGTTTTTAGAGTAAAGCCCACCTCGACTGCTTAGTTTTCAAGTAGTTTCGCTTTTCCGTTATCCGGTTTCGCAACCAAAGTTTCACCTTTTAATCACATAGGGACATATCACAAATTAGGTTCAATACTACTCTTACTCATGCATGTCTCATTATTTTTCCCTTTTTCCCATCGATTTATCTTATCATTACTAATTAATCAAGATCATGTTTATCACACAAGATTATTTAGCCATCAAACACACACTACACAACACACACATACATGTGACACACACACACACACGCCACACACACACACACACACATGAACATATTCCCACATCTCTTTTATCCCTCTTTCACTCAACCAAGATGCATGAGGGTTCAAGAAGACCGATTAATCGGTTAGAAGAAGAAAAAGAAGGAGAAGAAGAAGAATAAGAAGAACTCATAAACAAAATACCTTTTTAGAGAAAAACAATCGGTAGAAACAAAGTAGAGACTTGGTTCTTCAAGAATCTTGGCGTTCAAACTCTAAATTCTTCTCAAAGGATGACAAAATATTGGTGTGTGGAAGAAGAAAATTTGAGAGAGTGAGGAATGGTGGGGGACGAAAATTTGGGGTCTAGGGTTGGGGTCTTCTCTTATTTATAGTGCTCAACAAGATCTTTAGGTAATTAGAATAGAATATTTGGTAAGATTTTATTCTACACAATAAATAAAATAATATTGTGAAGTAGGGAAGAAGAATTAACAAAAATAGATCCTAGGGCAAAATCTCATGACTTTGTTTTGGTATATTTTACGGAGTAGAATAAAATATCACGGAGCAAAATAAAAATAAGGATTCTCCCAACTTGGGATGGAAGTAGGCGTATCCATGCCTATTTAAATAAAGCATGGATTTTTAATATTGCCTAGAATAAGGTAAGGCAAGATCTCTTGAAGTATGGAAAGATTTGGTAGAATAATTAAATTCTACGTATGGAAGGAAATCAAGTAAGGAGTCAAATAAAATAAAATAATTATTTCCTTCCCAAATATAGTGATTTTCGAAAATCACTAATAAATAAAAGGGGGTTTTCGATTTTCTCTAGAGATAAGGAATAATTGGGTCTTGGATTTAATTTGGATAAATATCCCAAGAATTAAATTAAATCCGGAAAAATAGAATTTCTTCTTCAAAAAAATTCAAGGGGGTCGAAAACACAAGAATTTGGGTGGCAAGTATTTATGGAAATTTTCTCTAATATTCTCACTCACCCTTAAACAATTAATTCACCTCATAATTTAATAAATCACATGTCACGTCACATAATCAAAAAGTTTGACTTTTCAAACCTCCAACGCAAACCCTAGACTCAATTCGGCCATAGCATCACATGCAATAAATGCATTCTCGGCTCCACGTCATCAATAATAAATTCTAGGGCTCTAAAATTAGGGTTCTAAATTTCGAGATGTTACAATCAATCCGCCACAGATATGGGCAAATTGAAATCCGTCACTGATCCGTGGGAATTCCGCCACTAAATTTACTAGCGGATTATCCGCCACTATTCTACCATTATTACTGGCAAACTATTTCCGCCACTAATATAGACATTTTTTGCAGTGGAGTCGCACCTCAATAGAGATAAAAGAGTTTTCAAAATTGAAAAGTGCATATTTTTGCGGGACGAACTAAATATGAAAGAGTGCATATTCTTATAAGACAAAGGGAGTACAGTTTATCAAACTGACGGATATTGTTAGGTATTTCATTAATAATACTAGTACTCCCTCCGTCCCACATAATTTTACACACTTTGACCTGACACAGGTTTTAAGAAATGTAATGGATAGTGAGTTGAAATAGTTGGTGGATGTGGGTCCTACTTTTAAAGTATTAGTTTTATAATAAAATGTGAGTAGGAATGAGTTAGTAGAATATGGGGTCCAATACCAAAAATGGTAAAAGTAAAATGGGTAAAATTATGTGGGACGGCCCAAAATGGAATATTGGATAAAATTATGTGGGATGGAGGGAGTATAATTTTACTGCTTACCACACCATGCTTAAAAGAATTCTCAGTTGTCCAACAATGAATTGACGTTGATGAATAATGACATAACGTGAACAACTAAATGATGTTATACATTATTAGTAAAATGCCAGTTTCTAGACACTCTTGGAAATTAAATTTTGGAATATCAAAATTTAGTGAGTATCACATTGTCATTTATCATAGTAATAGTTTGATGATAAAGTTGTACCCGTCTTCCCATTGTCTAAAAAAAATTGTTACCTTTTACCATATTGGTCCATTCATAATTAAAATTAGTCTATTTCAACTTTTTAGAAATTTTTTACCATGCATTATTAAACTACTAATAATGGGAGTCTACTAATACTATTTCAACTACTCTTCATCATTCTCTTTCTTAATTTTCAAATTTCGTATTAAACCTGTACTTTTTCTCAAAACTTCAGTTTTTAGAGAGCGGATGAAGTACAATGCTATAGATATATACGATTAATACTCACTAAAATAAATTGTCAGCGGTTGTTGCTCGATGGTTGTGAATATTTTTTATGTTCGACATTTTAAAATGATAATTTTCCTATAATTTGTGCTGATCTATAGTCTATACAACATACAATACACATGCTGCACACTATACACACACTGTACACAATATACACTGGCACGATATTGCACATACGTGGTATCGGTTCATAGTGAACCTTTGTAAATCTAATCCCTACAGTTATACTTCAGAACATGAAATTGCAATATGGAGTACAAATATGAGAATTGTCCAGACAGAAACGAGACAGTTAGCTGCATCTCACTTATATATTTGGTGGAAGTTACATCTTACAAGTTAATTAAAATAGAAATATGCCAAATATCTGGTTTTTTAGCCTAACAATTTTGATGACCACATGTTACTTGTTTCATCAAATTAAATACCAATTACCAATTAGTTTGATAAAAATAGCTATCCGACCGAATATATGTCGAATATCTATAAACATGACTCCCAACTCTCCACCCACTACCTTTATATAAACCACAGTGAAGAAGAAAAATCAAAGCAACAAATTAGATTGGAGTTGGAATTGATGATGAAGATGGCAATTCAGAAGCCAATAAACCATCTTTGTAATTACTCACACAACAATATTATTATGTGTTATAAAATGCCACGTGTCACTTCCATCGCTTTTCGACTGCCTGCGTTAGGTGATCATCGTCTTCGTTGCATCCAAACGGGACGACGATCCGGTGGCTACCCTCCTTCCATTTGGGATTTCCGCTACATTCAACCGCTAAACTCTGAGTATGAGGTAAAGATACTTGTATAAAATAGAAGAATGACCGACCCAACAGTATATTAGTATATTCAGGTTTCAAACATGTGAATTTCTTTCAAACAATACTTAAGCCATAAAAATGATGGTTTCACAGATGTGTTTGATGGATTCAAGAACGACGGCGGCGAGTTCAAAGAAAGCCTAGGTGGTGACACAGAAGGAGTGTTGCAACTCTACGAAGCTTCTTTCCTTTTTAAATAGTACTCCCTCTGTCCCATTAGAAATGAAACGTTTTCCTTTTTGGTTTGTCCCATTAAAAATGAAACGTTTTTAAAATTGGAAACAATACTCTCTCTACTTTTTCTTCTCTCTTACTTTACTCTCTCTTCATTTACTCACAAAATAACACTACATAAAATCTCGTGCCGAAAAACAAATATTGCATATTTAATGGACGGAAGGAGTAGTATTTATTTTCTAGATGGGATCTCAAAGCAATGGAACATGAACTCCCAAACTATATGCAAATATGTTTTCTCACACTTAACAACTTCATCAATGAGATGGAATACGACGTTCTCTTAGAACAACACATTCTCATCATTCCACATTTGAGAAAATCAGTAAGACTTC
This sequence comes from Salvia hispanica, assembly GCF_023119035.1. Taxonomy (NCBI): domain Eukaryota; kingdom Viridiplantae; phylum Streptophyta; class Magnoliopsida; order Lamiales; family Lamiaceae; genus Salvia; species Salvia hispanica. Next base: position 1,567,833 of record NC_062968.1, read on the forward strand.
TTCCCTTAAAAGTTTCAAAAATATTCATATCCTTATTTTTCGGTAGGGTATTTTATTAGCCTGTAAATTCTTACTATGTTTTCGCCAAATTCTGGTTTTGCATGACTTACTTACATGGTACTTTCAACGCAAACCAGGTTTGTATCCGTATAACCCTATTTATCTCATATTTAATTGGCTACATAAACTGTCCAAAATGGTCACACTTGATAGTCACACTTGAATAATTATGATAATTTGTAGTATTTATTCAATTTGAATTTGATTTTTTTTTCGGTATGAGATGGAAAGAGGCGATGTGTCGGAATCGGTTCAATGCTACGTGAAGGAATCCGGAGGTTCGGTTGAAGAGGCTCGAGAGTATGTGAAATTTATGATATGGGAGACTTGGAAAGAAATGAATGAAGAAAGAGTTAGAGATTGTGGATTTTCAAAAAAATTTATAAAATGTGCAATTGATTTAGCACATTATACATATCAACTTGGAGATGTGGTGTTGGATCAAATTATACTAATACACTGTTTTTTATTGGAAATGTTAGTTGGATCAAATTTGATTCCCTAATACCGTAATTGGGTCAATTAATTAGTTGATCTAATAAATAGTTATAAATAAAAAAAGAATTCAAATAATATTTTTGGCTATTACAATTTCTCAATAAATTCAATAATACTGACATAACAAATGATTTTATACTTTAATTTAAGGGGTGATTTTTGTAATTAATTTAATTAATATGTTATAAATAAATATATTGTAATCCCCTACAATCCTCTATTATAAGATCTACGTATATTAATGCTCTTAAATGAATATGTTTGCTAGTACTACGTATATTAATGCTCTTAAATGAATATAAGATCTACAAACAATAGCAAGCTCAGAACAGAAATGGTAATAAGATACACACAATTCCCACAATTATGATATAATATGATGAGTCTCATTGTCCACATATCCACTCTTAAAGATCGAACTAGAGATCAAATTAGGGCCATCTATTTTCTTAGTCTTGTGGTTAGGATTAATTTATAATTAATTTAATATTTTATTCAATAAAATCTTTTTTATTTTTTATTTTATTTTTTTAAATTTATAATTTTATTTTAATTTTTTTATTTTTTTATTTTTTTTTCAATAAAAACTTGTCGGAGTAAATAATGAACTATATTCAGTAAATAATGAACTAAATGAAGTATGTAATGAAGTAATTTTGACATGTTATTGAAATACATTAATGATACAACAAATTTTAGTGTTAAACGTAATAGGTAGTAATGAACTATATTCAATAAATAATGAACCAAATGAACATTAGTAATGAAGTAAATATGACCTTTTATTGAAAGACAATGTTAACTGTAATAAACGCCAAGCAGTAGTAATGAACTTATTACTTCATTCAGTCATGCTATTACTTCATTCCTTTAGTTTATTACTTCGGTCCGTTAGTTTATTACTTCATTCAGTCATGCTATTACGTCATTCCATTAGTTTATTACTTCATAATGTGTTTTGACATAATTATCTTTCAGTTGAAGTAAATTCGGTATGTAATAAATGCGAAAAATTACTTCATAACATACGTTATATGAAATTTTATTGAAATACAATGTTAACTGTATTAAACGTCAAGCAGTAGTAATGAAATTATTACTTCATTCAGTCATGCTATTACTTCATTCCATTAGTTTATTACTGCATTCAGTCATGTTATTACTTCATTTCATTTGTTTATTACTCCATTCGTTCCCTCATAGTTGAGGCGAAATTTTTCGACACGGAGTTTAAAAAAAGAATGTTGAGTGTGTTAAATAAATAGATAAAAAAAAGTAAGAAAGAGAAAAAGATAGAGAGAATAAAGTAAAAAGTAAATAAAGTAGAGAGAATAAAGTAAGAAAGAGAAAAAAGTTACTATATATGGAAATGACTCAACTATGAGGGAACTTCCTGAAATGGAAAAGTTACTCAACTATGAGGGAATGGAGGGAGTACTTTATTCCGTTAGTTTATTACTTCATAATGTGTTATGACGTAATTATCTTTCAGTTGAAGTAAATTCGGTATCTAGTGAATACGAAAAATTACTTCATAACATATGTTCATTTAGTTCATTATTTAGTGAATATAGTTCATTATTTACTCCAACAAGTTTTTAAAATAAAAAATATAAAAAAATTAAAAAAAAAAATAAACAAAATTTTTTAAAAAAATTAAAAAAAAATTAAAAAAAAGTATTTATTGAATAAAATATTAAATTAATCATAACTATAAGATTAAGAAAATAGATGGTCCAAATTTGATCTCTAGTTCGATCTTTAAGAAGGGTTCAACATTGATCACAACTCTTAATATGATATGATATATATTGGTAAATACATCATAATTATGTCCATAAAACACTACAATAAACTTATTTTATAAGGATACAGAAGTAGACAATTATCTGCATTAGAAGTAGATAATTAGTTGGGAACACAATTATCCACTAATTAAATCTTAACCATTATAAAGACACTTTCATTTGCATCCTTTAATTTTAGTTGGAACCTTTAATTTTAGTTGGAACACTGAGATTGAATAAGTTTTTTAAAGTGTAGGCTGTATATTTCTAAATACAATTAACACCCTTAATCGACTAAAAATTTGTCCTTAAACATTTTGAGCTTAATTAATTTTGCATTTAATATGTTGAGCTATAGGCTGCTTTCTTTTATATGTATTAGCATTTATTCTGAGCTTGCTATTGTTTGTAGATCTTATATTCATTTAAGAGCATATTAATATACGTAGTAGCAAAACATTATTAGTCCCAAATTCTATTTTTAACTATAGCTATTTATTAGACCAACTAATGACTTGACCAAATTACGTTTTTAATAGTACTGTATTACTATTATTTTGTTAACTAATTAATTGTCCCAAATATGTATGAGGTGTGGTTTGGTACTCCATAATTAATTTGAATAATGCGTTACAATTGCAATTTTATGGAATTGAATTTTAAGTTATAAACGTATAATATTCTCAATGCTAAATATTTATTTTAGTAAAGTAAAGTAATCCATATAAAATTGTATTCTAATTCCATATTCTATGGGTAAAAAACTAATCAAAATTTCATACATTATGTAAGGCTTCATTATTTTGTAGTACTATATATTTTTAGGTGTGTGTGTGTGTGTGTGTTTATTGCATTTTAATAGTCCCAATATTTTTATTATATGTTCTTAATAATAGGTAGTGTATTTTAAGCATAGATCCATTAGCATAGTAATCATAATTAAGTTTTAAACCAAATCTTTATTTATTAGATTGTTAACTCTATAAATCTATTTAGTCGCAAGCCATTATTTACTGCAGTCCTGGTACATTTTTTTGGTCATAGCTAGAGTGCTAATTTTCAAATCTTATTAATTATATGGTACTCGATATCAATTTTAAGAATCTGTAAATTAATACTCACTCCGTTATTTTTCCCCCACGATATTTTCTTGGTAATAAATTAAGTGCTAAATTATCAAATCTTAGTACTCCTACTAGATGTCAATTTTTTAAACCTATAGTTAATACTCCATCTGTCGACTCTACTTGAGGTCAATTTTTAAAACCTATAAGTTAATGCTCCAACCGTTGACGAATAACAGTGCCATTTTTTCACAATGAAATTTAAGATATTTAAAGGAATATCACTTTTATATATTATAATAGTTTTAGCGTGAGCTATAAAAAAAAGTCCTTGAATAATGAGGTTTGCACATTTCCAGTACTTGAAAAAAATTATATCATCAGAGATATCTGGACAAACATTTAATTTCATTCGAGATACACTATTTTCAGATATTTTTACCCTTTTTGGTCCTTTTTAATTTTAATGAATATTTTAGTTTTTATGATATATTTCAGTCTCATGCATTTTCACTCTTTTCACATTTTCTTCTCTTCTTAATATTTATTTTACTTCCTATTCATCTCTCTCATTCTCAATTTAATTTAATTAAACAATAAATATTTAATACACACGACAAACAAAAGGTAATAATAAGAGCTGTAATTAAACATATACATTAAAACTAAACTAGAATAAAAATTATAAATATTGTTGTACATGAGCGCGTTGACAAGATTTATTATTATGCACATAAAAATATACTCCTTCCGTCCCATAGAAATATGCCATTTAGGGCTGGCACGAGTTTTAATATATACAAAGAATAAGAAAAAATAGTTGAAATTGTGTAATGAATGGTGGTACCCATAAATGATAAATTTAAAAACAAGGGAAAAAGGTTGTGATAAATAGATTTGGATTATTTATATGGGACGGACAATAAAAGAAATATGATCTATTTTTATGTGATCTAGAGAGTATTATTTTAATTATATTTCATAGTCAGTGTAAGTACAAACACTATTCTTAAGATATCGGCATAGTTTAATAACTCTTATCAAACTAATGGATATTGTGAGATACTCTTTCCGTCTCAGAAAGTTTGTCACATTTTTTCCATTTCCGTCCATTCCACAGAATTTGTCACATTTTATTTTTATTATTTTTAGTAGTGGACCTCATATTTCACTAACTCCTTTCCACTCACATTTTATTATAAAACTAATATATAAAAGTAAAATTCACATTTCACTAATTTTTTCGACTCACTTTCAATTACACTTCTTAAAACGTGTGCCCGGTCAAAACGTAACAACAAAATTTATGAGAAGAGTGGGGGAGTATTTTATTAATAATACTAGGAGTATAATTTACGGCTTACCACAGCATGCTATATATATGTGTAACAGCAAGCTAATTAATTTCACTAAACTCACAAAGATCCAGCTTCAAAAACATAGATAAAGTGATCAACAAAATGTCTAGCATTATAATGAGCATGGCGATTCCCAACAAGCCAACAAAATATGTTCATAACTTTGCCAAGAAATATCCCAAAACGCAGATAGCTTCTTCACAAACAGGCTGGAGGCAGTCTTGCTCCCTCAAACACACCGCCGATCAAACCTCCGATCAAATCCAATCGACACGACGGTCGGGTAATTACAAGCCTACCCTTTGGGATTTCGATCGGATTCAGTCACTCACCAGTGTATACACGGTACATATATGCCCCCTCTCGCTTTGTTTAAGTTTATACTCTCTCTGTTCCCTCATAGTTGAGACATTTTTCTATTTCAAGAAGTTCTGTCATAATTGAGTCATTTCCATATATAGTAACTTTTTTTCTTTATTACTTTACTCTCTCTTACTTTATTCTCTCTACTTTATTCACTGTTTACTTTATTCTCTCTACCTTTTTATCTTTCTTACTTTTTTTATCTATTAATTTAAAACACTCAACATTCATTTCTTAAACTCCGTGCCGAAAAGTTTGGCCTCAACTATGAGGGAACGGAAACAGTATAAAATAACAAAGAGATCAACTTAAATACCTAATGAGTCATCACCAATCGATTTAGGGATGGAAGCTCACTAGTTGATCTCACAACCAGCTAGATTAGGGTTTGGTTGGTCTCTCCTTCACGTATCATGTATGCTGCAATGAAAGAATTAGACTGTACCTAGCCCTCGTAAAATCTAACACATCGTCGTTCGTTTAAACAGGATGAGAAGTATGCCGCAAGGGCTTCAGAGCTGGTTGTGGAATTGAAGAAGTTGTTGTGCCAAGAATCAAATTGGCTCAAGCAGTTGGAGTTGATCGATGACTTGCACAAACTAGGGGTTTCTTACCATTTCGACAACGAAATCAACCAAGTCTTGAATCGTATCTATTTGGAGAAGAAATATTGCAACAATGAGGAGAGGGATCTGTACTCAACAGCTCTTGCTTTCAGACTCCTTAGACAAAATGGTTTTAGGGTTACTCAAGGTGCTCAAATTGGTCACTACATACTTTTTTTTTTCTTTATAAAACTCCCTTCTTCTAATGGACTAATTGGTCAAATAAGGATTAAAAATAGAAAAAGACTAAAACTTTAACTGACCCAAGAGTATATTAAGTATATTCAGGTTTCAAACATGTGAATTTCTTATAAACAATACTTGAGCCATAAAAATGATGGTTTCACAGATGTGTTTGATGGATTCAAGAACGGCGGCAGCGAGTTCAAAGAAAGCCTAGGTGGTGACACAGAAGGGGTGTTGCAACTCTACGAAGCTTCTTTCCTTTTAACGGAAGGCGAAACGAGTCTTGAGCAAGCCAGGCTATTTTCCAAAAATCTTCTGCAGAAAAAACTGGATGACCAAGTATTGGATGAATTCCTCTCCTCGTTGGTGCGCCGGTCTCTTGAGCTTCCTCTTCACTGGAGCGTTCAAAGGCCGAACGCCAGATGGTTCGTCAACGCCTACTCCAAGAAATCAGAGGCAAATCCCATCCTTGTTGAGCTTGCAAAATTGGATTTCAACATTGTTCAAGCAGCATACCAACAGGAACTTAAAGAAATCTCGAGGTAACAAAGTGCTTGTTTGATAGCCTAGATAAGACAAAGATATATATGAGTTATATGGGCTTATTCGACTGTTTGGTAGATAAATAAGGCCCGTATTAGGCACTTAAAGCCCATCTTACTCTAATTATCTTATGTTATCTTAACATGCCTACGATGATGAGTGTATGTCTGCGTAGATGGTGGAAGGAAACGGAGCTGGCAGAGAAATTGCCGTTTGCAAGAGATAGGGTGTTGGAGAACTACATATGGAACGTGGGATTGCTGTTCAAACCTCAATATGGATATGCAAGAATCCTGACAACAAAGCTTTTCATTTTGATAACAGTAATTGATGATGTATTTGATGTCTATGGCACCTTGGAAGAAACACAACTTTTCAAGAACGCCACTCAAAGGTGGGCCCAACAACACACACACACATACATATATATATCTGACTGACTCTGTCCCACTTAAAGTGACTTATTTTCCTTTTTTGGAACGTCCCACTTAAAGAGACCTGTTCCAAAAAGTGGAAACATCGTTCTTTACTCTATTTTCTTTTCGCTTAACTCACAAAGCAACACTGCATAAAATGACACGAATATTGAGTAGTAATCAAAGTCTTTTGTCAGATGGGATGCTGAAGCGATAGATCAACTCCCATACTACATGCAAATTTGTTATATGGTGTTGGACAGTTTCATCAATGAGACGGCATACCATATTCTCAAGGAAAAGGGCATTTTCGTCATTCAAGATTTAAGAAAAGCGGTGATGCTTCTATAACTCCTTTAAACTATAGTAAAGTTTTGGTATAATATGGTCTATTTGAAACGAATATTAAATCACGAAATTTCAAATATTTTGAAATGGCCCAACCCTGCAAATTCTGGTAAAATCGATGCTGATGTGCAGGTCCACATGGCAATTTTGCCCGTCACATCAGCAACCCTTTTACTTGAATTTGCAGCAGTGGGACATATGATGAAAGTTGACCAGAATTCGATAAGATTCAAATAGTTATTATCCATATATATACTATAAAAAAAACAATTTAATTATGTTTTGCAGTGGGGAGATTTGTGTTCAACATACGCAAAAGAGGCAGAGTGGTACCACACGGGGTATAAACCAACAATGGAGGAATACATCAACGTTGCTTGGGTTTCGATATCCGCGCCTCTTATTTTAACTCATGTATTTTATCTCGTTTCAAATCCAATCGAAAAGGAGGCCGCTGAGAGCGTGCGTAACTATAATGACATCATTCGTTACTCATCGATGGTTCTACGCCTTGCAAATGATCTTGGAACATCACCGGTTCGTACAAAAAACCTTGCTAAGATATGCACATAATAAAGCTATGTTATCATATTCACAACTGATCTTGTTTTGTGTTTGAACTTGGTTTTAGTATGAGATGGAAAGAGGTGATGCGCCAAAAGCATTGGAGTGCTACATGAACGAGACGGGAGCTTCGAGAGAGGAGGCTCGCGAGCATGTGAAGTGTATGATAAGAGAAATATGGATGAAGATGAACGGAGAACGATTTAAGGAATCTCCATTTTCAGATGATTTTATTAGAAGTGCAGCTGATCTTGGAAGACAAGCACAGTATATGTACCAACATGGCGATGGCCACGGGATTAGTAACCCGGAGATGGAGGAACGTATTTCGGGTTTGATATTTCAGCCTATTGATTAGGCATCCATGAGATGCTTGGTGACAAAGAAAAAGACAATAAGGGAGAAGCTATATGCTCATTTTATTAAAGTTACTACATATAAAACAAAAATTAACTCCAATGATAATCGTTGTTTCGAGAGTCTTCGAATATGTTAAAGTTGCATTGCCTTGAATACTAATTTGAACATTTGTGTAGGAAATACATCGAACAGTTTATGCGAATAAGAAATTTATGGTGATTAAAAGAAAATCGTTTCAGCATTTCCACAAACAGCTTATGTGCATGATACACGAACATGTTCTTTGATAGAGAAAATGTCATATCGTCGAACGTATAAAGTGCATAATAGATATACCTCTTCCAAATTTTCATAATTATCTCATAATGTTCAAAATCAAAATTAATATGGTATGTCAAGATATCATTCAATTTTGACTGTTAAGTGAAACAGCATCGTTGATGTGCTTCTATTGCTACCTTCCTTTGATTTTGCTACATTAATTCAAATTATATATCCGAATTTTAAATTATATATTCCCTCGGTCTCCAAATAAGAATTACTAATTTCCATTTTGGTATGTCCCCAATAAAGAGTAACACTTCATTTTTACCATAAATGGTAAGTAGTTCTCACATTCCACTAACTCATTTCACTCACATTTTATTAAAACCAACCTAAAAAAGTGGGCCCCACATGCCACTAACTTTTTCAACCTATTTTTCTTTACTACCTCCGTCCACGAAAATTTTTGTCCCATTTTTCCATTTCCGTCCGTCCCCCAAAATTTGTCCCATTTCACTTTTACCATTTTTGGTAGTGGATCTCATATTCCACTAACTCATTCCTACTCACATTTTATTATAAAACTAATATATAAAAGTAGGACCCACAATCCACTAACTTTTTCAACTCACTTTTCATTACATTTCTTAAACCCGTGCCCGATCAAATCGGGACGAATTTTCATGGACGGAGGTAGTACGTTTCTTAAAACTCGTGTCAGGTTAAAATGTTACTCCTAACGAGGGACGGAGGAAGTAATTGATTAGAAATTAACAATGAGTATAATAAAATAGTACTCCCTCCGTCCCAAGATAAGTGACTTGTATTCCTTTTTGGGGTGTCCCATTATAAGTGACCTATTTCCATTTTTAGCAAAAAGTCATCTCTCTTACTTTATTCTCCACCTACTTTATTCTCTCTTCTCTCCTCTACTTTTCCCTCTCTCATACTTTACTCTCTCCACTTTAACTTATTTAAATATCATTCCTTAAATCCCGTGCCCAAAAGAAGTAGGTCACTTATCTTGGGACGGAGGGAGTACTATTTTGACCATAAAAATACGCAATAATTAAAGAAAAATCGCATTATTACAAAAATCCGTTTTGCCTTAGCTAATTTAATCCATTTATGTAAAACAACGGATTGGCTGAGAGAGGGAGAGAGATAGAGAGAGAGAGGGGATGGGAGACGACACGGTGAAGAACGAAGCGATGGAGATTATGGGTATGTGTCAGTTGCTTCCTCGCCTCGTCGTCTTCGATCTCGATTACACTCTCTGGCCTTTCTACTGGTACTTCACCTTCCTTTCTTCCCAATCTTCTCTGCAATTTCTACTTTATTTTTCTCTAGATGATGAATCATACCGTCGCTGCTAATTTTTCCTATTCCTCTTTTTTCTTTAATTTCAATCACCGGAGTTTAATAAATTGGAACGAATACAAGAATAATTGGGAACAGAAATTCCAAGCATCGGTATCGACTTGTTTGAGCTGAAAATTTGAATTTTTAGATTTGGTGACAAATTTCTGAGAATTTCATAGTTTTCCCCAATTAAATTAGGGTTTTTGGGCCATATTTGACAAATTAGAATTTCATAGATTTGATGACAAATGGAATTAGATTTGATTGATAGTCTTCTTTTGTATAGTAAATTGTGTAGTGTTTTATACTCCCTCCGTCCCGCTTTAGCAGTCTCATTTTCCTGGCCTCTTTTTGTAAAAATGATAAAAAATAATTAAAGAGGAGAAATGGTAAATTAAGAGAGAGAATAATATAGAGAAGAGTTTTATTTACATTATTGTCTGTCTTACTTTACCATTTCTCCACTTTAACTATTTTTTATCATTTTTACAAAAGAGGGCAGAAAAGTCAATGGGACTGCTAAAGCGGGACGGAAGGAGTAACATTTTAGTGGCCCCTGCATTTTTCATCTCATGTTCTTTGTAGTGAAAAACATGTTCTTGATTATTGTTTTGCAACAGAGTATACTGAATACACTTCTCTCGATCTTTGTTTTCAGCGAATGTCGCTCCAAACGAGATATGCCGAGGCTGTATCCTCATGCCAAGGGAATTCTCTATGCCCTCAAGGATAAAGGTGTTAAGATTGCAATCGCCTCAAGATCGCCAACTCCTGATATAGCCAACACTTTTATTGACAAATTGGGGATAAAATCAATGTTTGTTGCTCAGGTAAGCACCTCATAGTGTTGCCTGCCTCCCTACATTTACAAATTCATTTTCTATCCGAATCGTATGCCGATAGATTGATGTAGCGAGAGAAGAGAATAAAAGCAGTTGGATTAATATGCCTTGTTTCTATAATACAAAGATGACTGTTAAAACCAAATGTGTGGATGATGCTTTTTTGTGTGTGTCTGCATTTCATGGTGAAGGTGGGCACAATACTCGATGTATTCCTACCGTTTCTTGTTGAATATATCCTCTCCTTTAATACTTCTTATATTGTTTTAAGTCCGTATGTTGGCCGCGTTTCATATTTCGTCGTCCATGTAGCCTTATTACAGCACTAATAATTACGGTTATAAGCATGGGATGTCAACTTGAGAAATCTCGAATAATCTGGAAATAGCAATTTCTTGGCAAGCCCAAGTTATGTTAAGTTTCTACTTTCTATAACTTATGTGCAGATTTTCCCCTGAGTAACACCCACATTAGGTGTGCAAGACAGGATTTTTACCGTAAAAAGGTGACTAAGCGATAAATTATATTTCCATCCTAGATATTTTAACAACATTCCTCATACCTCATGAAAGGTGAACGGTGTAAACTTATTCTGTCAATAACATAAAATCGTCCATAACCGACTTTCATTAGGTCAGCTCAGGTTAGACCAGATTGCTCCTAGTTTCAAAATTCAAGACGATATTGTTATTGAGTCAAGATACTTCTAGTTGGTTGAGATTTTGAATAAATGCTTATAAATTATGTGTTTAGTTTCCACTGTGTTAAATCTTTTTTATCTTTTGCAGGAAATATTTTCTAGTTGGACTCACAAGACTGATCATTTTCAAAGAATCAATCGGAGGACCAACATTCCATACAATGAAATGCTCTTTTTTGACGACGAGGATCGCAATATAGATGCAGTAAGACTTCTTTTCTTGTTATTGCTTTGCAAACCTTAGATATTACCACAGCTACTTCTTTGCTAGACTACTTTAATTTTGTTATATGTCACGGCCAGGTATCTAATATGGGTGTTACAAGCATCTTGGTTGGCAACGGTGTGAACCTAGGCGCTCTGAGACAGGGTCTGTCAAAATTCTCACAGAACCAGTCGCCTTCGGGAAGAAGCAAGCGTGGCTCACGAAACCTCTCGAAAAAGTCGAGCACGTCAGAAACAGAGGAGCAATAAAATTCTCTATCCATTAAGGGAACATGAAGACAAACCGTTATGTATTTGTGTAAAATTCTCAATCCATTTAGGGCCCTTGAAGATTAACCCCTAATTTGAAGTTATCATTTGTTTGATATGCCTACAAACCGTTTTGTATTCATGTGTACATGTGATTGTTGAATAAATTTTGTATTTTCAGATATATGGAAACTTGCAATCATTTAAATAGTCATGTGGACTTGTTTTTATGGATAAGTTTTCATGTTTTGTGGCCAACTCGGAGTCATGGTCTGGCCGTGACCAACGAGAGCATTGACTCTGAAGGAGAGTCGACGGAGTGCAAGTTATGAGACTTGTCCCACATTTTGGTTGTATAAGCAATACTCCATTTAAAAGCACACATTTACACAATAACATTATCTTTTTCACAATGAGAGAGTCTTACATTCTACAAAAGAAATTGAGTAAGTGTTACAAAAGAGGTATAATTTAACATTCTATATAGATAGAGAACTCACATTTAGCTCTGCTAGTGGAGCTCTTTCACTCAAACACACTTGAACAGATTTTCTAGAGAGTACCAAACTATTGATGAATTCATCACTTCCACCGTCTTCCTCGTAAAGGGGAGATGATTTCATCAATTTTGCATCTTCCGTGCACAACGATCCGATTAGCTGACACATGCTTTCAAGCTGTGCAAGCAAATTCTCCCTGTTATTTTCCTCTTTTGTTCGACCATCAAGCAAAGCTTGTTTGTGGGACACGAGCTCCTCGAGGAGATTTTCAAAGCACCTCGTTTCATTCTCTAGTTGACCTCTGTGCTCTTCCAATCCCTTGGTTTCTCCAGGCTGTAGGACTACTTGCGCTGAGCTCTCGTGCAATCTATTCATTTCTTTCTCCATGTCGGCAATCACCCAGTTTTTCTCTTCAGCCTCTGAGGTTTTCTGATCCTCTGATTCCGTAAATGCTTCATCAAGCACATACTCCTTCCCTGCAAGAGATACCCGAAGTTGTTGCGTTTTCTCTTCTTTTTCGTCAATAGAAGATATCATCCCATCATTTTCCTGTCTTAGAGTGTCATTTGTCACTTCTCTTTCAGCCAACTCGTTCCTTAACTGTGCAATCTCGTTCTGAAGATTCTTGACATAGTTATCCTTCTCTTGATTGATATTTTCAGCAGCCTTCGATTCTGCTAAAATCATCAACTTTAACATGGAAATCTGTTGCTCCAAGCTACCAATTTTGGCATCTTTCTCATTCATGGAGACGAGAAGGCTTGTCTTCTCCTGCTCGTGTGCTTGCTGATTTGTTTCCAAATTTAACTTCAGATTTTCAACCTCAGACTCTGACTTCTGCAACATGAGCTTCAGTGTTTCTGTGCTTTCTAATTCAAGCAATGACTTTGAGGCAAAATCCCGGGCATCCAAAGTACTTTGCAATTCAGAGATTTCATGAAGAAGTGATGATTTCTCCTTCTGCCACTCCAACTCACGCTCGTTGAACAAAGCCTGAAGCTTTTTGTATGCTTCTTCAAGGTGTGAGAACTGCTCGTTTCTCCATCTCAACTGATCTTGGAAAACTCTGTTTTCCTCCTCCAGTTTGAGTACGTGTTCGTCTCTCTCCTTCAGATCCACCGATACATTATTCTTCGTTTCAGAGTCCATCTCTTGTTTAACTGATAAGAGCCTTTTGAGTCCAGATATTTCCTCAGAACTTGAAGCAGTCTTCTTCTCTAAATCATGAATTCTTGCAAATGCTTCATCTAATAACAAGACTAAATCCCCGTTTTCACCCTCCAATTTTCGAAATCTCACATCACACTCAGATTCAAGCTTCCCATTGGCAGAACTAATCTGGTCTAAAAGCAAGTCCTTCTGATCTACACTGAATTGCAGTTTCCCATACAACATTCTAAGCTCAAAAATCTCCTCAGTCATGGCACGCAGCTTCCCAACCTCCGAAATTCCTAGTTGGTTTTTGGTTGATTTCTCAAGGAGGGCTTTCCTCAAACCATCCGACAACTCAGCTTTCATCTCTCTTTCGTTTCTGAGCCTTTTCCCATCATCCAGCTGAATGTTAACTCTGTCCATTTCCAATTTCCTCCGAATAAGAGCTGAAGCAAACTTTTCAAGTTGAAATTCGATTAGCAGAGCTAGAACGGGGCGAACACTATTCACGAATGACTAATGTACATGTCTGAACCAAGAAAAACCATATCTCAGCTGTGGAAATAATAAAGGGCTTTAAAAAAGTTCTTAACACATCTTAAAATAGTAGCATTAAGCAAACTCTAACAACCAAAAGCCTCCTAACAGTTCTAACTTCATCCTTCATAAGCTCAAGATCTCAACTAAGAATATCAGGCTCCTTCACATCTTCAATTTGGCAAATATAATTCCTCAACACAACAGATTCAATTGAAATCTCTATCAACATAATCCAAGTGAAGTTTTCTGCAAAGAATCAACCACTTCTATCTCAACCTAAAAAATTCAATTAAAATATTGAAAATATGCCACCAAAATGTTAAATTAAACCCTTATCAACCGTCGAAAATCCCCAATTTCAAAACCCTACAAACTAAAATTGGGGATATTGAAGATCACATTAATAACTCGAAGACATAATACATAATGCAGCATTACAAAAGAAGAATCAGCACAAAGACATACTAAAAAAAACTCAATAGATTTTCCATAGAAATTCAAAGAATTAATCACCTTCACTTTGGCCGATGAGGAAATGAAGGAAATGTAGCCGCGAAACTGAAGACAAATTCGGGTTTGAATTTTGGCTTTATTATATTTTGTGTTTCCTCGATGGGTTTTCTCTATTTTCTAATTATTTTTAATACTTATTTATACTATATCAAATTTTTATGAAACTTAATCATTAAAATGAAATTTTTGTGAAAAGAGCTTGAAAAGGAAAATCAAACATAATTATGCTATGATTACCTTATACATAACTTTGCCAAATAATTAGTTGACATGATATATAAATATATCTATTTATAGAAAATCAAAATTTCAATCGGGTCAAATTTATTCTTAAGTAATAATAGTACTATATTTTAAAAGATTTAGTACTATTTTTAACTCTTTTATCAATGGAAATTAAAATCTAATAAATCCAGACATGATAATTACTCAATCAACGTGTAATTTTGGTTGTCATGTCAATATTGTGATCCTTGGAAAATTTTTATATATGATGACATTTCTTTCTATATCTCTTGCTTTATCAATTGTGCATTAAAACTTATGTCAACCAAGAGTGCATACTCTCGTGGAATGAATGAAATAGTAATTATCTACATGGTGAGATATATTGATCAGTAAACATCTCAAACGATGAGAGAATGTCGACCATGTGATACTTATTAAATGCAAATAAAAACTAACAAAGATATCGTCGCTATAAATATCTGCAGGGCAAGATTAGAAAATGATTACATGTTTTGATATTTTTCATTTTCCAAATATTTGAATTTAAAAGAAAAATAATACTCAGAATAAATTAATACTACTACTACTTGTTGACATAGGTCTATTCTCTTGTATATACATGACTTATGCACCAACAGTCCAACACTCAATAAAGTTATCGCTTCTTCAATTGAAAAATCGCCAGTAATTCATCAAGTTTGTTGTAAAACCATGGAATCTCTGAAATCGTCGCCTTCTCCTTCGCAGTAAACAAATCTCCTTCTATTAGATCACGCCATGATTTACAAACACATTTGCACCTCATAGTGCTTCCAATCGGGAGTCTTCTC
This sequence comes from Salvia hispanica, assembly GCF_023119035.1. Classification (NCBI taxonomy): domain Eukaryota; kingdom Viridiplantae; phylum Streptophyta; class Magnoliopsida; order Lamiales; family Lamiaceae; genus Salvia; species Salvia hispanica. The sequence goes on from NC_062968.1 coordinate 1,583,390, forward strand.
ATGATATTTCGATATGTCTTCCGGTAGATTACTAAACAAATCAGTGTCCCCCCTTCCAAAGAGTTGGTCATCTTCTTCCAAATATGCATTAGAAGAAACAATTTTCAGATTGAAGAGACACACTATTGTTGAAATAACATATGGAGTAGCATATAGTTGGTGTGTTAGGCATTTAATTCAAAGTATATCCTATATTTGATAAAGATAAATTACGTACCATATTAATTTTTGTATGGACTAAAATAACACTAATAATACATGTGCTTTCAACTCACTATCTATGTCCAATTTTGAAATCTTCTAGTGTAACCACCAAAATAGTTAGTTTATTTTTAGGTTATATAAGAACTCTTAATTACATACTCTTGAAAAATAAGAAATAAATGAAGAAAACCTGAGGCTGTGTATCTTCCTTCTTCTGCTAGATTCAGACGTAAATATTGACTAATAGTAATAGTCATCTTCTATACATATACATGAGATATACTATTAGAAAGAATTTTCCTTACGTAATTAGGAAAATATTAGAGGGATTTCTTTTGTTATTATATTTTAGAAAGATTTTTGTTGCTTTTGATAAATGGCAATTGACCGATCCAATCTAATCTAATTATGGGGTGAATCATTAAGTCCGATTCGGAAATATAATAGTTTAAAATATGGGATTTTTTTCTTCGCTTACATATATTACTTATTCACAATTATATACTGATAAGTATAAATAAATAAATAAAATGATTGTCCATAAATTAGTTGACTTATTATACAATTACTATAATTTTTATTATTTTAATTCTTAAATAATAAAAAAATAATAAAAGTTCTCAATGGAAATAAAATCCGATAAATGCTAATATGAATGAAAGCACCAATTTATAGAAGAATTTTAGGAAAACCCCTAATAAAACCCTAGTTAAATGCTATTATGAATAAAAATGAAAAGGTCTAAGAGTTTGAGAGAGAAATATGATAGATGGAGAGATATTGTTCTAGTATATATAATGCATTATGAAATAACATGGATAATTACTTAACCTTATGCGGTTCAATCTAATGGAAAAAATCGACAAAGAAAACCCATAAAAGATCATATGAAACTCATATCCTACACAATAGGTTGAAATATCAAAGTTGAAATGCGTTCCTCCATCTCCGGGTTCCGAATCCCGTGGCCGTCTCCATGCTGGTACATATATTGCCCCATTCTTCCGAGATCGGATGCGCATTTGATAAACTCTTGTGAGAATGGAGATTCCTTGAATCTTTCTCCATTCAGTTTTTTCCATGCTTCTATCATCATCTTCTTCACATGCTCCCGAGCCTCCTCTCTCGATGCACTCGTTTCGTTCATGTAGGTCTCCACTGCTTTCGGCACATCACCTCTTTGCATCTCATACTAAAACCAACAAGTTCAAACCAAATCAAAACATTTACATTATATAATAGACTATAGATATGTTAGTTAAAATGAGAAGTATATTGATTCACATCACAAAGCATATCAGTTGGCATCACAAAACCTTACTGATAGAAACTGATATATTTTGTGATGCCAACTGATATTAATGTATGCAGTTCTCATTTTAACAGAACATATATATCAGTTCTGAAATGAACCATCTCCGATATATATTCAAGAGTATATAGTTTGCACGAACCGGTGATGTTCCAAGATCATCTGCGAGTCGTAGAAGAATTGCGGAATAGTGAATGATGTTACGATAGTCACCCAAGCTCTGAGTGGCCTCCTTCTCAATTGGATTTGTGATGAGGAAGAAAATATGATCCAATATGTTATGAGCTGATATTGAAACCCATCCGTTCTCCATATACTCCTCCATTGTTGGTTTATACCCCGTGTGGTACCACTCTGCCTCTTTCGCGTGTGCTGAGCACAGATCCGCCCACTGCAAAACACATTGAAGAACACAACCTTAATAAGAAAAATTGAAGCGATCAGTCATTTAAACCATGAAGTTTGTCATAACGTTTAAAAACGAAATATCACAAATTTTCTCAACTATTGCATCCTTGTACAAAACAACATCTCCTGATGATGCTCAAACAACGCCATTTAAATGACATGAGAAAATAACAAAAAATATTTATTTTAGTGAAACGACAATGTTTTGATCTTAACCAAAATAGTGAGCATTACCGATCTTCTTAAATCTTTAATGATGAGAACGCCTTGTTCCTTGCGAACATGGTACGCCATCTCATTGATGAAGTTGTCGAGGGCGAGGTAATAGATCTGCATATAGGTCGGAAGTTGATCTAACGCTCCAACGTCCCAACTGTCAAAGCACGAATATTAGTACATCTTCATGTCGACTAAGGGCTCGTTTGGTTTCCTAACTTTTTCGAGAAACTCAATATCTTACCTTGACATATTAAGTCAAGCAAACCAAACGAGCCCCTAAGTGCGTGCGCGTGTGTTGTTGAGCCTACCTTAGAATGGCCTTCTTGAAAAGTTGAGTTTCTTCCAAGGTGCCATAGACGTCAAATACATCATCAACTACTGTTAATAGAATGCAAAGCTTGGTTGTCATGATACTTGCATATCCATATTGAGGTTTGAACAGAAAACCCACATTCCATAAGTAGTTCTCCACCACCCTATCTCTTGCAAAGGGGAGTTTCTCAGCCAGCTCTGTTCCCTTCCACCATCTACTCACTCATACACACACATCATTATTTTTTCGTATTGTTAGTTTCGTCGAAATTGTTCAAAATCGTCTTTAGCTCTTATTAAGTTGACGCGGAAGAAAACAAATTAGAAAAATAAATTAAGAAAAATTGCTGCAAAAGACTGATTTGAGAAAGGAGGAAGAAAATGTTGAAATTAAGAATAGGAGTAAAAGAAAAAGATAAAAAGTGTCTTACATAAATATGGTTTTAAATTAGATTAATGTACCTATTGAAAGAGAAGTGCTGATGCATGATGAATTTTGGCTATCAAAGATCATTTGAGGGGTGAAAACGTCATTTTACTATTTTTCAGGGTTTTTGCAACTCATATAACTAGTTAGGAAAACTGTTTTGCATATTATGATTAAGAAAAACTAGGGTTTCTTATACTCCCTCCGTCCCACAAAGATTGTCCTATTTTTCTATTTCGGTCCGCCCACAAAGTTTGTCCCATTTCACTTTTTATCATTTTTGGCAGTGGACCTCATATTCCACTAACTCATTCCTACCCACATTTTATTATAAAACTAATATGTAAAAGTAGGACTCACGTCCACTAATTTTTTCAACTCACTTTCTATTACATTTCTTAAAACCCGTGCCTGGTCAAAGTTGGACAATCTTTGTGGTACGGAGGGAGTAATTTGTATCAGTTCTTTTATTATTGTTAAGCATTTTTGCAATAATATGTAGTATGTATGTATGTATGTATGTATGTATGTATGTATGTATGTATTCGTCTCTAAGAAAATAAGCTAAATAAAGACATCTATCGATATTTTTTTCTGCGAACCTGGAGATTTCTTTAAGTTCTTGCTGGTAGGATGCTTGGACAATGTTGAAATCCAATTTTGCAAGCTCAACAAGAATGGGATTCACATCTGATCCCTTCGCGTAGGTGTCGATGAACCATTTCGCTGTCGGCCTCTGAATGCTCCAATGGAGAGGTTTCTCAAGAGAGCGGCGCACTAACAGCGAGAGATGCTCATCCAGTATGCCATCGTCGAGTTTTTTCTGCAGAAGATTTGTGGAAAATACTCGCGCTTGCTCAAGACTCGTTTCGCCCTCCATTACAAGAAAGGAAGCTTCATACAGCTGCAACACTCCTTTTGTGTTTTCACTGTCGAACTCGCCCTCGTCGTTCTTGAAACAATCCAACGTGTCTGTGAAAAGTAAACAAAATATTAAAATAGCTATTTTCATAGACGACACGAGTTTTAATATATATTTTGTAAAATATACTAGAGAAAAAGTTACAGAAGAATTGTGAGATGAATAGATGTGAATAAATATGAGACAGAGAGAGAGAAAAAAAGTAGAGAAAGAGAAAAATAGTGGTGAACTTGTTTCCAGAAGAATAAAATTATATTTGTTGAAATTACCAGAATGTAAAAACAAGACTATTGATTATAATCAATATTGGATATAGACTAGCTAGCTAGGGGAATATCGTATAAACATAAATAAAAATAGTCACAAAGACTAAAATTACTCCTTAATATAGACATTTTTGGAAATATTTATTAAGATAAAATAATGGAGTATATCATGAAAAAGATTTAGGATATTTGTGCTGATTAGAACCTTGATTAGCGGTCCAAACCTATTCTTGATAGTGAATTATAGGATAACAAAAGTGATTATTTTACTAAAAGAAGATTTGTTAGGTGCTATTTATTGCAGCGGAAAAAAAAAAGACGATTCCGTCTTCTTGGCGGTTCCCACACTCCGGCCCGACATGTGAGGGGGTTCAATCAGGGTACGCAGTAGCCTGTTAAGGGGGAGGACTTAACCCATTGGCTGCCAGAAGCCCATCTCCCAAGGTCTCACACTTGTACCTGAGAGATGGAAGCAACTACACGACAGCAGTGGGATTTGAACACTGCCCCTCTGTTGCCAACTGCGCTGCCCCTGCGGGCACTAATTAGGTGCTATTTATTATTTTTATATTAGTCCAAATAAAAACTTAATATAGTGTCCAATTTTAGCACCTTGAGAAACCCTAAAACCATGGTCTCTGAGGAGTCTGAAAGCAAGAGCTGTTGAGTACAGATCCCTTTCCTCATTATTGCAATATTTCTTCTCCAAATAGATACGATTCAAGACTTGGTTGATTTCGTAGTCGAAATGATAAGAAATCCCGAGCTTTTGCAAGTCATCGATCAACTCCAACTGCACAAGCCAATTTGTTTCTTGGCACAACAACTTCTTCAATTGCTCAACCAGCTCAGAAGCCCGGGTGGCGTACTTCTCTTCCTATATAAACAAATGACGATGTGTTAAATTTTACAAGGACTAGATACAGTCTCATTTATTGAAGTGTACATGAGGGGGTAGGCATGCAGTCATGCAGACGGTTCAAAAACCGCCGATTCCGGTTTGGGACCGGCTGTTCATGGTTCAAAAAAATCATGAACCTAAACCGGCCTGCCAAGGGTTTAGGTGGTTCCGGTTCCAGTTCAAAAAACCGCCGGTTCGGGCGCCGGTTCAAAACCGCCAGTTCCGGGCCTGTTCGGCGGTTCAATTTTATTTTTGTGTTTTTTGCATTTTCTTCTTTATTTATCTATGGAATCTGCGTAAATAAAATTCAAAAAATCACTAGGAAAATTGCAATTTTAGTGATATAAATTTAAATGAGGCTACAAATTACAACAATTACAAATCAAAAAAAACTTGAAGTCTTAATTCTTAAACAATAAATTTAAATATTTATTGCTTTTATAATCGTCTATTTTTATCATTATTATACAAATTATAATACTTGTTGCTTTTTTTTTACATTTTAATCAATACATTGAGAAAAATGAGTAACATACCTACATTTAAATCCAATTATTTGAACATGTCCACATTCTATAAATTTACAAATTATGAGCAACATGTCACATTTAAATTTAATTAAACTATTCTAACTAAACTATTCTAGTTGATGCTATTATTAACTATAAATTTTTCTTAGAAAAGGAATTATGACAAAAATAAATATAAAAATAGTAAATAATATAAAATGTGAAAATAAAGAAAGTTTTGTCTTCTTCATTGGAAAAAATATTAATGAATGAGTTATAAAAGAAAATACTTCAACATATTTGTCCTACATCGAAAGTGAAACATAAAATATTCAACGATGTCTTTATATAAAATGCATGCGGGCACATACGTACCGTGTATACACTGGTGAGTGACTGAATCCGATCGAAATCCCAAAGGGTAGGCTTGTAATTTCCCGATCTTCGTTTCGATTGGATTCGATCCGAGGGATGATCAGCGGTGAGTTTGAGGGAGCAAGATCGTCGCCAGCCTGTTTGAGAAGTAGCTGTCTGCTTTTTTGGATATTTTTTTGCCAAGTTAAGCACATTTTTTGTTGGCTTGTTGGGAATTAACATGCCCATTATAATGGTAGACATTTTTTATTTTTTATTGATCACTTTTTCTTTTCTGAAGATCGAGGGGGTGATTGGAGAGATATAGAGAATCAGGGGAGAGGAGATCGAAAATAAAAATATAATGAAACATCGTTGATTGAGCTTTACAATCAACGTCACATCGATCAACTTTAATTTCATATAAAGCTATATATGATGACAATTTTACTAGGACACTCTCGTGACTTTTGCCATGCGTGTCATATGTCTATATTAATTTAATATCGACCAACATACTTGAATAGTTATAAATTTTTTAGACCATCAAATTATACTTTTTTTTTTCCTTTTAACTTTAAATAGGTTAATCAAGATGTCGGTCATCTAATTATGTCAATGAGGACCAGTTCAAATTGGAAACAACTCTATCTCTAAATTTTCATCGTTTAAATTGGAAACAACTCTATCTCTAAATTTTTATCTCTCTTATTTTATTCTTTCTTCATTAATTCACAAAACAACACTATATAAAATCTTGTGTCAATTCTCAAATTGCAAGACTAACCCTTTAACTAAAACCATACCATATACTCCCTCCGTCCCCTATTAAGAGTCACACTTTTCCATTTCGGTTCGTCCCCAATTAAGAGTCACACTTTATTTTTACCATAAATGATAAGTAGGTCCCACATTCCACTAACTCAATTCACTCACATTTTATTATAAAACCAATATAAAAAAATAGGTCCTACATTCCACTAAATTTTTCAAACCAACTTTTCTTTATATTTCTTAAAACCCGTGTCCGGTCAAAGTGTGACTCCCAATGGGGGAGGAGGGAGTACTATCCGTCGGATCTCAAATTGGTTTGTAGTGGCAGATTTAAGTGAGAACAAATGGGTACTGAGTGTACCCCAAAACAAATAGCCAGTAGTGGTTCAATTGGTCAAAATTGTGATTAAATAATTAAATAATTTTGATTATTAAATAATTAAAAATTGCTTGAGTTGGTCAAAATTGTGATTAAAATCACCGACTGTTAAATATTAACGGAATTGTTAACGGATGATCAACTGTGATCCAATTTGAAATGTACATGACCAAAAAATTTAAAAGATAAAGTCTAGGACCAAAATCATAAAATGAGCATAGGTTCAGGACTAATTTTGGCCTTTACTCTAAATTAAAATTTCCATCTTTTGTCTTGTTAAGTATTTTAATGCTTTGAATACATTTATTTTTATTTATCTTTTTGTTATTGTACATTCAAAATTTTCTAATTAATTTATTTAATATTCTCTTATAAACATTGTTTGATTCTCTTATCATGCATTTGTATTATCTTTATTATTTCTTGATCCTTTTCAAAACAATTTAATTTATATTAATGCATTTTTAAATATTTTACTCTTTCTAATGTATTTAAACATTTTTTAATTTTGAGAAACAACAAAATTTTGCTTAGATAATTGAAAATATGATTTCTTTATGAAAATAATATATGTTCCAAAACTTCAAACAAACCATTCATATAATACTATAAATATTCTCATTTTTATATATAATGAAGTTTATTATCAAAAAAAAATATCAAATAATTAAAGCATCTGTCGAATTTTGAAACTCTAAATCGTTATAACTATTTATCGCACTCCAGATCGGAAATCCTTGATCCACCACTGATTGGTTGGTCTTGATTAAGTCATTAAACCATAGATGAAATGTGTATTTGAATGAAGATCCATTAGTAAGGGTGTTTTATGAAACAATTAATTCATTCAAAATATGTAACACGTGAGTTCGGCATATAGTAGGCCGGGTCCCTGGTCTCCCACCAATTTTAACTTTTTCTATATTTATAGTATATATCTATTATAAAGATCTGATTTCTATTAATAGTTCAGACTATTTTTCAAAATTGATCTAAGATTTAAAATATAATACTTCATTTATCTCTAAAAGTATAAACTTTTTTTTTTTGATTCTTTCCTTAAAATAGAAACTTTCTGTTTTAAAAAGTTTCTCTATCTCTAATGAGATGAGACTCATTTTTCACTAACACTCTTTTCTTTCTATCTCTCTTACTTTATCAATTTTGCATTAAAACTTCTGTCATTTCAAAAGTTTCTATTTTTAGGGAATGGGGGGAGTATCTTCATTCCCGATTAAAAGTCTTATTTGCTTATCGCACAAGTTTTACTAAATCTCTCTAATGAGTGAATGGATTGTAAATCTCTCTTTCAGAATAATACTCCATTATAATGGAACGAGTAAATGGAGCGCGAATCCAATTTATCAAAAATAGAATGGGACATTTTTATCGTGGACAACTTAAAATGAAAAAAATGAGACGTTTAGTAGTGGACAACGGGTGAAGTATTTATTCGTATCAAACCAACATCAAGCCTGGTCCAAACTCAGAAATCATGCTAGAGATGAAATGAATCCTTGTGAAATCAATCTTGAGACCTCTCAAAAACAAAGAATTGTTAGGAAAGCTAATACAAAGAGCCAGCAAATAAGTGGCTAACTGTATAACTGAGATTCAATCAATAAAAAATTGGAGTATCTTTTTAAGCCTCACTCTGTTTTAGCTTTTTAACTTTAAACAGCAGGGCCAGTGTAGTTCGATCCAGGCTGACCAGCGCGGCGTTTCTCTAGCCACGTTCGAGCTCTGAGTCAAGCTTCGCCAGGGACCAACAATGCCTCAAGTTCTTCTCGACGCCGCTCAAGCTCCTGCAGTTAGTTTGTGCAACATTAGTTTGTGCCACTGTTGATATGAACTTTCATTGGTAAAAACATCAGCCAAAGCAGTAAACTTCATTTTCGAGCTTCCTTTACCATATAATGAGGATTTTAGACATGATAAGGGTAATTCATACTTCCTTTTCTAGATCGTTACAGTATCGGTCAAAGGCCAGCCGGCAAGAGATAACGAAGCAATTTTATCGAGATATCCAGCATATTCAATTGCCAAACAAGAGCTTAAAATAGTATATGCATATTGCAAAGAGAGATTACCCCAAGATCCTTTATTGCTTGCTCCCTCGAAACTTCTTTTTTCTGGCGAGCACGTTTCACCATGCCAATGCAGAACATTCCCTAAAGAAGCAATGAAAGTTCACTCTATGTTAGAGCTTCATGTACCTCACTGTAAAACTCTGAATCGACAGGCGACATTCTATGTTGAGAAGAAAAAGCTCATGGGAAAAAAGACGAGATATTTACTGCTGAAAATAATAGGCGATAGTAAACTTACTGATATAATGTAAACCACACCACATGCAAGAAGTATGTAGCTAGAAATGCTCTGAAGAAGAAAAAGCTCTTCACGATCCCTTAAGTACTCGGGGTAAGCTCGGGTCATAACTGCAACACTGGAGAAAAAGATGAGCGCAAGGCACAAGTGCAACGACATAAAGCAGCTCTTGAATGTATGGACAGAACTGGAATCGGGCTTGTGAGGGCAATCTTCAGATTTCACGCTAGTCACTATCCGATGAAAAGACAGTGAAACTTTGGGTGATCTTGGGTGTTCTAGAAATCTAAATGTGGAAGATGAATGCAACCAACATGACTAGGTACAAGTAATCTAACACTAGACACGATGATAGCTAAGTAGGAGTTCAATCAAATGAGTCGCTCAAAAAATAATGTATAGCAAGAGTTGGACTTACAAGATTTGCAGCATTCCTCTGCCTGCCCAATATTCCAAAACCTGCAACATGTTGGACACTTAATACAGAAGCATATGGATTTTAACACAACATATAACATCTAGAGTGTTTTCCACATACATCAAGAACATTGCATTATGAACTTTCTGAGACAAAGACTACTCTCTATCAGCAGATCACACTAAATTCATTTTTTCGCTGCTATATTATGATCAAAGCACAATCTAAAACTTCCAAAATCAACACTGTTACCACTCTCTACCACATCTCTTCATATGTACTTCCCCTAAACCATTGCATCATACAATCAAGCATTTTTCAAGTAATATTGTAGGGATTTTCCCTGTGATTCTTCAATTTGGAGCTTGAGCTAATGAACATGCTAATATCCGAGTTTAATTTTCCCCAATTTGCCTCAATCAGAAAGCATTCAACAGCAAAATTGCTAATAAACCTAGAATTTATGTTCAATTCCCTCAGCAGCGGGAAACAAACATCAATTACACACACATTACACGCCAATTACAGAAAAAAAAAAAGCGATGGAGATAGAGAGAGAACCTTGGAGAATTTCATGATGAATTCCCACTCAGTCTCGGCGACCACCACAAACGAGGCAATTACCACCGTGTAACACCGGAATATCCCGTCGAAAATCTGCACTAGATCGAACGAATTCAAAATGAGCCCAACCAACGCAGTCGATTCGAACAAATTAACAAAAAATTGATTACATCAGATCCGTTGCTGAAAGAGTGGACGGCGGAGAGGATGTTGACGGCGATGCAGAGGACGCCGGCAAGAGCAGTGATGACGCTGAAGCATCGGCAGGTGATCAGGAAGGGATCGGGCCTCGAACGGGCCCGGGCGGTGGGGGTGGGCGGGTCGGGCTCCCGCGAACTCTGCGCCTCCATTTTCAGATTGTGAAATGAGAAGTCTGCAAATGCAATTGCTACCGTTATTATAGTTATTACTCCTCACTCCCCTAATATATGTATCTCACTTGCACTTAGGCACATATTTTCAGAAATGTAAAATAAAATGTGAAAAAGTTAATGAAATGTTATACTATGTCAACATAATATCAACACGATGTCAACCGTTGACACTGTTTATTGCTGTTATTTTGTAATCTCTTGACATTTTTTAATGGTGCAGATCATAGTTTGGAGTTTGTAAAATATTTAGAGTTTGTATTTAATTACATTCCTCCTACAATTGTAACTCATATTTTGCTATATTTTTTTTCATTCATATTTTTTAACCTTTCTTAAAACTCATGCCACCAAGGAACGAGACTACCGAATAACGGACAGAGGGAGTAGTCATGAATGGCTCATTTTAGAATGGCACCTCTCATCCAAGATTCCAAGTGCATACTTATAAATGAGGTGAAGAGATGATGACAGCAAAAGGCCAAAATCAGTCCATAATTATGACTATAAAATGAGTTTTAGTTTATCCACAACACGTGACGTTATCAGCAAATTCCGTAACAAATCTTCAATTGAAAGCATTTGAATCAAAGAATGAGAATCCTCACATTATTAAATTTCAAACACACAAATCCGTTACGTTTCCTTCATCTCCACTGTGATCTCTCACGACAGAGCAACCGAAAATGGAGGCCAAAATCGCTGCAGAAAACGGCAAAACTGCAATCGGAGAAGACGGTTCCGTCGCCGGCTTCGATTCCCTGCACCGCCTCCTCCAATCTTCCCTTCCTCCCCACCTTTTCCAGGTCAGATCAACACCATAACTTACTAGTAATTTTTGTGTGAATTCCCTCCGATTTTGAGTAATACTTATGATGATAAATTCTTCGATGGATGCTGTTCGTTGCGATAGGAAGCTAGCCGATTGCTTATTGGGCTAAACTGTGGGAAAACGCTTGATTCTGTTGCTCTTCCCGAGCCTGCCAAATCTCTTTCTGTAAACCATGATTTTGATCTTCAGGTATGTGTGCGTAGTGCGCGTGTGTGTTTCCTTATTTTTCTGGTGATTTCAGCCTTGACGAAGTAGTTTTTCACAGTTTTAATTCAATTTTTGTTCATAGCAATTCATCGTACTATTTGAAGTACACCAACTGTTTGCTGAAATGATGATCTGTCAATCATGATTCATATGAATCAAACATACTTGATGCCTTTAAATTTAGTGGCAAAAACTTATGTGCATATCCACCCTAATTATATCCAGTTTAAGGTTCATCATCACTCCCCGTGGAGTAAATATTCGATGGTCGAGAGTAGTCAAGGCACACTGCCATGTGGCGTGTCTAGCCAAACACGATTGCAAAAATCATCAGAAATCTTCGGAGAGGGGAAAAGGAAGGGAGATAGATATTTATGCAATTGTGGTTGATCAAATTCGTACTCCCAGCGAGGCATTTTTAGTCCCCGGTTGGTGTTTACTAATCGCGATTAAGATTTAATTAGGATGGCTGCCATGGGTGTGCCTTCTAAATTAGTTATATTGGAAACATGGAGTGATGTCTTTCACTTGATTTGCTGCTAAAAAAGCATATGTTATTGAGATGCTATTGTTTTCCTTGTACATCTTGTGTCAATAGATGTGTGTGAAATATTGAGGGAGTTATCATGGAAAGTATGAGTTCTTGCATTTGTTTCACTGTAATTGTCACACCAGTTGGTTGCTCTTTGTTTTCTCATATTTGTCTTGCGTATTAAGATCATTGTCTTCCTAAAAATATGCAGGCGTTTTCGTTTCGTGCTGATAAGGAATCATTGAGAGAGCCTCGCCGTGTGAGGGTGGGCCTGATTCAGAATTCTATAGCTCTTCCAACTACAGAACCGTTCCTTGATCAGAAACGAGGCATCTTTGAGAAATTGACACCGATCATTGAAGCCGCAGGCACTTCTGGAGTCAACATACTATGTTTGCAGGTACTTTGTCTATAAACAGTCAACAAACCTCTGCAGACTAACTTTGGACCCATCAACGCAGGAGGCATGGACGATGCCATTTGCATTCTGCACTCGCGAGAAGAAATGGTGTGAGTTTGCAGAGCCGGTAGATGGAGAGTCGACAAAATTTCTTCAGGAGTTTGCTCGGAGGTACAACATGGTTATAGTGAGCCCTATCCTTGAAAGGGACGTGAACCACGGGGAGACGCTTTGGAACACTGCTGTGATAATTGGAAATCATGGCAACATAATCGGGAAGCACAGAAAGGTAAAATGATGCATCTATGTAATTTTTTCACACGAACGTGTCTCTGAAAGTCATCATTGCAGAATCATATACCTAGAGTTGGGGACTTCAACGAAAGCACGTACTATATGGAAGGGAACACCGGGCATCCTGTGTTTGAGACGGCTTATGGAAAGATTGCTGTCAATATATGTTATGGGAGGCATCATCCTCTTAACTGGTTAGCTTTCGGGTTAAATGGTGCCGAGATAGTTTTTAACCCATCAGCAACTGTGGGTAAACTCAGCGAACCAATGTGGCCCGTTGAGGTACCTTTGTCACCACCCTCTTCTTGTTTACTAGTACTACTTTCTTTGTAATAATCGGACGTTTAATGTTGCAGGCACGTAATGCAGCCATAGCGAATAGTTACTTTGTGTGTTCGATCAATCGTGTTGGCACTGAGCATTTCCCAAATCCATTCACCTCAGGGGATGGGAAGCCACAGCATGCAGATTTCGGGCATTTCTATGGCTCCAGCTATGTTTCAGCGCCCGACTCCTCGTGCACGCCATCTCTGTCCCGGTACAGGGATGGCTTGCTGATATCGGACATGGATCTTAACCTCTGCCGGCAACTAAAGGACAAGTGGGGATTTCGCATGACTGCCCGGTACGAGATCTATGCAGATTTGCTTGCTCATTACGTGAAGCCCGATTTCGAACCCCAGGTCATTGCTGATCCACTGTTGCATAAGAAAGCAGTTTAATGAGATGTGGAAGAAACTAGGAATTGGCTTTTGTTGTATTTGTAATGTGCCTTTGCCATAAACATTGCAAGCTTCTTTAAACGTCAATGCTGTGCTTTCTGGTAAATTGTGAGACTTTGCAAACCATTTTTTATGAAATAAAAGTTATCACAAATTCTTACTAAAAAATTTAGAGTAAATGTCAATTTATAAACAACGATCAAAGTACGAATTTGGTCCAAAACATTCACTTTCTGAAAACAGGTCCATAACAAATAAAATCTTTATCGGAGTGGTCATTTTTTTACGGTTCCGTAAAAAACACTAACTGTCATGCCACTGTGCAATTAGCATTGGCTGTTGTACGTAAATGGTACCTGATCTTTATTTTATATCGTTTTTAGTACATATAAATCACATTTTTAGTACCTGATGCAATTTTCTTCCCAAAATGCCCTTTAAACAAATATATTTTCCCATTTATGTCATAAAAGTGATATTATAATACTCCCTCCGTCCCACATTTGTAGTAACATTTAGTTATGACACGGGTTTTAAGGAATTGGTGGAGTGTGTAATTAATGAAGTGAGATGGTGGAGTGAGATGGTGGAGTGTGTAATAAATGAAGTAAGATGATGGAGTGTGTAATAAATGAAGTTAGTTGGTAGAAGGTGGGTCCCTTTTTGACTTTTTGGTTTTTTATTTTTGTTTTGATTTATAAAAATGTAAATAATGGCATTTGAATGTAATTTTAGTGAATAATCGGGTAAAATTTTATGTGCAAATATGGTAAATTCTAAATGTTACTCCAAATGTGGGACGGACTTTTATGGCAAAATGTTACTACAAATCTGGGACGGAGGGAGTATCTTCTCTCATTCTCCTCACTCTTTATAGGAGTATAATTTATTAGTATAACATAAAATTTAGTAACACATTTAAGCAAATATTTATTTCAAGCAAAATTGAAGTTTCAAAAATTATACACTATAGTCGAATTAAAGAAAAAAAAAATAAAAAGAAATATGTAAAATTTTGAAATACTAATATTTTAACAGTGCCAACTAATCTACGTAGTACTCCTTCCGTCCCACAAAGTTCGTCCCATTTTATTTCGTCTGTCCCACAAGTTTGTCCCAATTGGAATCTTTTTAAAAATAGACATTAAATACACCTCCTTTCGTTAATACAAAATCAAACAATTTCTTAAAATTCGTCTCGGGTCAAACTGTGACAAACTTTGTAGACGGAGGGTTAAATAATGTTAATTAAATATTCATAAATAATATATATGAATTTATTTTATAAACAAATCGGAAAAAATCTAACAGAAAATTGAGAACCTCTAAAAAAAGGTTGCTATATTGGCATCCAACGTCAGCATCAAATTCTATCATCCTTATCCTTCTTCTTCTTCGTTTTCCTTCTGCACTCTCTCTCTCTCAATTCACAGTAGTAACAACAACACGGTGTTCAATTTCCTATTGCTTCGTCAATTTCGATAGCAAGGGTGTAAATTTCCGTGTCTATTGATCGATTACTTTTTTCTGTGCTGTGCGAGGTGATCAACAATGGCGTCGATATGCCCGCCGACGTTCCCGTCGCCGCGCACGGATCCTATTCATCGGGATTTGAACTTTTTTCAATGGAGATTCAACTCCTCCACGCTCAGGAAAAAATTGCAATCGGGAGTTTCTCTGTCTAGGGTTCCCGAATCCCCTTTCTGCTGCCGTTGCAACGATAGGGGAAGTGGCGGCGGGGATGGCTCCGATTCAGGCGCTGAGGACGCGTGGCGGTGGGACTTTGGTATTCAGGAGACTGTTAGAAATGCGATTAAGCGTTTTGATGGTTACTTGAGCTCGTTGAGGGATCAAAGGGCGGATGGGACGCTGGTTGTGGCGGAGAAGTGGGGGGATGGAGAGGAGGAGTGGGATTGGGAGAGGTGGAGGAAACATTTCGTCGAGGTTGATGAGCAGGAGCGCATTGTGTCGATTTTGAAGGTATTTTATATTCATTTGTTTCTGTTCAGTTCTGGAAATGAGCTGTTTGAAGCTTTTTTACAGTTGAATTTTGATTTTTATAATGCAAGTGTTTCTAGGTTGTGTATTCTTAACGAGGATATATATGTTGAATATCATTCATCAAAATGAAGAAATTAGCACAATTGAATGTGAGAATATATGTATTCAAGTAAAGAAATGGCCTTGATTTGTCATTTGTGATAGTCATGTGAAGAAATATGCTGCTGATTTCTGATGGAAGCACAAATTATCTCGCCTCTGAAAAACTCACGATGTTGCACATGTGACATGCAGCATCTTTGGTTAATGTAGTCCGCCTCTTTCGTTAATCTTTTTTTCTGGAGGGGGATTAACTGTGGGCTTTTACTGACATTGTTGTCTTAATTCTTAACAGTCTCAGTTAGCTGCTGCAATTCAAAGGGAGGATTATGGAGAGGCTGCTAGGATAAAGGTGGCAATTGCAGCTGCTGCTAGGAGCGACACTGTTGGCCGGGTGATGTCCCATCTAAAGGTTGCGTCCCTGTCCTGCATGTTTTTTTTTGTTTCCAGATGTATTTACGTTCATTACCTATCATCTTTATTGAAGTATTTTATGTTTTTATTATTCTTGCATGCAATGTCTTTGTAGTTAATTGCTCGATTTAAATGCTCTGGTATCATTCAATCAATTGCAGAAATCTGTGGAGGAAGAGCGATATGGAGATGCAGCTCTTATACGTGATCATGCAGGGGCTGGTTTGGTGAGTTACCCTCATATTTAGATCATGATGCAAATGCAAATTGAGCCTTTATTCCGTAAATGTATGTGGTTGACTGTTTTTACAAATCATCATTATAGATGTACTAGTCTTTTACTTGCTTAGTCCAATGCTGAATGTGCAAAATGAAAATTATTTATAGCATCAAATATTTTGTTTCTCGAAGTTCAAGGGATAGTCTGATTACAACCTGGTCAATAGGAATTATTTGTGCAAATCATTGCTATTGTTTTATTATTATCATTTAGTAGTATGTGCCTGCATCGTGTATGCTTGTGTACTTGAATTCTGATGTCTGTCATGTCATTTTGCTATTAATGTTAAAACAAGAAAGACCAGAGTGCACACACAAGTTTCTTTTCTCTAAGAACTAGGTTATATAACAATTTTCCTGGCATATTTTCCTGGCATTCAGGTTGGATGGTGGGCTGGAACTTCAGATGATACTAATGATCCTTATGGTCGCATTATACATATAAGCGCTGAGTATGGAAGATACATTGCTAGAAGTTATAGTCCTAGGTAAAGTTACTTCTCACTGTATAGAGGTTTCATATCATTTATGAGTAGAATCACACATTAACTACATAGCATCTATTCATGATTTACAATCTTCAAAGATGATTTTTCTTTGGTTGAAAATTCTTGAACTATCCTTCTATTAGTTCTTTTCCTCTCTCTCTCTCTGTGTGTGTGTGTGTGTGTGTGTGTTTGCCTTGTTCTTCCTATATAAACATGATGTGCAAAAAAAAAAGTTGGTCAACATGATAAATATTTTGAACTATCACTTTTTTCAGGTAGCTCTTTCCTCACCGATATATATTCCCTAAAAGTTAAGTTAGATTTTTCATGGGGAGTCTAGATCTTTGCCTTCAAGTTCTGCAGTTACCTTTTGGATCAAGTTCACCATCTCTTCCTTTGTTTTCCATTTGAACTTCTTGGCAGGCAGTTGGCAACAGCTTCGGTCGGTGCTCCCGTGTTTGAAGTGTACCTAAGAGACAATAAAGAAGGTGATTATAAGCAGCAGGTATTTCTCTTATGCCTCAAGGTTCTCTAGTTATCTATGTGTGCTCTATGATTATTATAATGTAAGTGCACTCGAACATGCACACATTAACTCCTGTTCTTGTACTGCTTATGCGGTTATGCCATGCTATTACTTTTATTTGGTTGAATTATAGTTCTTTTGAGTGCAACTTCTGTGGATGTATTGATGGATATAGGATATTTGGATGATTTATCATTTGTTACTTTCGCTGTTTTTACCTGTAGGAATTGTAAAATGCAGGACACTTCTGCTGCCTCTTTTCTTTCGCATTACTAAGAAGGCAGTATTTGCATTGGGAAGGCCTACTTAAATTCTTTACCTGAGAATACACGATGTATGCAACATGCACACACATGTGCCCTGATTAATTACTTGATTTGTAGGCTGTTTACTTAAAGCGCAAAGGAACTACGGAAGATGTTTACGTTCCATCCTTCAAGTCATCAGGGGGTTCCAGGAGCCTGGACTCTCTTGATGCAAGAGATAACAAAAGCAAGCTATTCGAAAGAAGTTCTGAAGATACAGAAGATGGTGAGGATAGGGATGATGATATTGGTTTTGATAATATCCTGCAAGACATGATTCCTGGTGTGAAAGTCAAGGTTGTGAAAGTAACAGCACCGGAGAAGGTCGACAGGGATATAATATCTAAGGTGATCGAACAAATAATAGATGAAGAAGATGAAGAAAAGGACTATGACATAGAAAATGTGGATGTTGACACTGAGATTAAAAGTGAAAATGAGGATGAGCACAGTGACACTGATATTAAAAATGAAAATGATGATGAGCACAGTGACACTGATCTGGATTCTGGCAGCGATATAGCTGACGAAGATGACCAACATCAAATTTCACTTCAGGTCGTTGTTGGTGATGGTTTTCTCCAGAAATTGTCTCGTGGTGCCCATGCTAAAGACTTGCTTCGTGTTCCAGCAAGGCTAGAGAAAAAGGGTCGGATGACATTTACATTTACAGTGGAGGAAGATGTTAATGAGCTCCAACCTGGTGGAGATGGACAGTCTGCAAAAAACAAAAGATCTAAACTGCCAGGCCAGCGTAGCATCGACAATCTTATGCTTGATTTCGTTAAATCCATTGGCAAAGGGAAGATTCCCATGAAGGTTGGTTTACATTCTATAGTTGTGGAGATTCATTTACTATTTCCAAGGTGGGTGCGTCCTTAGTCTTTCTATTCCAGGCATAATTTCATCAACTTGCAGGTTCTTCGAGATGTAGGTGAACTAATAAACCTTACACTCAATCAAGCTCGAAACAGTCAGCCACTCTCTGGGTCCACCACATTTAGTCGCATTGATGTTTCTTCGTCTTCAGATCCACTAAATGGTGATTAATATTGATTTTCAACACATGTATTGTTGCTTTTCTCTCATGGCTCAATGCAGTTTCAGTAGCTTTATGAAAATATATCTGTTTATCAGGTTTATACATTGGTGCGCATGGGCTCTACAGTTCAGAAGTTATTCATATGAGACGGAGATTTGGCCAGTGGAATGAGGATGGGAACACAAAGAAACCTTCGAAAATTGAATTTTATGAGTATGTTGAAGCTGTTAAATTAACTGGAGATGCTTATGTTCCAGCTGGCCAGGTAGTTCATTCATTTGACTACTTACTTGAATCAGTCAAGGTTCTTGATTGCTATGTGTATTATGTTCTATGGTCAGTTGGAGACTATGTTCATAACTCTGTAATATACTTCAGATTGATAATAGTGGCCTTCTCATACCAAAGCTTGTTACCATATATCAACAAAGCATATAATCTTCTCCCTCGCAGGTTGCGTTTCGTGCAAAAGTAGGGAAAAAGTATCAGCTTCCTCATAAAGGGATTATCCCTGAAGAATTTGGGGTGGTATGTTGTATACTGTTCATATTCAGTTAATATCTATAATATCCTGTTACCACTCTAAGTTAAATCAACCTGCAGATTGCTCGATATAGAGGTCAAGGAAGGTTGGCCGAGTCTGGATTTCAGAATCCTCGATGGGTTGATGGTGAACTTGTTATATTGGATGGAAAGGTTAGTTTTCTAGCTCACTTGCCATAGTCTCAACTCTAGATATGACTCCTTTTGTAGGTTTCCAAACAACTTCAGTTTCTGATCCCTATTCTTTCTTATGCAATCGGTGCAGTATATCAAAGGAGGCCCCGTTGTTGGTTTTGTTTACTGGGCTCCTGAATACCACTTCTTGGTATTCTTCAATCGACTCAGGCTGATGGATTGAGTACCTGAAACATGGAATTTGAGCTGTAACTAAACAGATAATTGTATGACTCACTTTCCTTTCTGGTACTTGTGCAATTGAGGTGGCAGTTATGGCCCGAGCCCTCTCTCTTCATACTCGTGGGAAGTTTGAGAAGACGAGTAATCAGAACAAATCCTTGTAGCTGGCCCCTTTCCCGGTTAGCTATGTGAACCATTGCGGTAGTCGACTTGACATTAACCGTGATTTTTTGAGTTATAATGTTTACTGGATAACAGGCTGATCTAACTTATGCCTAGCCTGTCCTCAGAATGTATATATCACTTGGCTCCATTATGTATATATCTATTGCCATTTGGTAAACAAGTTCAGCATCCAATGTTGCATGGGAATAATATTGCTTTGGATTTTCCTATAGGTTCATAGTTTCACAGAGCAGTTTTATTTTGTAATCTGTGTAAACACAGTTAATTTATGTCATAATTTTGTTATGTTCTCATGTATGATTGAGGCCTGAAACTTTGTCCTTGATTTGGCATTTGTATTGAGAAAGGGCTCCATACACGAGTTTATTATATAGAGAAAAATGCATTGCTAGATAATGTGATCACCATTTCTGATGAGGTATCAGTAGGGGTGAGAAAAAAAACCGGAAACCGAATATCTGAACCGAACCAAACCGAAATTTTGAAATTCGGATCGGTTTTTCAATTTTTCGGTTCGGTTCGGTTTTTAAAATACCAAAATTTTGGTTTTTTGGTTCGGTTCGGGCGAAAAAAAAACCGAAAAACCGAATTATATTTTAAATATAATATTATATATATTTATTCTATTAATTTAATATATTATATCATATATAATATATATATATATATATATTCTTTTAATATATTTTATATAATATGTATTATATATATTCTATTAGTTTTATATTATATATATTTATATTCTATTAGTATATATAAAATAAAATAAGTTATATATATATTAATATATACTATTTTTTTTGGTTTTTCGATTTTTTTTTTAAATTTCAGTTTTTCGGTTTTGTTCGGTTTTTGAAGTTCGGTTTTTGGTTTTTTGGATTTCAGTTTTTCGATTTTTCGGTTCGATTCGTTGGATTTTGAACTAAATTCGGTTTTTTGGGTTTGGTTCGGTTTTGACAAAAAACCGAACCGAAACTCGAATGCTCACCCCTAGGTATCAGGATCAAATTAATGTATAAAATAAAAATAAATAATGCTAATGTGGATTAATTGAGAGTACAAACAAATCATGCCTTAACACTTGGTCATATTTGATTAAATTAAATACTATCATGATGAAAAAGATGCCAAGAACTTAAGTCTATGTTACGACACAAGACAATTCACAAGTTAGGCATGACTTTACTAATACTAGTGTGAGAAAATGGAAATCCACTCACTAAATTGTTGAATACTATAACTAGTAAATCAAATTTATTTACACTCCAATCCCATCATTCCTTGGATGAATTGAATAGTTGATGTCCTCTCTCTGTCTCAAGGAATCTCTGTCTCAAGGAAGACCTCTTCCTTGGACGGCATGAGATTTTATTCAATTTTATTTTATGTGTTAAGCGAAGAAAATAACTAAAAGAGAGAGAATAAAGTAGAAATAAATGTGTTTTTATTTAGTAATGAATCATTTTAGTTATGACAAACCAAAAATAAAAATGAGTCATCTTCAGTGAGAGTGAAGAAGTACAATGCTAACTAGATAAAGTGGTGGATTGGATATGAAAACAATGATGGAAAGTATTAACACAATGGAATGTGAATTTTGTATATTAATTTTATATTAATTTTAATAAAATAAATTAGTAGACGGTGAGATTTATACGTGAAATATAGTAAAGTGCGAGAGAATACAATTTGACAATGGCGTGGAGCAAAAATCTAAGATTGAACCATCTAATTTGTAGTATTGTTTTCTACAATTGCATTGGTTGCTTCATCAAATAGGTCGATCATGTGATCACAAATCAAAATTTACCTTGTCACTAATTGACCACATGTTTGATTATTATACATATTGATCATTAAAATACACCTAATTTATACTCTCATTCGTTCCATAGTAATAAAATCATTTTGTCATTTTAATATGTTTCGTAGTAATAGAGTTTTTTTCCTTTTTAGTAAAAATCTACATTTTTCAACACCTACTTTACTGTCTCTTACTTTATTCTCTCTTTGTCCCTTTACCTTTTTCATTTTCTACTTTAGAGCATCCACAATGGCGTCTAGCGCATCGGCTAGCCGATCCGCGTCGCTAGCCGGTCGGCTAGCCGAACCATTGTAATCGGCCAGCGGCTTTTCGACAAAAAAACCGGCGAGCGCTGGCCTCCATTGCAGGCCGGCGATCGGCCAGCGCAATTATTTATTTTTTTTTTATAAATTTTTTGAAACACTATATATACGCGTTTTTAGTTTCATTTTCATTTGCACCACTTGTTTTAACGAGTTTTTTCTCTCTCTAACTTTCTGTGGAAGTCCAGTTTTTTTTTATTATGTGAGTACTTTTTTGTATTTAAATGAAATGAATGAATTTTCCCGTATATGTCTCGTAAATTTAATTCCGTAATTTATCGTACATTTAATTCCGTAAATGTAGTTGTTTTTGAATTATTTTTATTGCAGCTAGCCTTAGGCTAGCCTATTTGCTTAAAATGATGATGTGGCAGGTGGAATTTTAGTGCTGATGACGTGGCAGAGAGAGACTAGGCTGTGGCTGGCCTAAAGCCATTGTGGATGCTTTACTCTCCTTCTATAACTCACCTAACACAATTTTTCTTAATCTCCGTACCGAAAAGAAACGCCTCCATTACAATGGAACGGAGGGAGGGTTTAGGGTTTAGGGAGCGGCAGAGTATCACAAACGATGATACATACGTGTGTATACGTATCTAACGATGGAGAGCATCATGTATGTATAATGTATCTATCTTCGCTGCTCAAAATCCCCTAGCTTTTCACCATCTGCAATTCCTCAATCAATCAATGTAGAGAGAGAGAGAGAGAGAGAGAGAGAGAGAAAATGTACCAAAATCTGAAGTAGTTTCAACTTCAATGCTGAGAGTGAAAAGCAAGGCAGAAAAAGTAGCCCTATCTCCACCACCACTATGCACGGCCCCAATTCCAATTCCAACTCCACCGCCGCCGCCGCCGCCCGCCCTAATTCGAAGCCCCCTCAGCCGCCGCTCCTAATCCCCCCCGGCCACGTCGCCTTCCGCCTCCTCTGCCACGCCTCCCGCATCGGCGGCCTCATCGGCAAATCCGGCCACATCATCAAGCACCTCCAGCTCCTCACCGGCTCCCGCATCCGCGTCGAGGACCCTCCCCCCGCCTCCGACAACCGCGTCATCAGCGTCGTCGCCTCCCCCGCCGTCGTCAAGCGGATCAAGCTCTGCGCCGAGGCGGAGGGCAATGAGAGCGCCGAAATTGACGTCTCGGCGGGGCAGGAGGGGGTGGTGAGGGTGTTCGAGAGGGTGGTGCAGGTGGCGGCGGAGGGGGAGGCGGTGATCTCCGGGGTGGTTTCGTGTAGGCTGTTGGTGAGTAAGTTTCACGGGGGAGCGGTGATTGGGAAAGGGGGGAAGGTGGTGGAGAAGATTAGGAAGGATACTGGTTGTAAGATTAAGGTGTTGGCGGTGGAGAAGAATTATTCGAATTTTCCATCCATGGATGAAATCGTTGAGGTCGTTTAATTTGTTGTTTGCTTTACAATGTTGGTTGCTTTGTGTGAGCCTTTTTAAGTTTCAGTGTTTGCATTGTTTGTTTTTGTTGATGGACTGAATAATAAGCAGATAGGAGCTAGGAGCAATGAACTTGAGCATGATATGATAGGTGTTTCGGCTTTAAAATTGGAAGGAAATATCAGATGAATTTGTAGTTTAGGAGGGGTTACTTTGTGTGTTAGGATATATAGATAAAACCTAATACGACCGATGTTGGATATCTCACGTCATGTGTAGGCTTGTTGAAGTAGTTGAACACATTGTTGTACGTAGAAACATTTTGTGTTGAACCCAATCGATCTTTTCATTTATGTGATGCGTTGTTCTTTCTCAATCAGTACGGTGTTTCAATGCCTGCTGTTTTTTTATAAAAAAAATACTTCTGATGTACCATTTTTGGATTTCTTTTGAATTCTTTCGAAGTAATTTTATTTTTTTCTTTGAAAACGTTAGAACTGGAAAATACTTCTTTTTTAAATTTTGTAATTTTGTAATTGAGTTTGAACGATTCGATGTTCAAAACTTCAAATCAGTTTGGTGGGCTTCGTTGTCATGTCTGTCTTCTTTTTCTTTACGTAGTCCCTATGGTAGGGGAAAGAACTTACTTGATACGGGCCTAACATCTACGGTGCAAATGCATTTATTTTAATCTGTTATGGAAAATATATCCAATATGAAACAGATACACTCTTTGGTTAGCTTTTGTAGATATATTACTATATCTGAATGGATTTAACTTTAAAGACTCACTGCTAAGGTGTGAGGACGTGCATACTATTTGTATTTTTATATTATTAAACGATATAAATTTTCCTAACTTGCCATGTCATTTTATTTTTATAGTACTGGCACCAACGTTGTGAATATGAATGATCAGGTCCTGCTAAAATAATAGTATAAGATTATTTTCCATTTCCAAGAGGCTTTTTGACTCTACTTGTATGTTAGCTTTTTCCATTAGCATTTGATAAAAGATGTACTAAATGTGATTGATAAATTCGAATCTTTGATGTCATTGTAATTTATATCCAAGTAGTCT
The DNA here is from genome assembly GCF_023119035.1 of Salvia hispanica. Taxonomy (NCBI): domain Eukaryota; kingdom Viridiplantae; phylum Streptophyta; class Magnoliopsida; order Lamiales; family Lamiaceae; genus Salvia; species Salvia hispanica. The sequence continues at coordinate 1,607,875 of NC_062968.1, forward strand.
CCTCCCAATGATAAAAGTGGATGCTTTATATCATTTGATGAATACTGATGTGGCTAAAGGTTGTTCTTGTGGATGTCCTTGCAGATTGAAGGTCTTGGTTTGGCTGTCAAAAAAGCACTTGTTGCTGTCACTAGTCGCATTCAAGAGTGTCCACCTTCTGAGGAAACAAGATCATATCCTACCAGGCCTCTTGAATCAGAACCCTTGCCAATTCAAACTGTTGATCTGCCCCAGCAGCAGAGCCCAATACTGCAACCTACACCTTCGAACTATATAAATCATTCCTGGGGAGGAGGTACATCATTACCTGAGAAGGTTTCCTATATGAGCCCTATTTTACCACAACCAGAAGTGGTTTTTAAGATACTCTGCCCCAATGAACACGTTGGCAGCATTATTGGCAAGGGAGGATGTATCGTTAAGGCTATTCAACATGAAACTGGTGCTTCTATAAGTATTGGGTCGCCTGTAGAAAACTGTGATGAACGGTTGATAACCATTACGGCAATGGAGGTGAAGTTTGATTCCGCTGTATTGTAATTCTTAGATTTCATATGCATCAGTTGATATTTTTCTTTGGTGTGTTGTGTTTCGTAGAGTGTAGAATCTAAATACTCACCTGCACAGAAAGCAACTATTGTTGTGTTTACTAGATCCACAGAGACTGGTCTTTTGAAGGGATTCCGTTCAGATCCAAAAGAATCACCTGTATCAGCTCGAGTTCTGTTGGCATCAAACCAAGTTGGTTGCCTACTGGGAAAAGGAGGCGCGATAATTTCAGAGATGAGAAAGATGACTAATACTAGCCTAAGGATCATTGGGGGTGACCAAGTTCCAAATTGTGCCTCTGAAAATGAAGAAGTTTTACAGGTACGACAGTTTAAGTGTGTAATAGGTCTAGGTGATAAATAGACTCACAATAGAGTCAGAAAAATTAGAAAGGTTTTTGAAGTGGCTGACTGCAGTTAATTTTATCATCCAAAATTCTGTCAAAGATTCACACAAATTAACCTTTTAAATCTGAATCATACTTCGTCCTTTAAAGTTTTATATCAATTCTCTCACCACGATTGCCACATGCATGCTGATGTCTCATTATTCTTCGCTTAGATTACAGGAGAGTTTGCTAATGTACAAGATGCTCTGTATAAGGTGACTGGTAGATTGCGAGATAATATGTTCTCCAACAGAATGTTGAATGGTAACAGGAATCGTAATTATTCAAGGACTGACAATGATGCATATGGCATCGTAAGAAACCGTCCTGCTTATGGATCACATCAATCTTTAGCTGACTCAGACAAAACCAACGAGCAAATATCCTTAACTCAGAGCATGGACCATCTTACAATTTCCAATAATAACGATCGATTGTTGACACCAAGTTCATTCACTTCAATGGTATGGTTTGATCATTAATACTTTCTTCTTTGTATCTTATTATCCATTCTCTTACTTTATGCTGGTCTGGACGAATTTGATTGCAGGCTCTCTCTGGAGTAAACCAGGGAAATATTATGGCTAATGGCAGAAGTTTAGCTACAGTTAAAAGTGGTGAAGAAATCGGCAGGTTACCACAACACACAGTTCAAAACCTTGTTGCTTAACTCTCTGGGATAGTATATTTCATTAAAAAGAGAAATGTTATATTTGCTAATTTGCCTAATCTATTACAGAATCAATGGAACTCGTAATGGATAATAGATTGTCTCGTATAAACCTAGAAATGCTAGTAAAATATCAAAGTTTTGTTGCTGTATTAAATAAAAGCATGGAATCAACAGATGAACTCCACTATATGTTGCTAAAGATTTAAAACTTTTAGAGCTTAATTGATGTCATGCTAGCTCCTTCAACCATGCTATTTATTGGCTTTTGTGCTCGTAGTAATACAAATTCGTAGTTGATGAATATTATCCTGACATTCCTTTTATATGTACAAGCAGTGGAACTAGACCCACAATCGCAGCAAATACTATGACAGTAGAGGTCGTTGTTCCTGAGGCTGCGGTTGGCTCCATATCCGGGGAGAACAATATTGATTTTGCTAGGTTGCGACAGGTAAATGGATATACCATTAAAATTGTACAAAAACTTAGATGTCGAATACAGCCCAATTTTTTAGTAGAAACCCAACAAAATTCCTTTGGGTTTATCTGCCCTTTTGCTGAGTTTCTTCAATATTTTTGACATCAAGCATTGTTTGAATGTGCCATCAGATATCTCGTGCCACGGTCATACTTCAAGAAGCTCGTCCTGGAACGACAGATAGAACAGTTGTTATATCCGGGACACCAGATGAGACGCAGGCGGCCCAAAGCCTGCTCCAAGCATTCATACTGTCTGGATCATAGCGACGAACATGACAGGTTTTTGAAGAATTTTTTATTTATTTATTAGTTTGCATCTTCTCAAACAGAGGAGCTGCCAAACTAGTAGTGCTTATGTAAAACATTGCTCAATCTATTTCATAAGCACTTTAGTTTCTTCATGCTGCACATGCAAACCTTGGCATGACAGATTAGTACAGAATGAAGATTTTGGATTCATGTGTTTATAGTTACACCAACCGCATTATATCTCCATAATTTCTTGACTCAATGCATAAATGGTCGAACACGCCATAATTCAGAAACTCGAAATACATAAAACAATAAACGCAGCAAGTAGCATCCATTTTACATCATGGTAGATACAACACAGATTTCACAAAATAGGGAAAAACGACGTGCTCGTCCAAGCTGTAAGGATTTTATACCACATCCTTTTAGGTACTCGCAGCTGCATCACTTGGCACTGCTTCTGCTTTCAGCTTGATCTCAACGTTGTCATGGACTCCCTGCAACAGCAGCTCCCCATCGTATGTGACAAGTTTTCGCTTCTTTGCTGCACGCAGTGTTCCAACTAGAGCTTCAAAGATGTTAGCGCATCTATCATCATTAAATAGCACACCAAATGTAACCTGCATAAGTAAGAATGATGCCCAGGTAAGAAAGCATGCCTCTGTCTATAAATTCAAAAAGGTGTCTTCTTTGTATTGTGTGATGGAGAAGAATGAATCTATGAGATAAAGGTGGGAAACAAAGTTGCCATACATAGAGCTTTCATTAGAATAATTAGGTAATCCAACCTTCTCCAACACTTGCACACCCTAATTCTATTGTTTCTGATTCAATTTGTAATGAAAGGAAGGTAATACTCCATATATCTTGTCACCTACAAAATGAGAAAGGAGCATGTTTCTAAAAGCATCTCTTGCTAATGCCCTTTGACAGAGACTTTCTTTATGAGCAGCAAGTAATCATAAAGTAAATCAACATAATCTACTTTCAAAACTGCAAATTGGTCGGTAACGGCGATCGATTTGCTGCTATGATGAAGAAAAGTGCATAATTTGAAGACGAAATACGAAGCAGTAATCTATATTTGGTTGATCTCTAGCTCAAATTCTCATCATCATCGATCACCGAACAAGCAATACAGTGACGGATCAAGGCATCATCGACACCAGACGGTAGGCCTCAAGTTATTTCAGTATAATGAAATCTATCTATAGCACAAAAAATACTCAGCACTCTTTTGATCCTACTTTTCCGATCAATCATTTTGTGAATCTCAATACTGTGACCAGCAAAATCTAGAAGGCATGCGATGCGATCACATAAATCTCATGAGCAACCACAAAACGCCTAGATCTACGAATTCAGAAAATAAAATCAGGATAAATCGGATGATACAGCCGCACAATCGGAGCTGCGGAAAGCATCGAGCTAGGGAAATTGAGGCGGATGTGGATCCGAAGCGCAATAATACAGAAATTGGAGCATAATAGAGGAATTGAAAAGAGATGGAGAAATGCGAGGAGAGAGAACCGTGTAGGAGCCGTCGGATTGAGGTTTGCCGAGACGCTTGATCTCCTCTTTGAGACGCTCCACCTCTTCGTCTACGTTCATGATTTTGGATTGCGAAGATGGGATCTGGTTTCCCTTTCTAGATATTTTTCTGCTTCAATTCTGAAATGGCTTCTGTTTTTATAGTTGGTTGACGTTTTTAATTAGTATAGTGAGTACATAATTTTAGGGGAAAAAATACTGCTCCAATTTCACATGTCATGCTTTTAGTGTGTAAATTTGTCTTCACCTATTTTGTTGGAGAAATCAAAAAATTGTTAAAATAATTAAGAGTAATTGTTAACTAATAGTATTACAAACATTGACCAATACTTCTTTTTAAGTGAAATTTAAATCTGATCACAAAAATCATTAACTTTGATTGTGTTTGGGATTTCAGTAGTTCTCGATTTTAGCAAAATTGAATCATACATAATCGATAGTATAGTTGTACTAAACGTTCCAAATAGTTATAACTTGTAAATGACGTCTAAATAAATAAAATCAGGTCCATGTCCAAAAATTTACTTAGACAAAATTTCATATTGTTTGATACTCAAATTTGTTAATGATCTTCATCGAATTTCTTCCTCTTATTTAGTTAGATTTGGTTCGGCAAAAGCTATTATTATAGTCAAAAAGTTACTCCACTACATGGTTTGATGGCAAGACAAATAGCTAGCTTTTTTTTTTCGTGAGTGAAGTACACTCCCTCCATCCCTCGAATAGAAGTCACATTTGGTATGAACATGAATTTTAAGAAATGTATGGAATAATAAGTTAGAAAAGTTAATAGAATATAAGACCATTTTTTATATTGATTTTATAATAAAATATGAGTAAAGTGAGTTAATGGAATGTGAGACATACTTATTATCTAAATTAAAAGTAAAATGTGACTCTTACGGTTATTGTTGGTACATATGCTAAAATGTGATTACATAATGGAATGCCTTTGCGGTTGTCGTGAAACTTTCTAAGGTTTTGTTCAACATTAAGATTGGAGATGATTGCACCCTAAAATTATTCCTCTCTTTTTTGGTCTTAGACGATAAATATATAGTAGTATTAGAAACACGTCTTATTTAATAAAAAAAAAGGGATATTGACACTAAATGTCAAGAAATTTTCAAAAAGTTGATTTTTCCTACGAACTCTGAAATTGACAAATAATATCACGAACTTTACTCTAAGTTTGTTATTTCCCACCAGTGAAAAAGTTCCGGCTATATTAATAGATTGAAGAACAAATTTGGAGGATGTGCTTCAAGAAAAACTATTCTCAAAGTTAAAAAATCTTGAAGTTGTTGTCGAGAAATTATAAAAAAAATCTGTATCATTATATTATTTGCCGAAATTTTTCCATTGGTAAAAAATAATAAACTCAGGGTAAAGTTCGTGATATTATTTATCAATTGCAAAATTCTTGAGAAAAATTCAACTTTTTAAAAGGATCATTATACCGTATTAGACTATTTTGGCACGGGCTGTCGGCTTAACTAAGCCCATTTATTCACATTTTCTACTACCCAATATTTTCAACTCATATACCTAAATCATTTAATTGTGCAGATTATAAATTATAGCCAGCATACCATACCACACCACTGTGGGCCCTAGAGAGGGCAAATCCCACAAAATCTCCAAATTTGTTAATCACAATTAAACTAATTAATTATCCACGACATTCTTCGATTAAATAAATAAAAAAAATTAATGGCGTTCGTAAAAATACAAGAGAGTTGACTGAGGAAGGAGGAGGCAGCCAAATCTCCATGTACGGAACGCCACACCCCTCCGCCATGAATGACGCCGCCGCCGACCACCCCGCGCCCCACCTCGACGACGGAAACGACGCCGACGACATCGACAACGACCCCGACGGCACCACCAGCCACCACCCCTCTTCCGAGATCAGGTACGACGCGGCCCACTCGCCGCACGCCCTCGCCGCCCTCGACACGGCCCTCTACGCCCCCGATTTGACGGCGGAGCCGCCCGCCGACCAGCTCACCCTCTCCTTTCAGGGCGAAGTTTATGTCTTCGACTCTGTTTCCCCTGATAAGGTGTTTGTTGATTGATTGCCCCCTTTTTGCGTGTGTTCAATGTGGGGGATTTTGTGGTTGTGATTTGAATTGAGTTTAGGCCTTGATTGCGTTGGCGTTTTTTCGTTGATTTTCCCAATTCGAGATTGCAGTGAGGTGTGTGAATTTGGAGTTAGTGGAGATTGTGATTGTGATTGGCGTGGGGAAAATTGGATTAGGGTTACTGGATTTTCTGGAAGTTAATTGTTGTTTTACAATTCGTTAGGATTTGGGGGAATTTTTTGGGTCCTATTGCAATTTCGGAGCTCGAATTTTTGCGTGTATTTGGAGGCCTTGTGATGTGTTCTGCAAGGATTTTTTTTTTCTTGGTTGTAATTGCTTCCATTTTTTTATTATTGATGTTTCCTTGATTTTTTAAAGTTAGTGTAGATTGTGATTGTGATTGTGATTGGTGTGGAGGATATTGAATTGGGGTTATTGATTTTTCTGAAAGTTAGTTCTTGTTATGCAATTGGTTGAGAATTGGGGGGATTCTTGAGCTATGTTGCGATTTCGGAACTCGAATTTTTATGTGTATTGTGAGGGCTAGAAGGCCTTGTGATGGGTTCTCCAAGGATTTGAAGTTAGTGTAGATTGTGATTGTGATTGTGATTGGTGTGGAACATTGTGATTTGGGGGAATTCTTGAGTTCTGTTGCGATTTCGGAACTCCAATTTCTCTGTGTATTGGGAGGGCTAGAAGGCCTCGTGATGTTTTATGCAAGGATTGTAATTGTGTTGTTTATTGATGCTTCAGGTTCAGGCAGTTTTGTTATTGTTGGGTGGGTACGAAGTGCCGACTGGTATTCCTACCCCGGGGATGACACCTCAGAACCATAGGGTATGATTGGTGTGACTTTCAAGAACTCAGATTTCTCAACTTGGTAACTGATTTATCGTTTGTTTACTCCTTGGCATGTACTTTAAGCAGAACGTGGGTGATTATCCAGCAAGGTCGAGTCAGCCTCAGAGGGCTGCCTCTTTGAACCGGTTTAGAGAGAAGAGGAAAGAACGGTGTTTTGAAAAGAAGATCCGTTATACAGTTCGCAAAGAAGTTGCCCTCAGGTTGTAATGAGATTGAGATTGTTCAATAAGTGTCGACTGTTTTTGTTGGATCATGTTTCTGGTTGAACCTTTTTTATGATTATGTGCAGTATAAGTTTCGTGGAACCATTCTCAAATATTCAGTGGTCTTCTAATTGCAGTTCCTTACTCTAACTGCTTCAAGTAGATATATTTTGTACTCCCTACGTCCCACGGAAGATGACCCCTTCCTTAATGCAACTTTATTTTTTGTGTTAAGTAGAGAGAGGGAATGAAATAGAGATAAAAAGGTGTTTATTTTTAGTAATAGGTCATCTTGGTTGGGACAAACCAAAAAAGGGAAGTGGGTCATCTTCGGTGGGACGGAGGGAGTACGTGCTTTCTCTTTATTACTGTAAATCAAATCGAAAAGCAATATAACTTGCTTTTTTTGTTCCTTTTGTTTCAGCACATTGTTGCGTTATATGCTTGTAGATAATGGTTTCGCAAACAAATGAAGGTTCTGTTCGAGTTGTTGCTGCTTTTTTACCTTAATACCTTGTATAGCGGACTGAATTTTTAAATTTTACTTATTAAATAGGAATTATTGTCTGAAATGGTATACGATGTGCCTGGAAGAGATTTATTTGCATGTTTTGTAGATTGGGCTAACTCAACCAACTTATTCATATAATCCGTATTATATATTAAAATGTCATATTTATCTCATGCTTATGCCATCTTCCAGGATGCAGCGTAAGAAAGGTCAGTTCACGTCATCAAAATCAGTGCTTGACGAACCGGGATCATGTTCTGCTGATTGGAATGGGAATCCTGGCCCGGAAGAGCCGGAAACCTCGTGAGTGCCTCTAAATTTAGTATCTTTATGGTTTGTATTTTTTAGCTGGTGAATCTTAATGGCTTTTATGCTTCCTGGCCGTTATATTAATGATATAAGCTGCCTTTGAATTGACGTCTGAAGCAGTTACCTTCTCAGTTTGTTACTTGATGACTTCCTTTGAAACACTTCTCTTGCTCGATTTCAACAGATGCACACATTGTGGGATCAGCTCAAAAGCCACTCCTATGATGCGACGTGGACCGGACGGGCCAAGAACTTTTTGTAACGCTTGTGGTCTCAAGTGGGCCAGCAAGGTATGTATGTGTGTGCCATTCGACAAACGTAGCTTTTCCATTTGTGTATAGTAGCTCAAACATGAGTTTTTCCATTCTATTTTCTAATTGAAAATATTCATTTTCTGAATGAAAGTTTCAATTTTCACACAAATAATTATATTTTGTCGTTTAGCTCGTAATATTTGATCATCGAAACAAGCTTGGTGCTTCACTATAATTTGGAATCACTAAATAATAGTCGTTGGAGAGATTCTTTTTTTTTCATACGAATGCATATGGCATTCTAGCAATCTTTCTTTATAGCACCTTTTATATCATGGAAATTGTCCATTGTATCGTAAAAAATTACACGGGACTGACTAAATAAAATTATTTGCCAGTAAAATTTACTGATTTGTAATTTTCTAATAATACCTTCATCACCGACAATTATGTCATTTTTGTCTCCCGGAGATGAATGGATCGAATGAACATGTCACCGTTTGCCTCTTGAGTTCATAGTACCTGATTAACGTAGTCGTCCTTTTAACTATCTTTAGAAATCTTCCCATCTCCTTTTTCCTGTCGAGTAACTGAAATCCTCTTTTTACAAGTTTTAATACACCTCGTTTGGTTAAACATCGAATGCCTGATTTGCAGGGAGTTTTGAGGGACCTGACAAAGGTTCCCATAATAATGCAGCAGCATCCTATGAAGGTTAGTGGCTATCAACAGTAGTATTAAATTGTAAGGCTGAGCTATGCGTTTCTTACGCCTTGTTTTCACTCTTCTCATTGACAGCTCGATGGGGAAACTAATGGCGAGAACCCCGGCATAACCCCTTCCAACATGATCACATCTTCCTGTGGCGGCGACAACTAATCCTCTAGTATCAATGTGCCTGTTGAAATTCCAACAGTAATCTGCATCGGCTCGAGTCACCTGTAAGAAATCTCTCAACTTGGGATTGTGCTTATACCGTCGAGGCGGATATGCACGTGATGCCTCCTCTAAACTGGTACGGCCTGATTCGACATTCATTGTTCCTTGTGGTGGAGAGAAACGGATGATGCCATTCTGTTTTAGAATTTTGAACAAGAGATGTAAATATTCGTTTGGATTAGTGTTCTAGTAATCAATATGCTTAGGATTGTGGGGTGTTTGAGAGATTGCTGTTTGCAACCATATCTTTATTTAATCTATATTTGATTTGCATCCATACCTTCATTTTTTATGTAAATTGAAATCAGTATGTTCAAAGATATTGGTGTGTGCGTGTGAAAGAATAAGATATTCAAATGTGGGTCTCCTATTTTACTAAAAATTTTACTAATAAAATGTGAGTTAAATAAGTTATTGAAATGCAGAGCATTTACCATTTATTGTAGAAGTGAACTGAGTTCCTAATGGCCGATGGACCGAAAGGTGAATCGAGATTTTTAATCACGGACTGAGTCACGGAGGGACCTACTACTCTCTCTGGCCACGAAAAATAGTTCTATTTTGCTATTTTAGTATGTCCACGAAAAACAGCCTCATTCTTATTACTTTTTTTCTTCTTTCGTATACTTTACCCATTTTTTTCTCTGCACTCTTATACTATCAATTTTTCATTAAAACTCGTGTCGTCCTCAACTGCGACTATTTTGTTCGGCAGTTGCTCAGCGCGCAATAGGTGCGCCCAGCCCGTGCCTGGCGGCCTGGCCCGTGCTCTCGGGCGCCCCTCCCCATCCCCCACGGCTCAGCTGTTGCAATGCTGCCCTTCCTGACCGCCGTCCCGCAAGGCGGTGGCTAGGGCGGTATTGCCAATGCTCTTAAGCTTCTAACTTCTGGCAATTAAAGTGATAGGATATGAAATAAGTGGAGCCAAAGACTTGCAAGTCTTTGCATCACTTGGAACAAGTCAATGGTTTTCTATGAAACAGTTGTTTCTCATAGGACCATGTTGCCTATAGGGATGTCCATGAAATTACGGGCTGACTGCCTGACTCAGTCAGTTCGTTATTCGAGTGGGGATTGATCCGAACTCCGATGGGCTGACTACTCTATTTTTGGCTTTATTTGACAACGGGTTCAACACTTTTTATTAACTTGTTTTATTGCAAAGCGAACACGGAATACAATTCCTTAGTTTCAAGTCAAGTGGAAGATACAATGAAATTTCTAAATTCAAAAAGCATGATGTGTGTAGTCCTATTGTAATGCCATGGCTAACTCAAGGCCTTTAACTACATCTCCCATGGCAGGCCTCTCTTGCGGCTGTAAATGTAAGCATCTGCCTCCGATTCCAACAAACGCTTCCAAACATGCTGCTGAAATCTGCCCTGTCAAGCTCTGGTCAATCAGCTGATCCAGTTTCCCCTCTTGTATGCAATACCGAGCCCACCCGGCTAGGCTATGTTGCTCCTCCTCGAGTCTCATGTCCACTGCACCTCTTCCAGATATAACTTCGAATAAAACCACCCCGAAAGCATATACATCAGACTTACTCGTCAGTTTACCGGTAGTGTAGTACTTTGGATCCAAGTATCCGAACGTGCCTTTCACGTTGGTGCTGATGTGAGTGAATGACTGATTTTCTGGTCCCATTTTGGACAGTCCAAAATCTGAGATTTTCGCCACCCATTTCCCGTCAAGTAGGATGTTGGTGGACTTAACGTCGCGGTGGATGATGGCGTGCTTGGTGCCAGTGTGGAGGTAGTCCAGTCCCTTGGCAGCGCCTAGACAGATTTGGAGGCGCTGCTTCCACATTAAGGGCGAGTTGTTGGAGTTGCAGATGTGGTCGCGGAGGGTGCCATGGGCCATGTAGTCGTATACCAGGATCATCTCGCCGTTGTCGTCGCAGTAGCCTATGAGGGAGACCAAGTGGAGGTGGCGAAGCTTGGAGAGCATGTCGATCTCGGTAAGGAACTCGTGAGCGCCTTGGTTGGAGGTGGAGTTGAGTCTTTTAATTGCTACTGTTGTGGTCGCGTTGTCGATGACGCCTTTGTAGACGTTGCCAAAGCCCCCCCTGCCGATGATGAAGCTGTCGTTGAAGTTGCGGGTGGCGGCCTTGATCTCGCCGATTGACAAGTATCTGCATGTATCACAACGCAGGGATCCCCTTGTTGACTTCCGCTGCCGCCTCCGGAGAATCAAGAAAGTCACGGCTGCAACCACCACAACCACGCCGATAACACACCCCACCACACTGTAAATTACAACAGCGCCGTTTTTCTTCTTCGGTGGCGGTGGATCCATCACGAGGCCAGGGTCGGAAGCCTTCGTTGGCGGTGAATCTGTCACGGGTTGAGCCCTTTGCTGAATGGCTAAGCTTCCTGTCGTGTCGCTTACTTTGAAAATTTCTAAGCCGTTCAGCAAAGGGCCTGTCTCAAGGGAACTCGCCATACCTAGCTGAAGTTCAGCCTTTCCGCGATTTCCAACCTCTGGCAGCCATGTTATGCAGTCTCTGAAGATGGGAATATCAGGGCCACCGGCCAATGAGACGATATCGACATCTAAGACCCCGTCGTTATTGATGGTCATCGTGAACTTTCTTTCGTTCTTCTTTGTATACACAAATTCACAAAAGTGGAAGCGGAGCAGATAGAAGAATCCAGAATCAACTGCGAATCCCCACAATACACCTAGGGTGGTGTTAGATGTTGTTCTACCAGATAGGTACACTTCTTGCGGCGCGGTATAGGGAGGAGTGTTGTTGGTGTATTTGATCACAAGTTCGTTATCACGAAGCGTGGAAGCAGAATCTGCCAAGATTACGTTGCCATCATCGGGACTCCAGCCCCGAAACATGCCACCTTCTTGTATCGCAACTGTGTCGCCGCCCACGTTCAGCCTGTAAAGACTCTCCAAAGCCATGTTGGTGCTGAGATTAAACAACCCATCCCCATGTTTGATTTCCACGCCTTCTTCATCAAGGTAGAGTTTATCAGGCATTGACACAATTTCGATTCCGTTTACAAAAGCAGAAGAATTTGGATTTGGGGTGAAGGTTAAAAGGAGTCTTTGTGTTGCTCCAACACTAACAATGGAGTCAATATAAGAAAATAAAGAGGCAAATAAAATTGTGGAATACGGTAAAAAGGAAAAAATTTACTGTATGAGTAGCAAAGAGTATAAAAAAACTATTTATGCAGTTTCCTCTAATTAAATCATCATCATTCATTACATAGCAACAAGAGATAATCAAAATCTACTATAGTATTCAAATATTGAAATTTTATGGCTGGGCTACGAGTCTCTTACGCCTTGTTTTCGATCTTCTCCTTGACAGCGTGACGGGGAAACAAATGCCGAGAACCCGGGCGTATTTTAGTATATCCATAAAAAATTAGTTCATTATTATTTTTTCTCTTTTTCTCTTTATACTTTACCTACTTTTCCTTCCATTACTAATTTTTTATTAACAATGTAGTAATTTTTTATAAATGTAACTATTTTTTATGTACGGAGAAAGTAATATTATTAATTTATTATTATAAATTAAAAGAGTAATGAAACGAAATAAAAGTGATGAAACGGGTAATATTATACTCCCTCTGTCCGCGAATAAGAGTCTCGTTTTTTCATTTTAGTCTGTCCGCGAATGAGAGTCCCGGTTCACTTTTACCATAAATGGTAATAAGGTTCTACCTTCCACTAACTCATTCCACTCCTATTTCATTTAAAACTAACATATACAAGTGAGACCTTTGTTTCTACTAACTTTTTTCCACCCTCTTTCCGCCCATGAATGAGACTCGTAATAGCAAACGGAGGAGCATTACTTACTAAGTTACTATTGTAGATTTAAAAAGTAACGTAACGAACAGTTTTGACATTCCCGCACCCCTTCCAAATCTGATTTTCTTCTTCCCAAATTCAAAACCCATTTTGTCCTCAACCAATAACCACATGCTCGGCGCCCCAGCGAGGGATCAGGCGCTCTCCCTCCTCGCCGCCGCGATCAACCACGGCGATTTGGCCGTCAAGTTGTCGTCATTGAAGCAGTCCAAAGACATCCTGTTATCTGTCGAGCCGTCTCAGGTGGCGGAGCTTTTGACTAACTTAGCCGAGCTTCAGTCTTACTCCAGTCAGGAAACATCTCCTTGAGTGAGCAATGCTTGCACCAATATCTATTTTTTTTCTGTTTTCGTTTTAGTATTCATTAATGCAGTACAAAACCAAATCATGATTAGATTCTACTAGCTCATGTATAGGATGCTTTTGATTTTGTCCTTTTAATGCGATTGGTATATTTTATTTTATGAATTCACATCGTTTTTGAGCTCCTTTCTGGTTAGATACATTACACCTTAAATATCTAGTTTAATCTTAATCTCAAAACTGAAGCTTTTGGATAAATAATAGCATTAGCCTTTTCCTATGGTGTGTAATGTTAACATTGACTCCCTCCTTGGATAATCATCTTTACTCGGGAACTTCTTAACGTGACGAAACTCCGTTATTAAGTTGCATTTCCATGAGAAGGCCTGTGTCTCAACTTAAAGACATTAGTACTGCAGTTTTGGCATATTTTGATAGTCCAAGCTTGTTTCACCGTTAATTGTTGTGCTTTTAGTTGATGATGGAATAAATGGAGATATAGTAAAAGAAAAACACCACTAACATTGTCTTGTTGCAAAGTGATTCTACAACACTAAATACAATTCTTGGACTCAACTTTCAAGTAGAAAATACAATGAATTTCTACTTCAGTTTCACCCTTCATTGGCTGTACTTTCAACCTTGAGTATAATCATTAGCATTTGATTCAATTTGAACATACAGAATTGAGCATATAACCAACTTTGAGCATAGAGAAACGAGTAGTATTACATTACATGTGTTGGCTTAAGACTCAAGCAGTTCCAGCTTCTTCAACTTCTTGTATTGGGTCTGTTGCCTGTTGTAGAGCCATGGCTAACTCAAGGCCTTTAACTACATCTGCCATTGCAGGCCTCTCTTTCGGCTGAAAATGTATGCATCTGCCTCCAATTCCAACAAATGCTTCCAAACAAGCTGCTGAAATCTGCCCCGTCAAGCTGTGATCAATCAGCTGATCCAGTTTTCCCTCTTGTATGCAGAGCCGAGCCCATCCGGCTAGGCTATGTTGCTCCTCCTCAAGTCTCATGTCCACTGCAGCTCTTCCAGATACAACTTCGAATAAAACCACCCCAAAAGCATATACATCAGATTTTGTCGTCAGTTTACAGGTCGAGAAGTACTCGGGGTCTAAGTATCCGAACGTGCCTTTGACGTTGGTGCTGATGTGGGTGAATGACTCATTTTCTGGTCCCATTTTGGACAGTCCAAAATCTGAGATTTTCGCCACCCATTTCCCATCAAGTAGGATGTTGGTGGACTTGACGTCGCGATGGATTATGGCGTGCTTGGTGCCGGTGTGGAGGTAGTCCAGTCCCTTGGCGGCGCCCAGGCAGATTTGGAGGCGCTGCTTCCACATTAAGGGCGAGTTGTTGGAGTTGCAGATGTGGTCGCGGAGGGTGCCATGGGCCATGTAGTCGTATACCAGGATCATCTCGCCGTTGTCGTTGCAGTAGCCGATGAGGGAGACCAAGTGGAGGTAGCGAAGCTTGGAAAGCATGTCGATCTCAGTAAGAAACTCGCAAGTGCCTTGGTTGGAGGTGGAGTTGAGCCTTTTGATTGCTACTGTTGTGGCCGCGTTATCGATGAATCCTTTATAGACGTTGCCAAAGCCTCCCCTGCCGATGACGAAGCTGTCGTCGAAGTTGCGGGTGGCAGTCCTGATCTCGGCGATTGAGAAGTATCTGCATGTATCGCAACGCAGGGAGATGCCTGATTCCCTAGTTCCCGCAGTGGACCTTGACTTCCGTTGCCGCCAGAGAACCAAGATAGACACGGCTGCAACCACCACAATTAGGCTGATAACACTCCCCACCACAGTGTAAATCACAAAACTGTTTTTCTTCTTCATTGGCGGGTTCCCTGGTACTGAAGCCGGCGGTGAATCGATCACCAGTTCATGGTTGGATGCTGCAAAACTTGCTGTCGAATCATTGAGTTTGAAAATTTCTAATCCATTTAGCATAGCGCTGATATATCTTGGCACCAAAGATAGCCGCAGGTCTTGCTTTCCACGATTTTCTACATCAGGAACCCATGTTATGTAGTCTCTGAAGATGGGAATATCAGGGTTGCCGGCCAAGATGATGGCATCGACTGTAATATCTGCCATCTGATCATTGATTATAATTGTAAACAATGAGCCGTTTTCCTTTTTGTGAAAAAAATCACAAAAGTGGAAGCGGAGCATATAGAAGAATCCAGAATCAACCGGAAATTGCCATATTAAATTTCTGCTGACATTGGTCATTGTTCTAGCAGATTTGTATACTGCTGGCGGTGCGACATATGGAGGAGTATTGTTGGTGTAGTGGATGACAATCCCCTCGTCATGTGGCGTCCATCCATAATCGCAGCAGAATATGTAATAATCGTCAGGACTCCAGCTCCGAAACATGCCACTATCTTCTTCTATCGAAACCGAGGTGCCGCCCACATTCAACCTGTAAAGATTTTGCAAAGCCGTATTGCTGTTGAGATAAAACAACCTATCCACGAATTTGATTTCCTCGCCTTCTTCATCAAGGTAGAGTTTATCAGGTATAGACACAATTTCAATTCCGTTTACGAAAGCATAAGATTTCAGACTGGGGATGAAGGTTAAATCGAGTCTTTGGGTTGCTCCAATGCTAATGATGAATTCCATCATAAAAGAAGGTCGTTTTAAACTCTTGGAATAAAGGAAAGCACTGAAGTGTGTAAACAGGGTGAAGGAATTGGCATTGACAGAGAAGAGAGATTGACTAGTGTTGGCGTCGGAATAGATGCTGGGGTACATGTAAAGGCGGAGGAATTTCTGGCCTCGACTGAGGGGGAAATTGTATGTGAAAGGGGAATGGAAAACACGAGCCGTCTTGTAAGGGACTGCAGGAACCCAAGGATCCATAGTGAGAGCTTCGGAAGCTGAAGATATGGGAGCGTTTGATGGCACGTATTTTGAACCTTGATCACTGTCCCAGCTCCGATGGTAGATGTCTTTTGTGATTGTTGATGCGCCGCAGCTTAGGAGGATTACTTCTGTGGCGTTGTACGCTGTGGCGGAGGCAGCGCTGCTGGTCATTTTGATTGTTGAATATATACAGATGAAGAAGAACAAGTATAAAGGGTGGAACATCATCGTTTTAGGTTTGTTTGTGCTTTTTTTGGCATGAAAATACTGGCAATTAAATTGCTGTGCAGTCACGGGATATGGAATAAGTGATGCCGAAGACTTGGAAAAGACTCTTCATTACTTTTGAACAAGTCTGTGGCTATATTTTAGCTCTTGGCTTCTCTCCAATCAATTTAGCAAAAACCCCACTAACAGGACTATATTTTTATGTCGTTTTGATTTAGAGATCTATATTTTAGCTCTCTGAATCAAAAGGACATAAAAATAGATTGTTGATCAAGTATTGAATCAAAAGGATAGGAATGATGTGACTAAGAATGTAGATTTCGAGGATTCGTGGTCGAATCCTTTTGAAGAAGGAGATTATGATATGATCCTCGTTTCGATCCCGAAGCTACGCACTAAAAGAGGAAACATATATTGGCCCGAAGTCTTAAGTTGGCAAGACCCGGAATATATTATTCGATAAATTGAATTTTTATTATATTATATTTGTTAAATAATTAAGAATATGCACCTGCATGAAATAGTTGAGATTTAGCCTAAGTGCATCTCCAATGCAAATAGGTCAGCCATAGACCAGCCACTCTTTCTCCCTGCCACGTCAGCAGCACTAAAAATTCACCTGCCACATCAGATTTAGGCCAGCCGCAATAAAAATAATTCAAAAAATACTACATTTACGGAATTAAAATTACGATTAAATTACGGAATTAAATTTACGACACAGATACGGGAAAAATAATTCATTTCATTAAAAAAAAGTACAAAGATTAAAAAAATAATACATGATTTTTTTTTTTAAAAAAGGGCTTCCACACACGATCCCCGCCACTCTTTACTCCTCGTCGCCGTCGCCGCCACCACCCGGGGTATCTAAGCCCACGTCGGAACCCCCCATCTGTGCCCTCGCGGCATTCAAATCAATCCGCATGCTCTCGAGCATCGAGTGAAGAAACATCTTCTCCGTGGGGTCAATGGCGGCCCTCCAATCTTGGAAGACCTTGTACATCTGCTCCCGCATTTTTTGACGCGAGAAGGTGTACTCGTGTGGGGGGGTGCCGAGATGACCTCCTGGGGCGATAGGGGGGATCCCCCCTTGCTGCCCGTTGCGTCCGCTTTTGTCCAACCGGACGAGGGCGACGAGCAAAGGATGGAGGAGCCGGAAACTCCTCAGCATCCGGGGGGAGGTCGTGGGATCCGCCGCTGCTGCCGTTGCAGTTGCCGGAATAGTTCAGCCTCTGCTTCTTCGGCCACCCAGCGTCGCACCCCGCCCGGAACTTCTCGGAGTCCTTCAGCAACACATAGCATTCCCAGAAGTGGAAATCCTTGTACTTCCCCGCCAAGGGGAAGTGACTCTCCGCTATCTTCCGGGCGTCCTCCTCATTCTGCCCACTACCTAGCTGACGGAGGCTGTTGGCGTACAACCCTGAAAAACGGCCAACCGTGGCCCTGATGCGCTCCCACCCCTTCCGACACTCCTCCCCGCTGAAGTCCTTCCCGTGCGGGCAGTTCCTCCTGCAGCTCTAATCTTCGCCCACATGTTGACGACCCGCTGGTTGTTCGCAACCAGCGGATCGTCGCACACCTCCAACCACGCCTTGGCCACCCCGGCGTACTCATCCTCCGTCCACTTCCGCCGGGCGAGGGTGTCGTCAACATCGGGCTGCGACTACTCGCCGACCGCCTTGGCCTTACCCTTCGTCTTCTTCTTCTTCTTCGCCGCAGCCTTCGCCCGTTGAACGGGAGTGTCCGGATCCCCGAGATCGATCCATGTCATGCAATGACAAAAGGTCATCGCCAAGGGTCGGCGTCTCCACTTGGGTCGACGTGTGAGACGAAGCCGTCAAAAAATCCAGAGAGGGACGATAGACCGTGTCCCCCCCCGGTGACCCCTGCATCTCGGGATGCATCTCTCCCTGCCAGAGAGGCATCATCCCCATCATCTGATGCATCATCTGCTGCTGCATCGGGGCATACCTCCCCACCCCTGCCCGCCGCTGGCCTGTCCGCCGCCCGGCATACCCCACGGCATCCCCCCTGGTTCCCACCCCCTGCGCTCCGGCCATCATCCCCATCAGCTGATTCCAAGGGACGTTAAACCCTGGGCCCATCTGCCCGCCCATCTCCGTCTCATCCAACATCTCATGGGCAACAGGCGAAGTCCGGGAGATCCACTCCCGTCGCCGGATCGGGACTCGCTTGCCAGATCCACCGCTTGATGATGCTCTTGTACAAAAATTTAGAGAGAAAGAAAACTCGTTAAAACAAGTGGTGCAAATGAAAATGAAACTAAAATCGCGTTTATATAGGTTTTTTTTAAAAAAAAAACAATATTAGGCGCTGGCCGATCGGGCCGCCACAATGGCGTCCAGCGCATCGGCCAGCGCCCACCAATCGGCGATTTCGGACTGGCCTGCTGCAATGGTTCGGCTAGCCGACCGGCTAGTGACGCGAATCGGCTAGCCGGCATTGGAGATGCTCTAAGTATAGCTTAGGATTTTTGTTTAGGAGCTGTTAGGATTTAATTAGATTTAAAGTTGTTATTTAAAATCGTTAGGCATTAGGATTAAGATTATTTTAATAGTTTTATTTTATTATGACTTATCTCACTAGGAGATTTGTTAGATTTTATATTTCATATTTTTGCCTATAAAAGGTGTGTAGTTTACGGAAGGAAAGGGGACGATTTTTTTGTGATGAATTAAAGTTGTGAGTTTTTGAGTCAAGCTTATTCTTACTCTCCTATTTCAATTACTTGTAGCAACGTGTTCGTTCTCGAAATAGTTTATCGATTTATCGATTAAATATTGTCACAGTTTTACCGGGCATGTGAGTCTTACTTTTAAAGTATTAGTTTTATAAATACTAATAAAATGTGAGTGAAAATCAGTTACTGAAATATGGGGTCCACTACCAAAATTGTTATAAAGTGAAATGTAACCAATTTTGGGGGATGGATGGAAATTGTAAAATGTGACAAAATCTCAAGGGAGACGAAAGGAGTATTATTATTGTAGATAAACAAAAAAAAAGTAAAAACAAAATATAAATGATGAAACGGTGCCGTTTTGACACCCCCGCACCCCATCCAAATTTGATTTTCATCTTCCCCAATTCATAACCCTAGAAACCTTTCCTCTCAATTTTTCATTTTGTCCTCAACCAATAACCACATGCTCGGCGCCCCAGCGAGGGATCAGGCGCTCTCCCTCCTCGCCGCCGCGATCAACCACGGCGATTTGGCCGTCAAGTTGTCGTCGTTGAAGCAGGCCAAAGACATCCTGTTATCTGTCGAGCCGTCTCAGGTGGCGGAGCTTTTGACTAACTTAGCCGAGCTTCAGTCTTACTCCAGTCAGGAAACATCTCCTTGAGTGAGCAATGCTTGCACCAATATCTATTTTTTTTCTGTTTTCGTTTTAGTATTCATTAATGCAGTACAAAACCAAATCATGATTAGATTCTACTAGCTCATGTGTAGGCTGCCTTTTGATTTTGCCCTTTTAATGCGATTGGTATATTTTATTTTATGAATTCACATCGTTTTTGAGCTCCTTTCTGGTTAGATACATTACACCATTAAATATCTAGTCTGGCTTAATCTCAAAACTGAAGCTTTTGGATAAATAATAGCATTAGCCTTTTCCTATGGAGTGTAATGTTAACATTGACTCCCTCCTTGGATAATCATCTTTACTCGGGAACTTCTTAACGTGACGAAACTCCGTTATTAAGTTGCATTTCCATGAGAAGGCCTTATTTTGATGTGTCTCTCTTGGCAACTACATTAGTACTGCAGTTTTGGCATATTTTGGTAGAACAAGCTTGTTTCACCATTAATTGTTGTGCTTTTAGTTGATGATGGAATGAATGGAGATATAGTAAAAGAAAAACACCACTAACATTGTTTTGTTGCAAAGTGATTATAGAACACTAATTACAATTCCTTGGATTCAACTTTCAAGTAGAAATTACAATGAATTTCTATTTCAGTTTCACCCCTTTATTGGCTGTACTCTCAACCTTGAGTATCATCATTAGCATTTGATTCAATTTGAACATACAGAATTGAGTATACGTCCGACTTTGAGCATAGAGAAACGAGACTTACATTACATGTGTTGGCTTAAGACTCAAGCAGTTCCAGCTTCTTCAACTTGTTGTGTTGGGTGTGTGTCTTGTAGTGCCATGGCTAACTCAAGGCCTTTAACTACATCTGCCATTGCAGGCCTCTCTTGCGGCTGTAAATGTAAGCATCTGCCTCCGATTCCAACAAACGCTTCCAAACAAGCTGCTGAAATCTGCCCCGTCAAGCTCTGGTCAATCAGCTGATCCAGTTTCCCCTCTTGTATGCAATACCGAGCCCACCCGGCTAGGCTATGTTGCTCTTCCTCGAGTCTCATGTCCACTGCAGCTCTTCCAGATATAACTTCAAATAAAACCACCCCAAAAGCATATACATCCGATTTACTCGTCAGTTTACAGGTCGAGAAGTACTCAGGGTCTAAGTATCCGAACGTGCCTTTAACGTTGGTGCTGATGTGGGTGAATGACTCATTTTCTGGTCCCATTTTGGACAGTCCAAAATCTGAGATTTTCGCCACCCATTTCCTGTCAAGTAGGATGTTGGTGGACTTAACGTCACGGTGGATGATGGCGTGTTTGGTGCCAGTGTGGAGGTAGTCCAGTCCCTTGGCAGCGCCTAGACAGATTTGAAGGCGTTGCTTCCACATTAAGGGTGAGTTGATGGAGTTGCAGATTTGGTCACGGAGGGTGCCATGGGCCATGTAGTCGTATACCAGGATCATCTCGCCGTTGTCGTTGCAGTAGCCGATGAGGGAGACCAAGTGGAGGTGGCGAAGCTTGGAGAGCATGTCGATCTCAGTAAGGAACTCGGGAGCGCCTTGGTTGGAGGTGGACTTGAGCCTTTTGATTGCTACTGTTGTGGCCGCGTTATCGATGAATCCTTTATAGACGTTGCCGAAGCCTCCCCTGCCGATGACGAAGCTGTCGTCGAAGTTGCGGGTGGCAGTCCTGATCTCGGCGATTGAGAAGTATCTGCATGTATCGCAACGCAGGGAGACGCCTGATCCCCTAGTTCCTGCAGTGGACCTTGACTTCCGTTGCCGCCAGAGAACCAAGATAGACACGGCTGCAACCACCACAATTAGGCTGATAACACTCCCCACCACAGTGTAAATCACAAAACTGTTTTTCTTCTTCATTGGCGGGTTCCCTGGTACTGAAGCCGGCGGTGAATCGATCACCAGTTCATGGTTGGATGCTGCAAAACTTGCTGTCGAATCATTGAGTTTGAAAATTTCTAATCCATTTAGCATAGCGCTGATATATCTTGGCACCAAAGATAGCCGCAGGTCTTGCTTTCCACGATTTTCTACATCAGGAACCCATGTTATGTAGTCTCTGAAGATGGGAATATCAGGGTTGCCGGCCAAGATGATGGCATCGACTGTAATATCTGCCATCTGATCATTGATTATAATTGTAAACAATGAGCCGTTTTCCTTTTCGTGAACAAAATCACAAAAGTGGAAGCGGAGCATATAGAAGAATCCAGAATCAACTGGAAATGCCCAATTTAAATTTCTGCTGATGCTGGTCATTGTTCTAGCAGATTTGTATACTGCTGGCGGTGCGACATATGGAGGAGTATTGTTGGTGTAGTGGATGACAATCCCCTCGTCATGTGGCGTCCATCCATAATCGCAGCAGAATATGTAATCATCATCAGGACTCCACCTCCGAAACATGCCACTATCTTCTTCTATCGAAACGAGGTGCCGCCCACATTCAACCTGTAAAGATTTTGCAAAGCCGTATTGCTGTTGAGATAAAACAACCTATCCACGAATTTGATTTCCTCGCCTTCTTCATCAAGGTAGAGTTTATCAGGTATAGACACAATTTCAATTCCGTTTACAAAAGCATAAGATTTTGGACTGGGGGTGAAGGTTAAATCGAGTCTTTGGGTTGCTCCAATGCTAATGATGAATTCCATCATAAAAGAAGGTCGTTTTAAACTCTTGGAATAAAGGAAAGCACTGAAGTGTGTAAACAGGGTGAAGGAATTGGCATTGACAGAGAAGAGAGATTGACTAGTGTTGGCGTCGGAATAGATGCTGGGGTACATGTAAAGGCGGAGGAATTTCTGGCCTCGACTGAGGGGGAAATTGTATGTGAAAGGGGAATGGAAAACACGAGCCGTCTTGTAAGGGACTGCAGGAACCCAAGGATCCATAGTGAGAGCTTCGGAAGCTGAAGATATGGGAGCGTTTGATGGCACGTATTTTGAACCTTGATCGCTGTCCCAGCTCCGGAGGCTGGTGTCTTTTGTGATTGTTGATGCGCCGCAGCTTAGGAGGATTACTTCTGTGGCGTTGTACGCTGTGGCGGAGGCAGCGCTGCTGGTCATTTTGATTGTTGAATATATACAGATGAAGAAGAACAAGTATAAAGGGTGGAACATCATCGTTTTAGGTTTGTTTGTGCTTTTTTTAGCATCTGAATTCTGGCAATTAAATTGCTGTGCAGCCATAGGATATGGAATAAGTGATGCCGAAGACTTGGAAAAGACTCTTCATTACTTTTGAACAAGTCTGTGGCTATATTTTAGCTCTTGGCTTCTCTCCAATCAATTTAGCAAAAACCCCACTAACAGGACTATATTTTTATGTCGTTTTGATTTAGAGATCTATATTTTAGCTCTCTGAATCAAAAGGACATAAAAATAGATTGTTGATCAAGTATTGAATCAAAAGGATAGGAATGTCAATGCAGTCTGCAATTCATGGACCGAATATTTATGAATAGTTTGTACAGTAACAAAAGTGTTTTGTGGCCATGCGCAGCTATGAACGGATGCATGGGAATGTATGGTGGATATGCGTGGATGCATGGGAAGCTAGAGTGGGGTGCAACACATATGATCAAGATCAAGAGCTCTGTTGTTAGGCCGTTAGGTGTAAACGGTTGTAACTGTTTCGGTGTGACTCTCACACATCCGAGTTAGATATAAGTGTGATAGTTGTAGCTCATTGTTTTTGGTTCAAGTTGTATACACTCAACCAATTGAAAAAGTTCGATTCGTTGAATAAAGTAGATCCTCTTCCACTATTCTTGTTTGTTATCTTGATCCTAATTTTCGCATACTCTCTAATTTACAACAAAAAGAAAATCTCTCTTTTCTCAGCTAACAGCCTAACATTGGTGTATTTGTAGTGTTTTACTACTTGTATGAATTTTTTTATGGAAATAAACCTTTTCACCTTTGGTCTCAACAAATTCAAATGAAATAGAAACGTCGCACTGTTTCAATTAAATGAGAGAAATGTGGAAAAGATTTGGTGAAAAAAGTGGAGAAAGTTAATAAAAAATAGAAAATATTGAAAGTTAATGACTTAATGTATTCATATTTTAAAATAGTTTTAAGGAAAAATCAGAACATAAAGTTTATGTAGTTATTAGTACCAAAAAATATAACCTCTATGAAAATGCTTTTGCAAAATATGAAGAAGCAACAATGAATCAATTATAAATTTCGAAAATGAATGAAAAGTAGTAGTGTACTTCATTCGACTCTCAAGAATAAGTATTATTAATAGTTGCAAATATTTGAAAAGTGGATAAAATACCAATAATATAAGTATATTATAATTATAAATTATTAAAAGTAGTAGTGACTTGTGTACTTCATTCGTCCATCAAGTATAACTATTATTAATAGTTGCAAATTCGAAAAGTGGATAAAATGCCAATAATTTAAATATATTATAAATTATTAAAAGATTGTTCAAAAAGATTACATATCTGATATTATTTGAAGACGATTAATAAACTATTAAGTTTTTATTAGATTAACAATTTGAGGAAATCTTAGATTTAAGGTGTGAATAGTTATAATTTTCTCTAAATTAAAATAACATCAAATTTCAGATTTAACGATCTTTTACATAAATTCCACTTAAAATTTAAAATTATATATAAGGTAGGGAGCGCCTTGATCGCCGACGCGTCGAGGCCGCGGGCAGAGGCGTCGTAGCAGTAGTGGTAGATGATGTAGAAGCTCAAGACGAGGGCGACGACGAGGATGTCCATGGGGATGGAGATGAGGCCGGCCATGTGATCTGGATTGGGGTTTGGTTGGGCTGCCGCCGGCGAAAGGGATAGAAAGAGGAAGAAGTTGTAGGAATGTTCATAGGGTGTCATGCCAAAACCTGATTATCGTAGTTATAGATGCTATCGGATGAATATGCTATACGATGTGAATTCCGAAGCATGTTCGTGTTATAGATGCTACAAGTCACAGAGTGTCATGCCAAAGCCCGATTATCGTAGTTATCGTGGGTCATACGCTCGACGAGAGGCTGATTTGTTCGGAGAGGTGTCGCAAGGTCTTGGTGAGTCAGCGAGGCTCACATCAATTGGCCATTATGAATGTTCACTTTTACAATAAATGGTAAATGTCCAACATTTCACTAACTCATTTCACTTACCATACATTTTATTAGTGTAAATTTGTATTAACATAGGGACCCAAATATCTTATTCTTTCATAGTGTTTGAACACACGGATTTCAATTTAGATAAAAAGTAAAGGTATGGATGAAAATCAAATATAGATATATGACTATTTTTTATGGACGGTGGAAGTACTACTCCATCCGTTCCCTAAATATTGTCACAGTTTTATCGGGCATGTGAGTCATACTTTTAAAGTACTATTAGTTTTATAAGTACTAATAAAATGTGAGTGAAAATACGTTACTGGAATATGGGGTCCACTACCAAAAATGGTATAAAGTGAAATGTAACCAATTTTGGGGGATGGATGAAAATTGAAAAATGTGACAAAGTCCTGTACTCTCAACCTTGAGTATCATCATTAGCATTTGATTCAATTTGAACATACAGAATTGAGCATATAACCAACTTTGAGCATAGAGAAACGAGTAGTATTACATTACATGTGTTGGCTTAAGACTCAAGCAGTTCCAGCTTCTTCAACTTGTTCTATTGGGTGCCTGTTGTAGAGCCATGGCTAACTCAAGGCCTTTAACTACATCTGCCATTGCAGGCCTCTCTTTCGGCTGAAAATGTATGCATCTGCCTCCAATTCCAACAAATGCTTCCAAACAAGCTGCTGAAATCTGCCCCGTCAAGCTGGGATCAATCAGCTGATCCACTTTTCCCTCTTGTATGCAGAGCCGAGCCCATCCGGCTAGGCTATGTTGCTCCTCCTCAAGTCTCATGTCCACTGCAGCTCTTCCAGATACAACTTCGAATAAAACCACCCCAAAAGCATATACATCAGATTTTGTCGTCAGTTTACAGGTCGAGAAGTACTCGGGGTCTAAGTATCCGAACGTGCCTTTGACGTTGGTGCTGATGTGGGTGAATGACTCATTTTCTGGTCCCATTTTGGACAGTCCAAAATCTGAGATTTTGGCCACCCATTTCCCATCAAGTAGGATGTTGGTGGACTTGACGTCGCGATGGATTATGGCGTGCTTGGTGCCGGTGTGGAGGTAGTCCAGTCCCTTGGCGGCGCCCAGGCAGATTTGGAGGCGCTGCTTCCACATTAAGGGCGAGTTGTTGGAGTTGCAGATGTGGTCGCGGAGGGTGCCATGGGCCATGTAGTCGTATACCAGGATCATCTCGCCGTTGTCGTTGCAGTAGCCGATGAGGGAGACCAAGTGGAGGTAGCGAAGCTTGGAAAGCATGTCGATCTCAGTAAGAAACTCGCAAGTGCCTTGGTTGGAGGTGGAGTTGAGCCTTTTGATTGCTACTGTTGTGGCCGCGTTATCGATGAATCCTTTATAGACGTTGCCGAAGCCTCCCCTGCCGATGACGAAGCTGTCGTCGAAGTTGCGGGTGGCAGTCCTGATCTCGGCGATTGAGAAGTATCTGCATGTATCGCAACGCAGGGAGATGCCTGATTCCCTAGTTCCCGCAGTGGACCTCGACTTCCGTTGCCGCCAGAGAACCAAGATAGACACGGCTGCAACCACCACAATTAGGCTGATAACACTCCCCACCACAGTGTAAATCACAAAACTGTTTTTCTTCTTCATTGGCGGGTTCCCTGGTACTGAAGCCGGCGGTGAATCGATCACCAGTTTATTGTTGGATGCTGCAAAACTTGCAGTCGAATCATTGAGTTTGAAAATTTCTAATCCATTTAGCATAGCATTGATGTATCTTGGTCCGGACTTAACGTTAGGAACTAAAGATAGCCGCAGGTCTTGCATTCCACGATTTCCAACATCAGGAACCCATGTTATGTAATCTTTGAAGATGGGAAGATCAGGGGCGCCAGCCGAGAAGATGACATCGACTGTAATATCTGCAGTCTGATTATTGATTATTATTGTAAACGATATGTCGTTTTCCTTTTTGTGAACAAAATCACAAAAGTGGAAGCGGAGCATATAGAAGAATCCAGAATCAACCGGAAATTGCCCATATTAAATTTCTGCTGACATTGGTCATTGTTCTAGCAGATTTGTATACTGCTGGCGGTGCGACATATGGAGGAGTATTGTTGGTGTAGTGGATGACAATCCCCTCGTCATGCGGCGTCAATCCCATATCGCCGTAGAATATGTAATCATCGTCAGGACTCCAGCTCCGAAACATGCCACTATCTTCTTCTATCGAAACAGAGGTGCCGCCCACATTCAACCTGTAAAGATTTTGCAAAGCCGTATTGCTGTTGAGATAAAACAACCTATCCACGAATTTGATTTCCTCGCCTTCTTCATCAAGGTAGAGTTTATCAGGTATAGACACAATTTCAATTCCGTTTACAAAAGCATAAGATTTTGGACTGGGGGTGAAGGTTAAATTGAGTATTTCGGTTGCTCCAATGCTAATGATGAATTCCATCATAAAAGAAGGTCGTTTTAAACTCTTGGAATAAAGGAAAGCACTGAAGTGTGTAAACAGGGTGAAGGAATTGGCATTGACAGAGAAGAGAGATTGACTAGTGTTGGCGTCGGAATAGATGCTGGGGTACATGTAAAGGCGGAGGAATTTCTGGCCTCGACTGAGGGGGAAATTGTATGTGAAAGGGGAATGGAAAACACGAGCCGTCTTGTAAGGGACTGCTAGGAACCGAAGGATCCATAGTGAGAGCTTCGGAAGCTGAAGATATGGGAGCGTTTGATGGCACGTATTTTGAACCTTGATCGCTGTCCCAACTCCGGAGGCTGGTGTCGTTTGTGATTGTTGATGCGCCGCAGCTTAGGAGGATTACTTCTGTGGCGTTGTACGCTGTGGCGGAGGCAGCGCTGCTGGTCATTTTGATTGTTGAATATATACAGATGAAGAAGAACAAGTATAAAGGGTGGAACATCATCGTTTTAGGTTTGTTTGTGCTTTTTTTAGCATCTGAATTCTGGCAATTAAATTGCTGTGCAGCCATAGGATATGGAATAAGTGATGCCAAAGACTTGGAAAGGTCTTCATTACTTTTGAACAAGTCTATGGCTATATTTTAGCTCTTGGCTTCTCTCCGATCAATTTAGCGAACCCCACCAAGAGGACTGTTTTGTCCGGGGATAGGGATGTCGATGCAGACTGCAATCATGGACCGAATATTATTAAGGCATTAACTGACAATTGGTTTGATACTTGATCAAAGATCTTGATTAACAATTTGTATATTTGTCTTCTCATTTTTTTCAATTGTAATGTAAGCATAAGAATAAAGATAGAGAACGTAACAAAATAAAGATTGCATATACAAGTGTGGGAAACGGTAAGAATTTTTTTAAAAAAATGTTCATAAAAATATTATTTAAATGATTCACTCTACTTAAACATCATCATTCATTACATTGCAATGGGAGAAAATTGAAATCTAATCTAATCTGTCTGGGAGGCTAGGAAGAGGAAGAAGAGAATGGCGGCCAGGAAGAGAGGGAAGACGAAGAGCAGCGAAAACGAAGGTGGCTGGACCGGGCCGGGCGCCATCCCGAGTGGCAGGAGGAGTAGAAGCATTGCTACAACAAGCAACGCCACCACCGACCCCGCCCCCCATCCGCCTTGCTCAGCCTCCTCCCTAGCCATATTCTCAACTCAGTAAAAATATGGTGTGTTTAAATAAGAAAATGTGGTAAATGTGACTGGAAAATAAAAATTTATTTATAAGTTGCATGGTGGCTTTTGGCAGAGGACACATCTGTTCGATTCATAGTGTTTTACTAGTTGGGTATGATTTTTTTATGGAAATAAACCTTTTCACCTTTGATCTCAACAAATTCAAACAAATGAGTAAATGTTAAATTTAAGGTGTGAAGTGCTATAATTTTCTTTAAATTAAAATAACGTCAAATTTCAGATGTAACGATTTTTTAATAAATTCCACATAAAATTTAAAATTATATGTTAGACAGATGATTTTTCTAATTTCCATAAAATACCAATTTATTATTTGCATTCTTAACGGAAAATAAGATATTTTCGCACTTTTTAAAGATGAACGATCTTAAGTGAAAAATATGATTTATTTTGTTATTATTATCAGTAATATAAATAATAATCGGATGTATTTTCATAAATAAGTGCAAATTAAAATAATTTATAAATATCAAAAAGCAATATACGTATGAGTAATAATAACAAATTAACAAAATATCCGTATTCTAGAAGAATCATGCTCCTCTCGCCATAGCCCTCAGCGAATCACAATTTGCCACGTATTAGTATACGAGACCTGGCCAAACGCCCCCAAATCAGGTTATAAATTAGGGTTTTGTTGAACCTTCATTTCCAAAACACTTCCTAATTTCCGTCGACTCTCTCCTTCCTAGGTTTTTCATTCAGCCGATTCCAAATATCCAGAAGCAAAAATGGCTCGCCGTAGCTCCGGTGGTAAGTTTTCTCATTTTCCGCCTTTGTTTTCGTATTGTTCGTCGATGATTTTTTCGGATCTATAATCGATTATTTACCGCTGGATTTGATAGAGTCGACTTTTGCTCCTTTATTGTATCGATTCGTTGCTGTGATTATGAGCATGTAATTTATTCAGCTGTTTTATTGTATGGATTTCTTGTATGTTGCAATCTTGGATTTTGTTTATTTTGGATATAATGAGATTAGGTAGGATAAATTTGTTCTGGATTTGATTGTATGCGCTCTTCTTTATTTGAGAATGGATTTACCTTGAACGATTGATTTATTCTGTACCACAAGCTATTATTGAAATTTGGTGAAATGAAATCTCCTAATTTGCTAGGGTTTAACGCTGTTGTTCAACTGCTTTTATTCTTATTGGTATCAACTCTGCAATATATAGTTTGTATGGATACTTCTTTTGATAAGTGTATCACCGTTTGCTCCACTTGATTTGCAGGAAGATCTCGCCCAGCCCCTCGTCCAGCTGCACGTAGCCCGCCTCCTCAGAAAGGTTTCTGACTGCTGCATCTCTATTCTAGAACATTGTATTTACAGCTGTGTTGAAAAACTGTGGCATTTACATTTCATTACTTCAACAAATCACAACTGGCTTCAGTTTCAGCTTATGTGTGTATTTCTAGCTAATGCTTTCTTCTGTGGCTTTGTGTAGTGAGCAGCGCTCCTCCTCCAGCTCCGGTCCAAGGTGGCTCCGGTGGATCCATGCTTAGTGGCATTGGTTCAACCATTGCTCAGGGTATGGGGATTCTATTCGGAATATGGACTATGCAATTTATTTATTAGTTTCATAGTATGTTCTGTTAGATGTATATTAGTTTAGTCTCACTGATTTCCCACATCTGTTGTGCTTCTTTAGGGATGGCATTTGGTACTGGAAGCGCAATGGCACATAGGGCAGTTGATGCCGTTATGGGCCCACGCACAATTCAGCATGAAACCGTTGCATCCGAAGCTGCTGCAGCCCCAGCACCCAGCATGGGTGGATCTGATGCATGTGGCGTGCACAACAAGGCTTTCCAGGATGTAAGTACACGTCTTTGTTCAAATTTTGTCGAAAAACTAATCATCATCCCCATTTAGCTTGTGAATATATCAATTAGTAAGGAATTTCTTGGTAATTGGTTGTTCATGGGTGACACTCAATGGATCATTGTGCTATCATGTTTATCGTTTCTTGAGCTCTCGAACTCAATTATTTCCTTCGTGTAGAATGTCTTTTTTTTCGTTCTTCTAAATCTGAATAGCTCCTGTGCCGATCTTTCTGCAGTGCCTGAACAGCTATGGAAGTGACATCACCAAGTGCCAGTTCTACATGGACATGCTTGTTGAGTGCCGCAGAAACTCTGGTTCTTCGATGAGCGCCTAAGCGCAGTATGCACTCATTTGAAACTATTTCTATTGGAATGTCACTAAGGATTCCTATCATTGACATTGAATATTGGTTTTACATCATTTAAATTGGTGGTCTACAGACCTTGTTGGGCTTCTACTCGCACTCTGTTTACCATTTTGCATGGTGTTCATTGGAAAATAAAGAGAATCTTTTGAACTTGTTATTGTTGATGATAATGGATGCTCTTGTTCTTCATTGTGAAATTTAGTTTTGTACTATGCTTTAATTTCTAAATATTTGCCAAGTTCCTTGCACTTTACTGAGATGATGTTTGTGTGGAATTGTTATCATTAGATAGGTACTTCACACACTATTTACCCATAGCACACATATAATGTGTTCCACCTTCAAACAACACATATAACATGCAAACTATATACTCCCTATATATACATATACATTCAAACATACCCACATAATATACACACACTGAACTGTGCATATTTTGTGTATTTAGTGACTGTGTATATTGTGTGAGCACAATTTTTCAATTCGATAGTATTTACTCCGTCCACAAGAAATAGGGTTGTTGGTGTATGACGCTAAATGTGTCCTATTTTTTTGTGGATGGTGGGAGTATTAATTACTCACTCCGTTCAATAAGAGCACGCATTCTTATCTTATTAGTTGTCCTAATATATGTATTTTCTAATTTTGTAACTTTTTTCTCTCTAATGAAATCAGGATTTAGATTCCACTAACAATATTTTTATTATTATTATTTTTTTTTTATCTCTATCGTACTTTATTAGTTGTGCATTAAAACATGTGCTCAATTAAAAGTACATAATCTTGAGGAACTTAGGGAATTACTATTTTATTTAAACAAACAAAGGATTTGCAATTGAATTTCAATTTCAATTCAAATTCCAATTCCAATGAATTCAATTTCAATTCAAATTCCAATTCCAACTCCGTGTATCAAACGGACTATAATGATGTTGTCTTTTTGTTAATAAATAGATCTAGAAATATTCGAAGTAGTTAATTGACACGAAAAAGGTTAATCATGGTGAATAGTCAGAAAAATTCAATTTATAGCTTTATTTTGTTTATTTTATAGTTTAAATTTTGAGAAAACTTTTAAATACTTTGATTAGTTTTTTATAAGAGAAAAGTTTCATTATAGTTCAAATTCGTTTAATTGAGGCATGAAAGTTATTGTCTATGTCAATCAGCCAATACAAAAACTCTTGATCAAAACTATCTACTATTGCATCAAAATCAACATATGGCTGATAAAGTTGTACATTATTCAAACTCATCTTTATATAAAATAAAAGAAAATTAGTCTAAACTTTGTTCAAATACAATCCAGAAACAAATTCGAATACAAAAATAAATTACTAGAAACATAAGACATCGGTATGTATTTACTAGAAACATAAGACATCTGGCAATCTTTCATCTTTACAATCACATTCCCATCCCGTGGGCTTGATATCCAAATAACTAACATTAATTGCATTCACTTCTTCATCTTCTTCTTCGTCTTCTGTATCACTAATGTTTGCCCTATCGAACCCATCATCATGGCCATCTGGCTCGTCCCAATGTATTTCGTCAATGTATAGGTCGGGATTTAAGTCATCAGAATTGACGACAACGCCGTTGATCATG
The DNA here is from genome assembly GCF_023119035.1 of Salvia hispanica. Lineage (NCBI taxonomy): Eukaryota > Viridiplantae > Streptophyta > Magnoliopsida > Lamiales > Lamiaceae > Salvia > Salvia hispanica. Next base: position 1,640,130 of record NC_062968.1, read on the forward strand.
GCGAAAAATCTATATTTGCTTCTAAGGAAGGCCTCCTCTACAGCAGAGTCGTTCCAATCTGTGATTTTGTAGAAAAATCTTGTTTGCTTCTTGGCTTCTATGAAATTTTCCCATGTGAATGACCCTATTTTGTAGCAGAATTCCCTCTCCCATTTAGGTATTTTTGGCACCCAAACCACTGCAAATAATTTTGTAAAAGCACACGTATATTAGATAGAATTCAATATTTTTATGACCTCAAAAATTATGAACTAGATTAGTATATATACTTAGGTCAACAATAAAGCAAAAGAAAACACATCTTTGAAAAAAAAACAGCATATTGTATTATCAAAACTTCATCCTTTGATAAGAAAAATAATTTCATTATTCTATCTTGATTTGTAAATCAAAATTAGTTTCGTCTAGGTTTATAAAAACTTTTTCACCACTTTTTCTCTATCTTGTTTACATATTTTCTTTTCATCTCTCCTACTTTACTAACTTCGTATTAAAATTCATGCAGACTGGATGGATAAAAACAGAAAACCTGAAAAGTAAAGTAAAAGAGGTAACATACAATTTTGCGATATCTTCTTCGTCCGACCATGCAATCTCGAATCCTCGCAACGATGAAATCTTTGTCGCTTTCCCATTACTCGACGTTTATGTCACCGAGAAAATAAAAATTTTGAATGATAATAGATGATCCGAATTGAAAAGAAGTAAGCTATATTTCTTAGAAGAGAATACAGAGTAGGATCCTTGAATAGTATATATAGAAGAATTGGGAACAATGTTTTTCCTAAGTAGAATTGGAATCAAACTTATATAAGTACGTATTTACAATCTCTAGTTATCGAATTCTAATAGGAAATAAATTTATCTTGGTTTACTTACCATAATCTCCACTGATCTAATTCTCATCGGAAATAAATTTACTTACCATATATCGAAACAATGATAAACAATTTTTTTTAGTGTGATTACACATTGATATTGATAATTTATTGAATGCATGAATATCATAATGCAATAATAATAATAATAAATAATAATAATAATAATAATATAATAATAATAATTTCCTTAATGCGTACATTTCATCTCAAAATTATAATAGGAAATACCATCTAGTCATCTAATTATAACTGGAATTAAATTTACTTACCATATATCGAAACAATGATAAACAATTACTCCCTCAGTCCCAGATAATTCGACCCAGTATTCCATTTCGGGCCGTTCCACATAATTTGTCTCATTTCACTTTTACTATTTTTGGTAGTGGACTCCATATTCCACTAACTCATTCCTACTCACATTTTATTATAAAACTAATACTTTAAAAGTAGGACCCACATCCCATCAACTTTTTCAACTCACTTTTCATTAGATTTCTTAAAATTCGTACCGGATCAAAGTGTCCTAAATTATCTGAGACGGAGGGAGTATATTTTGAGTGGGATTACACATTGATATTGATAGTTTATTTAATGCATGAATACCATATCCAATATTATGTCAAAGCTCCAACTAAAAATGGAGCTTTTCTCAAATCCATGCTACAAAAGTAAGTTAAATCACAACTAAATATAAAATCAGTTTTTTTTTTTACAAAATTCAGCAGTCTATATATAAATTAAATAACCAAAAAAATTAAATTTTACTATTTCTCGTTATTTTTTTTTACAAATTTGACCGGTTTTGTAGATAACCTCTTCTCCAAGAAATAAAACAGAATCATCCCTATCTAGAATTCCGCGTCATTGCATCCCCATGATAGCCCGTGAGCCCCTCACATCCGATTGGTTACCATTTTATTTCAACCAATGATATTTCGACACGTCCCGGATACACGAAAAACTCGTATACAGACGATCTCACCGACTCGTCTCCCAAATCTATAAAGCGGTGGAGTTCTGTTGTTAGCTCATAAACAGTAAACACCTGAAATTTCTATTCCTTCGTCAATTTCAAGAGAAAACCTACGCAAAATGCCTCGCCGTAGCTCCGGTGGTGAGTTTTCTCGCTTCTCTGCTTCATTTTAGTTTCGTTAGCAGCTGATTTTTTTCGATCTGTTATTGATTAGAGATTACTGATCAATTTCATCATGGATTCCTCATTTGCTGCTTTGTTGTTGAATCAGTATTTGCGTTGATCATGATTGTAAATGCTAGAATAAGATTTGCTGTTCCTGTTTTTGATATGTTTTGCTCCTATTGGTAATTTTAGAGATCAGAGATGGAATAATGGAAACATGTTAGGAGTACAAAATTTTTGTGTATTTTTTGGATAATGATATCAGTTGGATATTTTGGTGCTGAATTTGATAGTATGTGTTTTTTTTTAATTTTGATTTGAGCTTGATTGGAAGGGGGTGATGATTTGAACTTCGGATTGTTGGAATGAATTGTTGATAACTGCTTTAGATATGTATGCTTTCATTTGCTATGTAGTCTCTGCAGAGATCTGAGTTGATACAGACTGTTATTAACCCTTAGTGTCTCTTATTTCTCTTGCTAGATTGATCTCTATTGATATTCTTGTGTCTCTGGTTAATGTCCTCTCTAGTATGTAAATGCATAGATCTGATTGCATTTCCATTGCTGGGATTTTTGTACTTCAAAACTTCCATTGTAATTTTTGTTGAATGCTTCTATTTATCGTGTGGTGCGTATCTACGAGATTCAAGTGTCGCAATGTAATGTTGTCTGGCTATGGATAATGGTAAGTATATGGTTCGATGCTGATTATGAATTGATGATTTGACAGGAAGATCTGCCCGCCCGACTCCTCGTGCAGCTCCAGTACGGAATCCACCTCAACCAGGTGCCTAATCATGCATATATGTCTACGGGGAGAATTTGTTTCTTTTTTGTTTTTGATTGTGTTCTTCCTGTTCACTTTCTGCTGATTGAGTACACGTTGTATTTCAACGTCTGGTGTAAACATAGTGTATCCCAGCTCATCATTCTGTTCTTTTAAGCAGTTCGTCAAGCTCCTCCTCCAGCTCCTGTTCAAAGTGGGCATGGTGGATCTATGCTTGGAGCCATTGGCTCAACCATAGCCCAAGGTACGTTCACACTGCCTTAAATGATATATGAAGCTCTGTTATCGCACCTTCAGAAATAGGCTGCGGTTGCATTTTTGTTTTTCCGGCTCTAAAAATTCCCATTGTTTCTTTATAGGTGCGGCTTTTGGTACTGGAAGCGCTGTTGCACATAGGGCAGTGGATGCTGTTATGGGTCCACGAACAATTCACCATGAAGGGGTCGTCTCTGGAGCTATTGCACCATCTACTGCACCCGACATGAGGGCATCTGATGCTTGTAATGTGCAATTCAAAGCTTTCCAGGATGTAAGTATAGCTTTCCTATTACCATCATGGGTTCTTTTCATGAAACAACGTCTTGCTATTGTCACATAACCTCTTTAGTCCAATGAAATGTGAAAACTTAAAAAAAAATCTGCAATTTTGTTGTCCTAATGGAAGTCATTGATCTTGGAAGAATAGAGGAATGGTACAATGTGATCATATCTTGTAGCACGCACGTTATATGTGTCGTGCTTTGGCTAATCGTGATGCTTCCTTAATGCTGAGCATCTTATATTTATTGCTTCTGTGTTTGAGAGGAAAGTTTTGGGTGATTCTTGTGCAGTGCCTGAATAACTATGGAAGTGAAATCAGCAAGTGCCAGTTCTACATGGATATGTTGGCTGATTGCCGCAGAAGCTCGGGCTCGATAATGAGTTCCTAAATACATGGGAATTTGATTTTCGTATGTTCCTAAAATAAGATGTTCATGTTAGTTAGTATAAGCTGGTAATTGTATGGACTGGTGGTTTCTACTACCTCTATGTTCTTTTTCGTCGTCGTTTGATGTTTTGAGTATGATCATTTGAATTTTGAAAATAATAAAGTTATGGTACAATGTTGCTTACTTGCTCCAAATGGATTTCTCATCTGCATTGCCTTTGCTTGGCTTATCTAGTGTGACACAAATGTGTTACAAGAATGATCAAAATCATCGAGAATACACATAAACCAATCATCCGAAAATAATATCAAAATTGACTGAGCAATAATGAAACCACTATTGGAAGTGGTCCAGAAACTCTAAAAACTTCGAAAGGAAATAAAAGAAAATACAACGAAATATGAAAATTAAAATTAAATCTGGAAAAAAAAAAAATCAAATGAATAGCTCTTCCTCGATGTCTGATAGCTGATGACATTGATCCATACGCTTATTTCACAAGTCCAACGCGAATTTCAAGTTATTACGGGGTAGTTAATGTTTTCGGTCTTATCAGTGCTGAAGTTTGAAATGTTAATACTTAATTGAGTGGCTTAAACTATAAGTTGGTCGGAGGAAAAACGTTGTCTTAGCATTTATAGTGCAATTTATCGTGAAACCAGAAGATTGATTTTAAGAGTTACGGTATACTCGTACACTATTTTACTTTAATATAAGCAAGGAACTTAATAGCTGCCACAAGTTAGCATATTTATTCCTACATAATTTAAAAAAAAAGGCGATTCATTAGAAGAATGCCACCAGTTTTCCAACAAACGGCTCTCTAAGTTTGAAAACAATTAAATTAAGGACGTGTTTGATAAGTTAGTAATACCAAGATAGAGATTTATGTATGTACATTTGTAATTGTTTGATATCATAATTAAGCTTAACTCAAAGCCCAATATAAGACAAAGGCCTTCTCTAATCTTACCAAATTATAACTTGAACCATTTTTATGTAACCCACCAATTTGTCAAGTTAAGCCATGTTATTTAATATACTATACAAATTTAAATAATTTCTTTTTTTCTATCAAACAACAACGAAAAAAAAATCTTATCTTTGCATATCTTGACATGAAGTCCGTATTCTTATCTTATTTTTACATATCTTCTCATATCACAGCTTTCTTATCAAAGGGGTCCTAAGAGTTAATTGAATTAATAAGTTTATTGTTTAGTGGGCTAGCCCAACATCTAACTACTCCATGATCCACATTCTAGTTCAATAAAAGTTCATCTTATAAATAGTGAAGAGAGGTGGGAAACCCTAGCACACAATTGCACAACACATTCCTCTCCAAACCCTAGCCGTTACCGGCCTTCTCTCTCTCCCTCTTGCATCAGTTTTCATGCCATTTTTGTATCTTAATTCATAGGATTGGGTCAAGGCTATTTCGTGTTTTTGTGTGGTTCTCCCAAGATCTCACTTCACCATATTGATTCTTCAAGATCCGTCCACCCGGATGAACAATCAAGACGTGAGAATAGAATGGAAGATTCATGGTCGAGAAATTATGGATTGACGAGAGATTCAGCTAGCAATGCCGATCCATGATTTATCGACCACGAATCTTCCATTCAACATAGTAAAGTGATATCTCGGAGAACCACATAAAAACGCAAGATTGCCAATATGATTTAATATGATTAGGTAAAACAGATTAGTTAAACAAAGGTTGCCGTGGCAGATAATATATATTAGTTACTAAGCCGTGGCACCAAAAAATTGAATTCAATCAATTAACACACACACACAAAGATGGCTGCTGTTTATTGACGGATAATATAATACAAAAACTCATTCAGTCTACTAATTTCATGGTACCTACTAATTTCTTTTTAGGTTAGTTTTATATTTAAGATATACTACTAGTAGTATTTATAATTCACACAACTTTAAAAAGTCAAAAATATTTTTCCTCAATAGACCATATATAATCTAAAATTTAAAATTTATTTTATAAAATTGAAATCTAACATTTATTTAAAATAGTTAAATAATACTAGTATGATATTAGTATAGAAGGAGCAATTTAGTAAGGTACATTAATATAATTAAGTAATAAAATTTAAATTTGATTAATTTCAGTCCAAATCGATTGCGAGAATGCACTTGCAATGTCTTTACATTTATCTTTTTTCTTACTAATAGACTTAGAGTCAATTAGATCTTGTCCCAATATACGAAAGTGTCCTTTGAATTCTTGCTTCAATACTTTGAGGTTAAACCATGATAACAAAGAAATATTCAAATATTGATCATGAAATTATTTAAATAATTAAATTAGTGAAAATCAAAGTCCAAGCTTCAATACATCGATAATTAATCAAAGAGTCAAGACTCATCACATTTGATGACATTTCTCTAGAGAGCCAAACAACTGACTTTGATCTATATTTACATCCTTATGATTTTTATTTGAAGCTGCCTTTTCCATCACCACCTCCCTTTCAAGAAACTCGTGCACAGTTTCCACCACACGTCCCGGTCCGGTTCACTCTTCTCCAGCCTCGACTTACCCTCCTCCGCAAGGGACTCCTGTCGCGATAAGGCCATATTAAATAACTCACAATGATTGCCGGTCTATCTTATTACTCAAAATAAACGTTGAACGAAGATTGATATGATTCGTACCTCGATGAGTTGGCGGCTGGAGAGGCGGTCGATAAGGTGCAAGAGGATGTCCTTTGTGTATTCGGGGTGGCCTTGGATGCCCATGATGTGATCTCCACTCCTAAACATCTCGACTCCGGTCCTCTCCGACCATGCTAGCACCTCGGCCTCTGGCGGGAGAGACCATACCTAATTCAATTCGGTCAGAATCAACACATTAGTATTAGGATTCAGAAACTAAGTTGTTGGATTCGAGGAAACAAACCTCATCCCGGTGGCATTCGATGACGGAAAGCGAAGAAGGTATATCGAGGGAAGTGAATATTTTTGATGGATAGAGTTGAACTTCTGTGATTCCAATGTCCCATCCCCCTCTTGCTCTTCCAATCTTTCCTCCAAGAGCTCGTGCCATTATCTAATTACACATCAAAAATCTTTTTTACTTACAAAACATTATGTCACATTTGATTCATATTCAGTCCCCTTAACCATTCTCAGTGCTAAACACACACACATACACACACACACACCATGTCCTTTAATGGTGGAAATGGAAATCCTTATCATCCCACTAGGACAAGCCTATATAACTAGTATTACCATATATTGTGGGAAAGGTATAGATGACAAAATTACATGATTTGGACATCATTTTCGTATTGGGAAAACAATGGACATGCCGTCAAGTCAGTGAATATTGAAGAAACAAGGATCACAGGTTCTTATATGGAATATTACACATAAAGGAGCACAGCATCTAATCATCAACACACTCCACCTACTGGTTTCTTATGGTCATAACATGAATTTCAAGATTTTAGCTTTTGCAAAAAGCTACTGAAAAGACATCACAATCGACTCAATCATGGATATGTAACTAATCTTTCTCACTATAGTTTGATTACTCTTCTTAAATCCTAACTTGTGGATGATAAAAACCCATAAAACAACAATTCGGTGCCAGAGCACTAGTTGGTGGTTATAGGTTTAGACCTAAAATGTAAAGTTGTGAAGGAACTGATGTGGACCATAATGCCTCAACTAACTGGTCCAATTGTTTGCTATACTAAAAATATTGTTCACTTCCTAAATGTTTCACTAAGTGGTTGTTTCTTCTGTTCGTACATACTTTCAAAAGAATCTTGTTAACACACACGCACACACACAAACGCAAATCATGTAATAGTAGACTAGAATCCCAAGGTGAGTATGGTTTTTAACAAGGCACAAAGATGTAAAGAGAAGAGTTATCGAAGCAAATGTGAAGTGGATGCAATTTTTATGCTAGTTTAGCTATATCAACAAAAAATGTAGCTAGTATTAAAAATAAAAACTTCCACACGCTCAACAAGCATGGCATGTTCTAATATTATAATCCATAAAATATAGATATCTCAAGATAAACCATTTCAAACTATAGATATATGATATGTAGTGTGTGATATATCCTAGCGGTACTAGTAGAAATCAGCATATATAATGTTATCTTGGTTGTTTCGTTGATGGGTGTTATCACTTATCAATTAGTATCATACTGTAAAAATAAGGCAGGTGGCGTGGACCCAAATAAATCCAGCTGTACTGCACGGACTTGGACCATAATAAAGAGAAAGCAGAGATATATGCAACCGTCCACTTGTACAGGCAAGTCCTAATACAGCTGAGTTTTCATATTTAGGATAAAGACACCATTTTTTATGTATAATAAGTTTCAATATAAAAATTTTTAAATCATCCACAGGTCTTCAGATTTCTTGTGTTAATTTAGATAAACATGATTGATGATATATATACACATTAAACTTGACATGCTAAGCATCTCCTATACTTATGTTAGTATGTATGCATCATGAAGTAGAAAAGCTTTAATCCAAAATCAAGAAATAGTTTTATACTCCCTCCGTCCACCAAAATTTGTCCCATTTTTCCATTTTCGTCCGTCCCCCAAAATTTGTCCCATTTCACTTTTACCATTTTTGGTAGTGGACCTCATATTTAACTAACTCATTCCTACTCACATTTTATTATAAAATTAATATATAAAAGTAGGATCCACAATCCACTAACTTTTTCAACTCAATTTCCATTACATTTCTTAAAACCCGTGCCCGGTCAAACTGGAACGAATTTTCGTGGACGGAGGGAGTACTAATTAGCAGTGAGCCCCCCACAGCCCATGTGGCCAACATCAATAATGGAGAGACACAGGGTGAGAGAGACTCCAACCCTTTTGCCTTTTTCCACATTTTTGGCAAAAAATATTTGGTATCTCTATTCTTTTCATGCACATAAGTTATGGAAAACAAAGGGTATCTACTATCTAGTCAGCTATTCCTTGTTTCCTTGTGGTCATTGCTATCACATTCAGAAATGCATAACTTACAAAAAAACTAATCAAAAATGGCATAACTTATAAAAAAAAACTATGTTTACAAAACCATAGCCCAATTTTAGGAGTTAATGGAATTTGACTTTCTCAATTTTGACCAGTCCTTCTACTTCTTTTCGAAATTCGTTAATGTATTTACAAGCCCCACGAAACTTTGCTACGATGCTACTTGACTATTTTTAATTTAACAAACAATCTATTGGGCTTAAGCAACAAATTCTTTAATATAAATAAAATTAAGAGTCACAGACAGTTTTATTAATTAATAGATTTCGTTGGCCTGCTATATACTATGGCCCCCACCCAATGTGAACCAGTAATCACATCCCATGTACATAACTCAATCTAGTTCATTATTTAATTCATTAGATCCATTAAAATACATCTCATGACATATAGGTAACCCCTAGTAGCATTTTCTAATTCAACAATGTCGATTGATTTTATATTTCAAATTAGAAGAAATGCCATTCAAATTGTATAAAAGTGGTGCGGAAGAAACGTTAGCTAAATATTTTTTACACCAAGCTTATCTCACATAATAATTGGAGTGCAGTCAACTCTTTTAATTGCACAATGAATTTTTTTAAACCATATTCTTAATACCTAATTTCATGTTAATGCCTTGTGCAAACGTGTCATCCCCAGCATGATATCTAGCTTGGTCTAACGTGACAGGATTAACTATAATTGATTTCACCGACGAACCAAGTCACCTATGTCCCCTAACCCTTAGTTTATTTTTAAACAATTTCTTCTTGATTTTGACGTCTCATCTTCATCTTTCATTAATACAGCTTCGTAATGAATCGATCATACCACTAATTAATCTAACCATATTGACTAATATAGGGAGCAATTAGTATTTTTTAAGTTCCCTATTTCATTTATAAGTTACCATTTTTTAATACAAGTGCAGCAAGTGAAATATTTTAAAGTGCACATATGAATATATGAGAAAACTTTGAAAACCATGGTTTCTAAAAGTGGAAAAGCCAAAGTAGTCACTGGAGAGAAGATAATTGACCTCTAATTCTACCACAGTCAATTCAAAAGTGTTTGGCTGCGATAAATTTCCTTTTGAATCGACACGAGCTTAAATTATAATCTCGAAATTGAATTAACACGAGATTAAATTAACTTTAATGATAGGAAGATCAAAATTTATAGTATATAAAATGCAGAGTTCTACACATACAACAAGGAGAAAAACGTGTGACGATGGAAAACCATGTAAAGACAGCTGCCGCAACAAACTCACCAGGCATAAAAGCGATAAAACCGAAAAAAAAAGAATAAAATGCCGTTTGGAACTACTTGTGCAAGTTTTTATACTTTTCGAAGCACAAAATGCATTTTCCAGCCAATATTGTTTTATACGCCTAATTCCTTGCGGTTACACAAATCTACACTAGATGAAATGAATGAATGCAAACGCAACCAATCAATCGATGCAGCGCAAACGAAAACAACAAAAATCAACACACGATCTGCACTCAATCGAATCAAATCGACAGCAATTGAATCTAAAAAATTACCTGATGGCCGAAGCAGATGCCGAGCACCTTCTTCTTCATGGCGTCGAGCTTGTTGAGCAGAGCCAGGAGCTTGCAGATCCACAGGTCGTTGCCGTGCGCGTCATTGCAGCTCCCGGTGATGACGAAGCCGTCGTAATCGCCGATCTGATCGTCGGCGGGAAAATCGCCCCTCGCCACCCTGAAAACGTCCCAGCTCTCGCCTTCCTCCTTGAGCATTCGCACGAACACGCCGTAGTAGCCGCCGTAGAGCTTCTTCACGTAGTCGGAATCCTCGGCGCAGAGGAGGACGGCGAATTTCTGGCCTCCCATTCTCTCTCTCTCTCTAGATTTGGCGATGAAGGAGTGTTTGTAGAGAGAGAAAGGGAGTGAGGGAGGCGAAGGTTTGGGGAAATGGGTTTATTTGATGTCTAAACTCAACTTCGAAGGGTTATTTATAGAAAAATAAATGTTGTTGGAATAAACTAATTTAGAAATACTACTCCATAAAATTCAAATATTTTAAATTTTTCACCGTCATTTGATATAATTTTTTATCCACAGTTTTATCTCTTATAATAATTTTTAATTGATCACTTTTAAAATTCAAATATCGATTTGATATGTTTTATAAATTGAAAATATCTAAAAATCAAATTTTATTTAAAGAAAGCTATTCATATATTATGAATTTCGAAGAGAAATAACATATACATTTTCATTTTGGCAAAAACTAAATTTCGATTCATTTAAATGTATTTGTTATATGAACTGATGGCCTAATACTTTAAGTCTGTTCGAAAACTAAAGATCATCTAAAACTAAGTCTGTTCATCGTCATTTGATATAATATTTTAATCTAAATATATTATCCACAATTATATCTCTTAAAATCTCATTTTTGATGGCCTAATTCTTTAAGTTTGTTTCAAAAATAAATATAAGATCATCTAAAATTAAGTCTTTTCATCGCCACTTGATATAATCTTTTTATATGCATTATTCACAATTATATCTCTTATAATCTCATTTCTGATGGCCTAATACTTTAAGTTTGTTCGGAAAAAAAATATAAGATCATCTAAAATTAAGTCTTTTTCATCGTCATTTGATATAATCTTTTTATCTACATTATCCACTATTATAGTATCTCTTATAATCTCATTTATGATGTCCTAATACTTTAAGTTTGTTTAAAAAATAATTATAAGATCATCTAAAATTAATTTTTTTCATCGTCATTTGATATAATCTTTTTATCTACATTATCCACAATTATAGCTAGTATCTCTTATACTCTCATTTATGATGGCCTAATACTTTAAGTTTGTTCGAAAAATAAATATAAGATTATCTAAAATTAAGTATTTTTATCGTCATTTGATATAATCTTTTTATCTACATTATCCACAATTATATCTCTTATAACCTCATTTCTTCCACAATTAATGAGTCTTATCTCATGTTTCTTAAAATCTTCTCTTGTTTTATTTACATTCGTAATTCTGTATATTTATAATTATGTTTTCAAATAATCGAAATATAGTACTATCTCCGTCCCATATAAATGGTCTTTTAGGGTTGACACGAGTTTTACTGTTTCATTTGGTAAAGTAAGAGAGGAGGAGAAAAAGTAAATGAAATTGTGTAGTGGATGGTGGGACCTATAAATAATAAAGAAAAAGAGAAGAGAAAAATATTACTATAAATATATATGCTATATTTATATGGGATGGATGAAAAATGAAATATGACCTATATCTATAGAAAATAAGGAATATTTGGAATCTTAGAAAAGACATAGAAGTTGGTTAGTATCCACTAACCATCAATGGAATTTGGATAAAGAATGAGAATAAATCGGGAATAATGGTGAATGTTGATGAAAATGTTGAGGAATCTGAAGAATAAGAATAAATTGGGAATATTGGGCAAATTGTGATGATATATGTGAAGAACTTTGATGAATATGAAATTGATTTATTTTATGAAATAATGCAATAATATCGTTTTGTAACTATTGATGTAATTTGGAGTTGAGTTATAGATATTTATTTGAAATGGATATCAAATATTTTGTAGCAATATTTTACTATGTACAAACCGAATGTTTATTTACAAACAATTAAGAACTATATATATATAGACTTATAATTTAATTTGGATTCTGTTTATATACTTACTATTCTGGCAAAAATTAAATTTCAATTAATTTAGATGTATTTATATATGAATTGATGGCCTAATACTTTAAGTTTGTTCGAAAAATAAATATACGGTCATCTAAAATGAAGTCTTTTTATCGTCATTTGATATAATCTTTTTATCTACATTATCCACAATTATATCTCTTATAATCTCACTTTTTCCACATGTACATTTTCATTTTGGCAAAAATTAAATTTCGATTCATTTGAATGTATTTATTATATGAACTGATGGCCTAACACTTTAAGTTTGTTAGAAAGATAAATATAAGGTCATCCAGAATGAAGTCTTTTCATCGTCATCTGATATAATCTTTTATCTACAATATCCACAATTATATCTCTTATAATCTTATTTCTTCCACAATTAATGAGTCTTATCTCATGTTTCTTAAAATTTTCTCTTATTTTATATAATTCGTAATTGTGTATATTTATAATTTAGTTTTAGTATTTGGAATCTTGGATCATGACCTTTTTGGAAAAGACATAGTTGGTTAGTATCCACTAACCATAACAATGGAATTTGGATAAAGAATTAGAATAAATTGGGAATAATGGGTGAATTTTGATGAAAATATTGAGGAATCTAAAGAATAAGGATAAATTGGGAATATTGTGCAAATTGTGATGAAAAATGTGAAGTACTTTGATGAATATGAAATTGAAATTATTTTATAAAATGATGCAATAATATCGTTTTGTAACTTTTGATGTAATTTGGAGTTGAGTTATAGAAATTTATTTGAAATGGAAATCAAATATATTTGTAGCATTATTTTATATAAAACCAAATGTTTACAAACACTTATGATTTCATATGGATCATAAATCACAACCTAATAATAGTTTTTATAAGAGGTTATAGACTATACCACAAACGAATAACATGCAAACATTTTTATAGCATGTAAAATAAGAAATTGGACAGAGTACTCAAGTAATAATTATCTTAATATTTATGATTCTTAAAAAAAATTATAAAAATAGTTTATAGAGTACATCCAAAATGACTATTTTGCTGCATTCAGAATTATGTACTGTGTTACTGTAAACGGCATGAATTGTGTGGGTTTTGCTATTTGAATGTGACATAAATGAAATGTACACTTACATAAAATAAAGTTTGGAAAGGCAAAATAGAAAATCATATAATATATAAATAGAAATGTGGAAAATTACGTGGAAGCGCAATCACGTGATATTTTATCCGTGTATCACGTGCGAATCTTAGCTGATGTGGTATTCTGCCATCCTTGTCTGAATCAGCTGCTAATTTTCCTTTATTAATTCATGCTACTGTTATTTTGCCTAATCATGTTATAAAGATAGATTATATTAAGATTTGAGCATAATTAATTCGTGGTCTTCAAACATTAAACTCTTATTTTATTCTGACTTTTGATTAAATTTATATTGAATATATATTTTCTGTCGGTACTGACTAGTGAAGCATGCGTTAATTTATATCCTAAGGATTGGTTAAAATAAAATTATATCTTGAGATAAATTATAAATGTTTTTTGCCATTAATTTTTTTAATTAAGGCGACGACACCGCACGTTTTGACAGCAAATTCATACATTTTCCAATAAAAATAAATGTTCTTCGTAAATTCGTTGTTACTTGTTTAAAAGTGGTTTAATCATAATATATAAAGAACTATAGATATATAGTACATTTAATTTGGATTTTTTTTATATACTCACTATATTTTTTTATTATTTTCAGAACTTTCAAAGGTTTGTTTTGCCGCAAGAGTGTGGTTGAGATTTTTCTTTTTCTATTTCTTCTTCATTTTATTTTTATTCTGTTCTTGTATTTTAAGGAATAAATTTGAATTAGTGAGTCATGAAGTCTCTAGAAAAAATATCTTGATATGAATATTTAATTATATATCCATGAAACTCAACTAAATAAAAATAGTTTCCATTTCATTTGATTTTCTTGAATATAGAACACTTTTATAACAATAAAAGTAAAATTTAACCGTGTCACAAGTTGGCCCAGATATTCAAATAGTATTTGATAAGAGTGGGATGGCCCAAAATTGGAGAAAAGAGATGAGATTTTACTTTTGAGGGCTCAGCCCACTTCTATATTCTCCATAACCCTTAACCGGTTTGAACTCTCACATACGTGCACTCACTCACGCGGCGGGCGGCCATTGGTTCGGCACCCGGTCTGTGTTGGAGCAGCGGCTTGGCCTATGTTGGTCTAGTTATAATGGTTTTTAAATAAAATATAGTACTATTAAATTATGAAATTTTATTTTTTTCACAATATTTTTTTGTTAACGGTCACATACACATACAAAACGATGTCTATGTTAATGCTCAAAATAATACTTCTTATTAAGTAAAGAATAATTGTTTTGTAAATATATATGCCAACTGAAAAAAATTTAAAAATTTAAAATTTAAAATTTAATACCCTCTTCGTCCCGAATTAGTTAACTCTTTTTCATTTCGGTCTGTCTCTCAATAATTGTCACACTTCATGTTTATCATAAATGGTAAGTAGGTCTCACTTCCACTAACTTTTTCAATAATTTTTTTTTTATATTTTTCAAAACTCATGTCTTGTCAAAGAGTGACAATTAATCGAGGACGGAAAAAGTATTTTATTTTCAGACTTTATGAAACTAACTACTACTATAATTTATCAAAATCTTGTAATTTTAATGACAATCATTCCATTTATTAAGTTTTAAGGATAGAACTAGAAGTTAGAACACTATATACAAGTGTTAGGTTGGGCCCACTTTCACAATTCCCGCCAACTTGATCTATGCTTTTCTTCTTCAACAAGGTTTCCTTGGGTCCTCCATAATTAAAGTTATAGTAGTACTACATATTTTTAGTTGCATAATTATAAATACATTAATTGCTAGTGTGAATTATATTTTATGTGTACCTTTTGTATCCACCGATTGCGTTTGATATAATTTATTTGCGTCAACTACTTAGCTTGTGTTTTATTAGTCTTCGTTGTTAGTTTAAGATATTAATCGCAAAACAAAAGTAAAATAAATAATAGAGATTTATCCCATTGAAACGACATTGTTATAGAATGAGTGTTGTGTAGGACGATGTAAAGGTAAAGTGAATATTCCCAATCGGCCAATCCCACCAATTCATGGTACTACACTTTTCCTATAAAAATACTCGTAGTAAACTAGTAATACTTCATTGCTTATATTTAATAAAAAAAAAATATCATTAACAAAAAAAAAAAACAAACAAATTAACATAATTGATTATAAATGCTACTTTTGTTTTGGTACATTTGACACTTAAGCATTAGACGATGTCATTTTTGTCCATATAGCATCTCAGTCATCGACTTAAATGTAAAGAGAACAATTAACATAGTCTCACTTGAGAATTTAAGGGAAAAACTTACGAGAAGTATATGTTAGTCCGTTCTTTTGCCATTCAAGTCGATGATTTAGAAGCCGCGTAGATAAAAATTTACGATGTTGAACGACCAAGATAACAATGAGCTCGAATGAAATACTTATGTTGTACCATCGATTATATTAACACGAAAGAATGGTGAAATTTTGTGCTTCACTCCGTCCTATAAAAGCTGAGTCGTATTCCTTTTTAGTCCGACCCAACAAAGTTGAGTCATTTCCTTTTTTAACAAAAGACAAAACATCTAATCACTCTTACTTTATTCCATCATTTACTTTACTCTCTCTTATCTTTCCTACTTTTTTCATCTCTCGTATTTATTTAATATAAATTTTTAATCTCCGTGCCCAAAAGTTTTGTCTCAATTTTTATGGGACGGAGGGAATATGAGTTATGAAATGAATATTCTCAACAATTTAGAATTAAGTGGTTGAATGCTAATGATTAGATCTAATTAAGTTGTTGTGGATTCCCACAAAAAGTTTTTTTAAAAATATTAATAAAAGACTATGAAGGGACTTTCATAAAGTCTTCGAAAAACCTTCATACGAAGTTTCTTCAGAGAAGAAGAAATTTCTCGAGTAGAGAGAGAGATTCTCACAATCCAAACTGGAATTCCATCGGCAATGGCGCTCCTCAAGTTCGCTCTTCTCTGCATCGATCTCGTTGGCTGGTACGTTTCCTGATTTCGCACATACATTATTCATGGCTTTTTTCAACAATTCCCCTTTCTCTCTATTGAAATCTACTCTGTTTAGCACTGATTATGCATTATGCGTATACCTAAAGAGTTCAATTGAGTTTTTCAAGTTGATCGACGTGAAATTCTCGCGTTTCAGTTAGGGTTTTGAGTTCGTATACGTACACACATGCATGTATAATGTATTTCTGCAGTTAATACGCTTAAACTAACCTTGTTCATCCTCTCTCTCTCTCTCTATGTCGCTTTCCATATGAACATCTGATGCAGGCCTGCAATTGCTCTGGTTTATCCCCTGTAAGTTCTGCCATTCTGCAATGTTGCAGAGTAAAGTGTTATTGTACAAGTTTTGACTGAATTGGGATATTTAGATGGTTAAGTGTTGGTGGTTAATTTGTTTTGTAGGTTTGTTTCAATCAGGGCAGTTGAGACTGGTTCCGGATACCACATGAGGAAGTTGGTCAGATATTGGATAATTTTCTCTTTGTTTTCTCTCTTTGAGTTTGCTTTTGTGAAACTCATTGAGTGGTAAGTGTTTCTCCTATAGCTGCTTCTGTCGATGATTCCCGATTATATGTATTGAGAATGTTATTATGATAAGTATGTAGCAATTTTTTCATGATTATTGCCACTCTGCCTTTTTAAGGCATCGGTGTAACTGTAATGATTATGTGTTCGTCTGTATATTCTTGGGTAATGAGCATTTTATTTGGTGAAGGGATTGGGATTCTTGTTTGGTTGCTTACCTCCTGTGCCATTTGTTTGATATATGTGTTCGACAACAAGCATGCATATAGAGAATTAATGAGCGTTGTGATCGTACATACTACATACAAGCTCTGTTTCATGTATGGGTTTATGCATTACTTCATTTGTTTTGGACAGGATACCTTTCTGGTCTGGTGTAAGACTTGCAATTATCTTCTGCTTAGTGATGCCTCAGTTTGAGGGTGCATGTCTTGCCTACCAAGGCCTTGTAAGTTCATTTATTGACAGGTTTGACATGCTAATGGAGGAGAGACTTTGTAAGAGAAGAACATTTTTGGATGTAGTAGACAAATACCTCAACGAAAATGGATCAGAAGCCCTGGAAAAGCTTATTGCATCACAGGTTAGCAGCTTTATGACATAATTTGGAACAGTTCCTAGTGAAGTTTTTCGGTGATAATACTTTCAAGGTGAACTATGGAGCTTTAAGTTTCTTCAGGGAGTGTCGGATATTTTTGTAATACAGCATGATAGGTAAAACATGAGGTTGTTTTAGTTTCTTTTTAGTTTAAACTAGCTAGCCATTGGAATTTCACCTGTTGTCTTTCACTTACTCTTGTGGTGAAGAGAGTGCAAATTTCTTGATTCTTTTCTCAAATTGACACCCCTTTCCATTAAAATTTGGAAACACTCTGAACATCCAGAAATTGCAGGTGTGCTGTAAACATTCAATTTCTTCTGCTCAAATCATGAATGTAGCGTATACTGTTGACTTATTTCTTATGTTATACAGATGACACCACCAGAAGCAAGAGTGGAAAATAGATGCCTTGAGACTCCCCTCCTCAAGAAATCTGAGCAAGAATGGACCTGTGGCTTATGTAAGATGACTAGCGTTGGTGAGTCAACGCTGAATGCTCATCTTCAGGGCAGCATGCACAAGTCCAAGCTTGAGATCCTGAAAGCAAGCTTACTTAATGCAAAAGATACAGGATTGTCGCCTTTGGTAACTCGTGAAACTCAATAAGCCAGTTCTTTTGATTTGATTTTCTAAAGTATTGGTTTCAAAATTGCTGATTTTGCTACTAGTATATGTATGACTATCTAAGAAAGTACTGGGATTTTGATATTACAAACTGAGCAGCAGTCCCTTATTTTGCCTTTATGCGTTTGAGCATTTCATAGCACATAAGCTTCTGTCAAGTTCTTCATCTTTACTGATCAGTTTAACTTACTTCCATTCCTCCCAACCTATCAACGTTAGCCAATCTCACTCACACTTTTCCTTTTAGTTTGTTATGCTTGTTAAAAGTTCAATAAAAATCTGTTGACCAGGATTATTTTGCTGTTTCTATTTGAAGTGGCAGGTGCAACACACACGTTCAATTTCCGCTGCTTGGGATCTGAGGGGAACATATGCAGCTGCTGAGTTTAAAGAGAGAATGCCACCAAAAGAACCAGAGAACACCCTCCTCAAGAAAGCTGAGCAAGAATGGACCTGTGATTTATGTAAAGTTACTATGGCGAGTAAGTCAATGTTGAATGCTCATCTTCAAGGGAGCAAGCACAAGTCCAAGCTTGAGTCCCCTAAAGCAAGCTTACTTGATTCAAAAGATACAGGTCCCTCGCCTTTGGTAACTTCTGAAACTTAATTAATACTCCCTCCGTCCCACAAGAATATGCACCCCTTCCTTTTTAGTCCGTACCCAAAATATATGCACTTTCTAATTTTGGAAACTCTTTTCTCTCTAATGAGGTGGGACCCATTCTCCAGTAACAATACTTTAATTACGTTTTCTCTCTACCTCTCACTTACTTTACCAATTTTGCACTAAAACCCGTGCCGAAACAAAGGCACATATTCTTTGGGGACGGAGGGAGTACAGTATTTTGATTTTATTTTGCTTTAGTATTGATTTTGAATATGTTGATTTTATTACTAGCGTCTGTAAGATAAATTTTAAGAAAAACTATGGAGTATGAGAAACTAAGTTGCAATCCCTTATCTTTCCTTAATGCACTTCAAAGATAGCAGTCACAGGCTTCACTCAATTTCTTCATCTTCACGGAGGAGTTTAAATTCATTTACCACCTCTCAACCTTTGTCGATTATACCAGTTTTTATCCTTTCAGTTGCTATGTTTGTTAAAAGTTCAATGGTAAACTGTTGAGAAAGAATATCGTATCATTTCTATTTACGATGGCAGGTGGAGCATGCAAATTCCATTCCTGCTTGTTGGGATCTGAAGGGAACGTATGCAGATTCTGAGGTTAAAGAGATGACACCGCCAAAAGAAACTGCAGAAAAGTGGGGTCCAGGGACCTCTCTCCACAAGATACCTCGTCAAGAATGGAACTGTGATATGTGCAAGGTGACAACCATGAATCCGTTAACGTTTAACGGTCATCTTCAAGGGTGCAAACACAAGGCCAAGCTTGAGAATATTATAAAAGAAAGCTTGCTTGATGCAAAAGATACAGGAACCTTCTCACATTTGGTAACTTGTGAATCTCAATCAGACAATTGTTTTTTTATATTGATTCTTCTTAAGTAGATTTTATAATTGCTGCTTTTATTTACTGGAATATTATGAAAAAATTTAAGAAGCTACTTAATATGAGAAGCATAGCAGGCACAAGCAATTATTTCATCTTTACATGCCAGTTTAACTTCCTTCACCACCTCTCTCCCTTGCCAATCTCCAATAATTTTTCCTTGTAGTTGTTACATTTGTTCAATTGAAATGGAAAACCATTGAGTGAGGTCATTTTTTCTTTTTGCAATAGCAGGTGCAGCATACACAGCCAGTTTCTGCTGCTTGGGATCTAAACGGAACACTAGAAGATGCTAAGGATAAAGAGATGATGCCACCAAAAGAAACTCCAGAAACGAAACTCCCAGAAACCCCTCTCCTCAAGAAAGCTCAGCAAGAATGGACTGCCTTTATTACTAGTGTATGTATGATAGTAAATTATAAGAAACTACTAGGATCTGAAATAGGAGAAACTAAGTTCCAGTCCCTTATCTTCCTTCATGCACTTCATAGATAGCAGTTGCAGGCTTCTATCCAGTTCTTTGTATTTACGGAACAGTTAACTTCCTTGACCACCTCTCAACCTTTGTCGATTCTACCAATACTTTTCCTTTTAATTATTAAGTATGTCTGTTCAAATTCCAACGGTAAATTCTTGAGCAAGAATATCATCTTTCTATATAAATGGCAGGTGGAGAATGCACAGTCAATTCCTGCTGGTTGGGATCTTAAGGGAACAAATGCAGCTGCTGAGGTCAAAGAGATTATGACGCCAAAAGAAACTGCTGAAAAGTCAGGCCCAGAGATCCCTCTCCACAAGAAAACTCATCAAGTATGGAACTGTGATCAGTGCAAGGTGACAACCAAAGATCCGTTAATGTTAAACGGTCATCTTCAAGGGTGCAAACATGATGCCAAACATCTTCAAGAAAGCTTGCTTGATTCAAAAGAGACAGGACCCATCTTACCTTTGGTAACTTGTGAATCTCAATCACCCAATTGTTTTGATTTGTTTTAAAAACTGCTGCTTTTATTGCTGGAATATTTATGAAAATTTAAGAAACTACTTGGATCTTAAATATGAGAAACATAGTTGACACAGGAAACTATTTCATCTTCACAGGCCACTTTAACTTCCTTCACCACCTTTCACTCTTTGCCAATCTCTGATCATTGTTCTCTCTAGTTGTTGCATTTGTTCGATTCAATTGGAAAACCATTGAGGTCATTTATTCTATTTGCAATGGCAGGTGCAGCACACACACCCAGTTTCTGCTGCTTGGGATCTGAACGGAACACTTGTAGCTGCTAAGGATAAAGAGCTGATGCTACCAAAAGAAACTGCAGAAACGAGACTCCCAGAAACTCCTCTCCTCAAGAAAGCTCAGCAAGAATGGACTGCTTTTATTACTAACGTATGTATGATAAATCTTAAGAAACTACTAGGATCTGAAATATGAGAACTAAGTTGCAACCCCTTATCTGTCTAGGATCTGAAATATGAGAACTAAGTTGGAACCCCTAATATTTCCTTTACGCACTTCATAGATAGCAGTCACAGGCTTCTCTCAATTTTTTCATCTTCACGGACCAGTTTAATTTCCTTTGACATCTCTCAACCTTTGTCAGTTCTATCAATACTTTTCCTTTTGTTAAGTTTGTTAAAAATCCACTGTTAAACTGTCAAGCAAGAATATTGTATCATTGTATCTACAATGGCAGGCGGAGCATGCACAGTCAATTCCTGCTGGTTGGGATCTTAAGGGAACATATGCAGCTTCTGAGGTTAAAGAGATGATGCCGCCAAAAGAAACTGCAGAAAAGTGGGGCACAGGGACCCCTCTCCACGATAAAGCTCGTCAAGAATGGAACTGTGATCTGTGCAAGGTGACAACCACGGATCCGTTAGTGTTTGATGGTCATCTTCAAGGGCGCAGACACAAGGCCAAACTTAAGACTATCCAGAAAGAAATCTCGCTTGATGCAAAAGATACAGGATCCTTCTCACCTTTGGTAAGTTGTGAATCTCAATCAGCCAATTGTTTTTATTTTGATTTTTCTTAAGTAGATTTCAAAATTGCTGCTTAAATTTGAGAAACATAGCAGGCACAAGCAACTATTTCACTTTACAGGCCAGTTTAACTTCCTTCACCACCTTTTTTCCTTTGCAAATCTCTTATTATTGTTCCTTCTGGTTGGTACTTTAGTTTAATTCAAATGGAATACCATTGAGTGAAGCAATGACAGGTTCAGCACGCACAGCCAGTTTCTGCTAGTTGGGATTTGAACGGAACACTAGCAGCTAAGGATGAAGATGAAGGAATGATGCCACCGAAAGAAACTCCAGAAATGCGACTCCCAGAAACCCCTCTCCTCAAGAAATCTCAGCAAGAATTGACTGGTGGTCTGTGCAAGGCAACTACTGAGAGTGAGTTAATGTTGAATGATCATCATCAAGGTAGCCAACACAAGTCCAAGCTTGAGACCACCTTGAAAGCAAGCTTGCTCGAAGCAAAAGATACAGGACCTTCACCTTCGGTAGCTTGTGAAACTGAATTATCAATCTATATTTGTTATTTTGCTTAAATAATGATATTGAAATCTTTTATTACTGTATTATCTATATGTATAAACATGTCTATTCGTACATATACTGATATACCTATATTATCCTTATTTATATCAATTTATGAGGACAGTGTAGTAGTTTTTTGGGTGGGTATTTTGAGCAAGGATAATTCATCATTTTCGTCTAAAATGGCAGGCAGAGCGTGCACAGTCAATTCCTGCTGCTTGGGATCTGAAGGGATCATATGCAGCTGCTGAGGTTGAAGAGGTAATGTCGCCAAAAGAAAATGCAGAAAAGTGGGGCTCAGGGACCCCTCTCCTCAAGAAATGGACCTGTGATCTATGCAACGTGACAGCCCCGTGTGAGATAACGTTAAATGGTCATCTTCAAGGGCGCAAACACAAGGCCAAGCTTGAGACTATCCGGAAAGAAAGCTTGGTTGATGCAAAAGATACAGGATCCTTCTCACCTTTGGTAACTTGGGAATCTCAATCAGCCAATTGTTTTTATTTTGATTTTTCTTAAGTAGATTTCAAAATTGCTGCTTAAATTTGAGAAACATAGCAGGCACAAGCAACTATTTCACTTTACAGGCCAGTTTACCTTCCTTCACCACCTTTTTTCCATTGCGAATCTCTTATTATTGTTCCTTCTAGTTGGTACTTTAGTTTATTCAAATGGAATACTATTGAGTGAAGCAATGGCAGGTTCAGCATGCACAGCCAATTTCTGCTAGTTGGGATTTGAACGGAACACTAGCAGCTAAGGATGAAGATGAAGGAATGATGCCACCGAAAGAAACTCCAGAAATGCGACTCCCAGAAACGCCTCTCCTCAAGAAATCTCAGCAGGAATTGACTGGTGGTCTGTGCAAGGTTACTACTGAGAGTGAGTTAATGTTGAATGATCATCATCAAGGTAGCCAACACAAGTCCAAGCTTGAGACCACCTTGAAAGCAAGCTTGCTCGAAGCAAAAGATACAGGACCTTCACCTTCGGTAGCTTGTGAAACTGAATTATCAAGGTATTTTGAGTGGGTATTTTGAGCAAGGATAATACATCATTTTCGTCTAAAATGGCAGGTAGAGCGTGCACAGTCAATTCCTGCTGCTTGGGATCTGAAGGGATCATATGCAGCTGCTGAGGTTGAAGAGGTAATGTCGCCAAAAGAAAATGCAGAAAAGTGGGGCCCAGGGACCCCTCTCCTCAAGAAATGGACCTGTGATCTATGCAACGTGACAGCCCCGTGTGAGATAACGTTAAATGGTCATCTTCAAGGGCGCAAACACAAGGCCAAGCTTGAGACTATCCGGAAAGAAAGCTTGGTTGATGCAAAAGATACAGGATCCTTCTCACCTTTGGTAACTTGGGAATCTCAACCTGCCAATTGTTTTGATTTTGATTTTTCTTGAGTGGATTTTAGAACTGCTGCTTTCATTACTGGAATATATATGAAAATTTAAGAAACTACTTGGATTGTAAATATGAGAAACGTAGCACGTACAAGCAACTTTTCATCTCTATGGACCAGTTTAATTTCCTTCACCACCTTTTACCCCTTGCCAATCTCTGATCAAAGTCAAATGGAAAACCGTTGACTTTTTTGTCAATTCTATTTGAAATTGCAGGTGCAGCACACACAGCCCGTCTTTGTCTTTGCTGCTTGTGATATGAAGGGAACACTTGAAGCTGCTAAGGATAAAGGGATAATGCCACCGAAAGAAGCTGCAGAACTGAGACTCCCAGAAACCCCTCTACTCAAGGAAGCTCAGCAAGAATTGACTAGTGATCTATGCAGGGTTACTACCGAGAGTGAGTCAATGTTGAATGATCATCTTCAGGGGAGCCAACACAAGTCCAAGCTTGAGACCACCCTGAACGCAAGCTTATTCAAAGCAAAAGATACAGGACCTTCACTTTCGGTAGATTGCGAAACTCAATCAACAACCTTTTTTGTATTGTTTTGCTCAAATAATGATATTGAAATGCTGCTTTCATTACTTGTATATCTTAAATTTTTATATACATGTCTTACATATAATGATATATTTATACTATTCTTATGTATTTCAATTTATAAGGATAGTGTAGTAGTTTAACGTGTATACATATGTGAATTTTTACTTTATTCACTTTCTATAAGATAAGAATCATGCTGTATATGAACACCTTCAAAATTGATATTGAATTCATCTATTTTTTTCATAACATTTCTGTGCTTTCCGTGTACTACTGGGATCTCAAGTATGAGAAATTTAGCTGCAATCCCTTTATTTTCCTTTTCGATTTACATCTTCACGGACCACTTTAACTTCCTTCACAACCTATCACCCTTCGCCAATCACAATAATCACTTTTTCTTTCAGTTATTATGTTTGTTCAAACTACAATGTAAAACTGTTGAGCAAGGTTGTTTTTTCATTTGTATATGCAATGTCAGGTGAACCACATGGAATCAGTTTCAGCTGCTCGGGACCTGAAGGGAACATATGCAGCTGCTGAGGGGGAAGATTTAATGCCCCCAAAGGAAACTGCAGAAAACAGGCACCCAGAGACCCCCCTACTCAAAAAATTTCAGCCAGATGGGACCGATGATGTATTCAATGTGACTACCAAGGGCGAGTCAATGTTAAATGATCATGTTCAAGGCAACCAACACAAGTCCAAGCTTGAGAGAACCTTGGAAGCAAGTTTGCTCAAAACTAAAGATACAGGACTCTCATCTTTGGTAACTTGTGAACTCAATCAGCCAATTATTTTGATTTTAATTTTTTGTGCGTGCTTAATTTTCCTTTTTTTTTTGCGCAGTCATTGATTTAGAAAAAATGCTGCTTTATAACCGTTTTATTTATGAAAAGAAACTACTAGGGTCTTAGATTCTTAAATATGATAAAATTGAGCAGCAGTCCCATTTTTATTTTCCTTTAGGGAGTGTTTACTTTTCATAATTGATGAGATGCATGATTGAATATTTTTATCCTCATTACTAGGATTCTTTAATCCTAACTTTTCAATGATTTAAGATTCAAGCAGATTTAGGTGAAATGATAGAATTTATCGAGGGCCTTAGGATATTTCAAAGTTTTAATTCATCTTAGCATTAGCAATGGATTCTCTTATACTGAGTAGGCTAATCCTCAAATGCAAATGCTCATGTTCTTCATCTTGGCTACTAGACTAACTTCTTTCATAACCCCTTATCCTTTGTCACTTCTATCTGCTGCAATGGCAGTTGCAGCACACACAGCCAGTTTCTGCTGCTTGGGTTCTGAAGGGAACATATGTAGCTTCTGAGGCTAGAGAGATAAGAACACCAAAAGAAACTGCAGAAAAGAGAAGTTCAGAGATCCCGCTCGTCGAGAATGCTCAGCAAAAATGGACCTCTGATCCATGCAAGGTGACAACCACAAATAAGATAACGTTAAATGGTCATCCTCAGGAGACAAAACACAAGGACAAGCTTGAGTTCACCATGAAAGAAAGCTTGCTTGAACTTGAAAAGCATACTGCAAGCAAGGTTAGCAGATTTTCATGATAAAAACAGTTCTTAGTACTAAATGTTCTCAGCCATGAAATTTCTGCATTTGACTTTAGGTTTGTATGCTTATGGACTAAAAACCAGAGATAGATAGAAGAGAAGTGTAACAGAATATGACATGAAACTTGGTTGTGCAGAGATATTATGTGAGCCATTTATGTAAATCATCTTGGTTTAGAATGAAAAATTGCATGCAGTTTGCAGCTCTTAAATCTCATCAGTCTTGACATGTAACTGTGATGAATCTTAGTCTATAGCTGACCCTATTATCTGGATTTAAGAAAATTAGAGAAATTTGATGGTCAATGGTTTCAATCATAAAATAGTAACAACATGACTACCTGTTATCATGCATGAATATATGATTATAGCCTCAGTACTGAGAACATTGGTGTTTTTCTATTCGAATCCGTTTGTGAAGTCGCCAATTTTTGCTTTTTTTTCCTATGGGAACAGAATGGACATGTTGAAGGGAGGGATTCCCATAGAGATGTCCAAGTTGTAAAATCAGAGGCGAAAAATGGTTCCCCGGCAGCTCTAAAAGAGGTATGTTGTTTTGTGACCTTCTCACGATCTTAATACAGTCAATGCTGCATTGGTTTGCTATAGTTTCATAGCAGCTGTTAAACTTTTGAGCAAGCATGTTAATCCATATACATTCGCAACTGCATCTGCAGGTGCAGTATATGCAGCCAATTGAGGCTCCCAAATGTACATATTCCAATACTGAGGTTAAAGAGACGAAGCCACCACTGAAAGCAAGTCGCCCAGTAAATCCTCCCTTCAAGAAAGAATGGATTGCAAAGTCAGAGGCAAAAACTGGTTCATCGGCATTACCAGAGGTAAGTTGTCTTGTCACGATCTCAACATAATCAATACTACAGTGGTTTCTCCATATCCATTCGCAACAACTGCATCTGCAGGTGCAGCAGTATGCACAGCCACTCAAGGTTCCCGAGAAAACATATGCCAATACTGAGGTTAAAGAGACTTTGCCACCACCAGAAGCAAGTCGTGCAGTAACTCCTCCCCTAAAGCAAGAATGGAGCTGCGCTTTATGTAAGGTGAAAGTCACGGGTGAGAAAGATTTGAATTCTCATCTTCTGGGAAGCAAACACAAGGCCAAGTTAGAATCACTAAAAACAAGGAAGGGAAAGCCGGTTGTGTTAGCGATTAATGGGACATTTAGACACTGGTGCATTCTATGTGATGTGAAGCTGGCTACTGATGTTGATTTGGCTTCTCATATTGGAGGGAAACGACACGCTTCACGCATCGATAAAATTGAGAAACTTGAAACTAGCCTTTCAGCAGGTCAGTGTCGGTGAGTGGTGAGTGTTCGTAACAGAACTCTTTGAGAAGAAAATATGTATATATATTTATAGGATTTTGATCAAAACAAAAATCCCTTTAAACCAAGAAATACAGGCCGAATGTCAACCATAGGATTAGGCGAGATCATCTTAAAATTAGAATATCTAATGGCTAGATTAATTTATGAAATATTATTATTTTAATCACTAATAATCCTATAAGGTTACTTATGTCATATCATCTAATCGGCTGTTATGGAAAATCCTATAATGTTGCCTCTCAATAACAAATCATCTGCGTGAGTGATGAATCAATATTCCATAACTTCAATCTCCTTCATATCTTCCATATTCTTCACACGATCCTCTACTCATCTTCCATTAAACTTAATTCCAAGGAGAGTTATTATTCTTGAGCAATTAGTTTCCAGATTTTGTTGTTGTCGTGTTCCAGATCAATCTGTTCCACTTTCAATTCTATACCATCGTCGTTGGCAGATCCCACATATACTGACATCGTTTCTCATATCATTTTTCATTTCAGCCAGAGGTCAGAATCGTAACCTACAATTCTAGTTTATGAATCTTCATTGTTTTCGTTTAATGTTTTGATAACAAAACCCATTGTTTTTTGCTTTGTATAGATTTCCGTATCCTAACTCCAAAAATGGAATCCGACACAAATTCTACTTCGCACGTAGATAATCAATCATACTTTGTTCTTGAGAATACATGTTATGGTTATGTTTTTCATTTTCATTTGTTTGTTATGCTCTAATTCATATTTTTGTATATGTGACTGTCACCGTCTTCTGTTTTATGAATCTTTTCACCTATATTATCTTATCGATTTTTCTGTTATGCTTCGATTTGTGTTTAGTATGACCCATTTTCATGGAAGATAGTTTGTACGCGTTGTATGCCACGATTTGTCTTTATTATGACCTATTATCATTCTAAATCCAGTAGATGGAAACTTGTCTTTACTTCATCGTTAGTTTTTTATGAGTGTTCTAATTATGAATCATTACAGATTTAAACCAGAATGCCCTGTAGAGCTTAAACCATTTGTTGGTCGTAGCTTCCCAATATTGGACAATGCCATTGAGTTTGAAATCTCCTCTAGTTAAGGTTGTTCATGTTGTCCAATGCCAAGATGTAGCAACACATATGAGAAGAAGAAGGCACAAGCAATTTTGTTGGGAGAGATTTTGGGTTTGTACCAGGCTATATGTGTTGATATGGATTGAATTCATGAGCTGACATCTATAGTTTGTGAAGCAAGACAACAGATTTTCGCCGACGGCGTAGTAACGTCTACAGCCTAGAAGAAGAAACGAATTGGGGAATTTTATGGGTCTGAGGCACCCCAGGAAGTAGATGTTCGACCACCTGAAGTCGTTAGTACGAAGGGATCTGGTAGTAGACTCCCCTCAAGAGTGGAAAAGACTTTGAATCTTAAGAGCAAGCCTTTGCGTCAATACAAGATATGTCAGAAGTGGGGTCACCACGATTCAAGGAATTGCGACAAATTCAAAGAGAAAGAAAAGCGACGGTCTAGAAGAAATTCTGAAGTTTGGTACCATGTATTCTGTTTTTCGAAGTAACGTCAGTTTAAGTTTTTTTTTTGGAGTCCATTTTATTTGCAATGTTTTACTCAGTTCATTCAGATTTGTATTAGGCATTCTGGTAGGCAGTAGTTTTTTTGTAATGACTCGAATATTGGATTATTATGACTCAATTTACCCATAAACTTCCATGACCCAAATATTCATCTAGTATGACCCGAAAGAATAGATTATGTTTTGGGAATTATAACGGTATCCTTGTACTCAGTAGTTTTATGTCATGTCTCGAATATTCGATTATTATGACCCAATTTACCCATATGTTTCCATGACTCAAATATTCATTTAGTATGACCCAAAAGCATAGATGATGTTTTTGGTTATTGATTGTGTATTCTTCTGTCGTACTAATATTTGTTTTTTTAATATGTTTAAAACATGAGAACAATCGTGTATTTGGTTTTTTTAATATGTTCAAAACATGAGAATATTCTACGGTCGTACTAATATTCAGTTTGTTTGATACGAACATTTCGATCAAATTGTATGAGACATACTCAGTAGTTTTATGCCATGCCTCGAATGTTGGTATATTATGACACAAATTAACCTAACAATGCTATGACCCAAATATTCATTTACTATGACCCAATGTATCGAGTAATGCTCATCACATGGGCTATCGTCTACAAGAAACAAGAGGAAAGCATTCCAAGGCCATTGTAATGGAAGTTTTTCTCATCTTACAGATTTGTAAGATGAAGTAATATATAGTAACAATGACATCCAGCCGACATATAAACATGGTTTAAAAAATGTGAATTACAAGCTCTAAACATCGTTTCATTAAAATAGTGGTAATCTAAACATCCTTTCGGTGCTTTTGGGATCGGCGGTATCTTCTTCTTCACCGTCGTTCTCTGATACACTACGAGACATCCAACCAATTGAAGTGAAAATTTTGCCAGATTTTGTCAATTTCAAGTCGTTGTACGAAATCTTACTAACCTTTTTCCGTCATGCCTCGCCGATCCAGAAGCTCAAGTGTCGACCATTGTTGAAGTAGGCTTTTGGTTCACCCTCCTCGTCGATTTCAGAATCGTAAATTAGGATTAGAGTTTTTGTGGAGTAGCCGCTTTGTGTGGAGGTAGGGTTTTTCTTGATTTTGTGGAAGAAGAAGAAGAATTGAGGGAAAATAGAAGAGTTTAGCGTGTGGAGTAATTATCCCAATAAATCCGTTCTTAAAAAACGGAAGGGCGGTTCATTATATTTTCAGTTCCTCTTTTCAGTTCATTATATATTATGACCCACAAAAATGGTTGACCAATCCAGATCATGGCCATTCATCTTAAGATCTAACGGACCATATATGGTCTGTATTTCTATACTTAGGGGCTTCTTTTGGTAGATGAAAACCCTATATAAGATTGTTTCTGTGGAATGAAATGTTTTGAATCAAAGCACGCAGTTAACTCAGGGTTCCAATTGGTATTATTGTTGTAGTAACATGTTATTAGAAGTAATTTTCTCTTTTTTTAGAACATACTAATTTTTCTTTTCTACATTATTTAAGAAGAGAGTCATAACAATATTTTAAATAGGATGGAGAAGTATAATTTATAATATCATATATTATTTTTTTTTACCTCAATACATTGTTTACCAAATAAGAGGGTTCACAATGCATGTCCAACGTCATGTTTATTGTTTAAACACCTTTGAAGATGAAAAAATACATATTCCACATTAATTTATAGCACTCTTATGTCCCAACGAAGATGATCTACTTACTTTTTAAGTTTGTTCAAACCAAGATGACTCATCTACTTGTATAAAATCTCATGTTAACCAAGAAAGGAGATATCTTCCTTGGAACGAAGGGAGTACGTTTTTAGGGATATTAGTTCCTTGTAAAATCTCGTGGTTAAGAGACTCTGCAATAACATGCTTCCTTTACCAGAGTCTTTCGGTGCTAATTTATTATTTAATCATATAACACCAGCAAATTATAATCTGATTAGAGGTCTACATACAGTCGCAACAGTTTGAAATGAGAGCTTTTTTGGAGTAGAAATCAAGATTTTTGGGAAGTGGGCATAGCAAGAGAAACTCCACCAGGTAAATCCTTCCACTGTTGAGTCACTGTCTTTATCTGTGTGTAAAACTGGACTCCAGCCTTACCTGATATATTCATCCCAACCCCATAAATTATTAGTAAATCAAAATCACGCATTTTCACACACAATCACAACATGTTAAGAGGAAACTACGCTTTTTTACCATAGAAATTGAGGTCGCCAGCAAACGAAGCCTTGGAGCCGGTAAATGAGAAGAAGGGCAATGGAACGGGAATAGGGACATTTATACCCACCTGAAATATGGAAACTTGTATTACAACCCAATTTTACAAAGTGGGTTTGGTTCAGCTGGGATCCATCTGATAAGGCGGATGAAATTCGTAATTTTAAAATAAAATGATTTGGTACCTGGCCTGCTTCTATCTCAGTTTGGAACTTTCTAGCCACTATTCCGGATGATGTAAAAATAGCAGCACCATTTCCGTATCTGCAGAAACAAGGATGGCATGATTACTCAACTGTAGTTGTTTAATAAGGAAAAGTTGATCAAAGAGAAAGAGGAAGTACTTGTTTCTGTTGACTATGTTGATTGCCTCGTCCAAACTGTCAGCCTGATAAGCAGAAGAATATCAATCAGCGATGAAGTCACACGATGGAATAGAATTAGAGCTGTTAATGTTGATTTTTACCTGCATGCAAATAAGGACAGGACCAAATATCTCCTCCTGGAAGTCAAAATGAGGGATTAATATGTGTTTGTGAAAAAGCTTTCAGAAAATTACGAGATGGCCAAGATTTATTTATACCTTATAACATTCCATATCAGCTGTTACATCAGCTAAAATGGTGGGGCCAACAAAGTTGCCTTGTTCATATCCTGGAACCTTCAAGTCATCAAAGAAGGCAATGTAAACTTTTTGTGTGTGGGCAAAAAAGTTAAACGGCATTAAGCATATTTGGTACATCTAAATTTGTTCAAGTATTACTGTATAGTTTCCTAAATCTTAACTGTCTTCAGAAGAAACTATGCCGAATAGTCCTGGAATTCTTTCATGAAAAATACCTAGATCAATAGGGTGAATACTGTAATTTGGCATGCATTCTTCGAAGTATACTGAAGAATACAGTAGTCCAATTCTGTTGCCCCCCGTTAAATTAGTTTGAAACAAGTATCTTGGACCTTTCACGACCAACACGATTTATAAAAACAAGGAGAATAAGTCATGCTCTTTGAAGTTCTCAATTCCCTTCTATGTTTTGAGTTTCACCCTTATATATCATGGAGAACTAAACATATCATGGAGAAGCTGGAGAAAAGCCGTCACATGCAAGTCATGCCATTTCGTGATTCAGAAAGTCACAGATAAGAAAGTACCTTAATGTTTCTCCCATCAAGCAGTAATCTTGCTCCACTTTCGACCCCACTCTGAACTAATCTGCATACTCTTTCCTTTGCCTGAGAAAATTTACAGTTAAAAGAAATGAAGCTGGACAGAATTGGCGAGAATAATAAAAACAGACAGCTTCCGAGCCTTATGAGATAATAAGGGACTAGATGAATTGTAGATAAACATCTTTATCAATTCAGTATGAAGACTGGTAATTCACCTGCTTACTGATGACTGGACCGAGGTCTGCTTCTGGATCTGTTCCAGCACTAACTTTAAGGGCTTTGGCGCGCTCTACTATCTTTTCTTCCCTACAAAGTTTTAAGGATAGACACAAATGTTAATCTTTTCATACTGAAATGACAGGATAAAGGCAGGCATATTTTTAACTCAACATTTCCCCTGGTATAATGTTGAAGTATGCTAGATGACAAAATCTCCAGAGAATATCATTATCAACATATTTGAATCTATTGAACAATCATGTCCACTAAAAATACATTCAGCTTTTCATTACAAGTTAGTCAACCTTTATACAGTCTGTCAAGAAGGCTATGAGGAAGAATCTGAGAACAAGATGGTATAAAATTGATGGACATACCAGAATTTTGAATCTCCAACAAAAACAACAGTGCTAAGTGCCATGCATCTTTGTCCAGCAGCACCAAAACCAGCTGCCACTAATGCGTTTAGTGTGGCATCTATATTGGCATCAGGCATCACGACCCCATGGTTCTTTGCTCCCATATTGGACTAAAAGTTTGCCAGTGTGCACTTATTTTAGAAATCATTTGATCAAATATTTATGAAAAGCTGAGGAAAAAAACCAGCATGCTCATGAGTAGATCAACACACAGACCTGAACACGTTTTCCGCTAGCTGATGCCCTTGAATAGATATGCATGCCAGCCTTAAAAATGAGAGTACATGTCAGCGCATAATCTCACATAACCAGTCATCAAGAGAGTTTTAAGTGTTACATTCAAGAACATTGGAAACAACATATTACAAGTATCTGTACACGACCTTGCACATGAAAGCATCCGTGTGTGTGTGTGTGTGTGAGAGAGAGAGAGAGAGAGAAAGAGAGAGATGTGAAAAGAATTGGCGGGGGTGGGGGGAAAGTCAAAGAGATTCATAAGATGATGAACAAGGTCAAGATCGAGTATCCATGTGTGAAGACAGTTTACAGGTGGTGTTAATGAGTACATAGGACATGCATGTTGCCTCATTTCAGGTTGTTGTGCTGTTCAGAAAAGACTAACAAGAGTTCAGGAACCTTGGAACTCAAGAATATGACCTAAATGTGTTTGATAATTTTACCCATACACATCTGCTTTATATACTTCATATTCCACTCGAGATCAATCATTTTCTTTTTCCCTTCTCGAAGAAACTGGAAAGGTCTACCAGACACCAAATATGAAACAGAAGGAATAGTCATTATAGAGGAGGGAGGACTAACTGTATTTGAACCAACAAATGACACAGCTCTAATATCTTCATCGTCACAAATTGCATTAACAGTGTCCTGAAAGAAAGAGCAACAAAATTCTGTTAGAACAACAGAGTGGTGTTTCCTTGACTTGTGACACTGTTTTCTTAATTACAAACATATTTGATGGCATACATGAGGAAATACTTAAGAGGATTGAAATATGTGGGCATACATTGGTGCCATGGACAATGTTCAGTACACCGTCAGGCAAACCAGCCTCCGCTGCTAATTCTGCAAGAATCATTGAAGCCCCTAAAAAGCAAGAAAGAAAGATGAGAAACACAGAAAAATAGATATATAGTAAGTGGAATAATAGCACAGGCGTCAAGACAATGCATATTTCTGAGATGAAGGGAAATCACAACTGTGTTTAGTGATCATACTATCAGAAGCAAATAAAAAAAATGAGGTATACTTATATTCTTTATTAGTACTATTTTCTAAAAGGAAGAGTTAAAACCAAACTATCAAACACAAAGATATGCAGATGTGAGCATGAATTTACATCTTAAGTCTTAACAAATTGGAGTGGATAAGTGCCTGAGAAGCCAGTCAATTCTTCTTAAGTTGTTAGTGTAAGGGTGTCTTTATGCCTAAACAAACATTTTGCAGAGTTATTTTGCTCAAAAAAAAGTTGGGGAAGGATCTACTGACTTGGTCAATACTCTCGATTTGATTCATACAAGAACAAAAAACTGATATTGTCTACAAATCATAAATCACATGCATGATATAACAGTAATAATCATTTCCTACTTAGTAATTTCAGTGGACAATGAGTTTTCATACAATCAAATATAAACACGACTCCACTAGCATGCTAGCAACAACTTATATCTGAAAGTCTGGGTCTGATCAGCACCATACGAGATAAGACTGATTTACATAAGTTTAAATCTATAAGCAAGTATGACCTAGTTATCTGTAATATAGTCTAAGACACTACTGCTTCCAACTAAACTTCTTCTGGGTTTTCATGCACAAGAATACTATATTAATCAATAGAATACTTTAAAAGAATATAGCACCTGGATCTTTTTCAGATGGCTTTAGAACAAATGTGTTTCCACATGTGACTGCAACAGGAATCATCTGCCACATGACATAAAAAGAAATGACTTCTGATGAACAATTTTTCATGTCAGCACTTCTATCTCAAAAAATTGAAATGAAATTCAGAAGATGGTCACATGTATTTCTGAATTAAAGAGAAACAAAAAAAGGCTTTAGTTTATGGAAACATCTTGAGAATAACATTAAAGAGAGGCAAACATACCCATAAGGGAATCATTGCAGGGAAGTTGAACGGGCAGATCCCAGCACAAACACCTAGAGGTTCTCTAATGCTATAGGTATCGATTCCATTTGAGACGTTGGGTACATACTCTCCCATCTGTAGAGTTGCCATACCACATGCATGTTCCACCACCTCTTCAAGGAAGATCATCATAGCAAAGACTCAACAACAAGAAATACATTGTCTATCTGAGAAAGAAAGAGAACAAACAGAACACTAACCTAGCCCTCGGAACACATCTCCTTGAGCGTCCTTTAATGTTTTTCCTTGTTCTGTTGTAATGCTCAAGGCAAGCTTATCCTACATTAAGAATCCATCCTTCTTATCGTCAATATCCACCACGTATAAAACAAAAAGTTAGTTGATAGGGCTAACCATGTTTTTACGAATGAGTTCTTGGAGCTTCAGCATGACGCGCTGCCGTGTTGTAATAGGTGTGTTCCGCCAGGATGGAAATGCCTCTTTTGCAGCAGATACTGCAGATTTGAACTCCTCTTTTGTTGTCAGGGGCACTTGAGAAACAACCTCTTGGGTTGCCTACATTAAAAAATCAAGTAAGAGGGATTCGACACAAAATGTCAAATGAACAGTTACCAACTCAACCATGCAAATGCTCACTTACAGGATTTATGACATCAATGGCGTCGGACGAATGTGAGTCTACAAACCTACCTCCAATTAGATTCGGAACCCTCTGCACAGACATGAATTCTCAGGCGCATAAGCAACGAAAAGTACATTTAGAACTTTACTGACATTACTGAATGCAAGTATCTTCTTAAACCCAAAACTATCATTTATGGGAGAGCTAGTAGTCGAAAATCACTAGTCCAAACTCCAATCAACGAACGTTTCCCATGCCGCAAGGCTGAACTACAACAATTTGCATCTCCTAATGTGATTTGTGATCCATCCCAAGAAACTTACTTAGAGTGCAGCTACAGGTAACAGATACAGATTTCTCACCATGGCATCACAATTCATATACATACTTGCAAAACACACAGTCATATGATTCAAAAACCTGCACACTAACCTTCAAAATTTGCTCACTCTACTCTCACTTCTAACTTCTAACAACTAGAAAAGAAGCAAAAAAGCACTAACAATCACCAGTTCCTCCCAAAATTTCAACAAAATAAAAAAGTAAAATACAATCCAAGAACTCACCAGCGAGCTGCCAGGCCTCGAAGACGGCTGAGCAACAGTCGAGAAACGAGCATTTACAGCCCCAAATATCCCTGGACTCAACCTCCTCATATTCCTCGCTGCATAAAGCCAATTTCAGCAACGCACTTTTTAAATAAAGCACCACACATGCACACTAAACAGTTCAATTAGAAATTCAAATCACACGATCCAGAATTTGAAGATGCAACTCAATCAAATCATCCAGACTCATCCTAAACAAACAATCAACACTGTAAACAAGCAAAAACCTATATCCATCTAACAACAGCAGTATTCGCGAGCTCATCAGAAATATAATCTGGTAGTGTGAAGATTGAACTAGTTAGTTACCTCGCTGGATCGAAAACTTCAACATTTCTAGCTTTGGTTGAAGATTTTTGCTGAAGAAGTGAAAATGCAGCGTGCCACTCTCTCTCTGCTGGAGTAGTTTTTTTTTATTTGGATCAATTATTTTTATAGTTTTTTTTTGGATTAATTTATTCGATGCTGAGTTGGATTTCTTCTGCACTAGTGTTTTATATTGGTAATCTTTATCCCTTTGGTGGGAGAAAGGAATCATTTTAGAATAATTGCATTTCTTTATTAGGTAGTTTTATTTATTGTGTGCATGATTTACTTTCTCTTTTTTATATTTTGATTTTATAATCATAAATTTGTTAACGAGAATCATGATTGAATCTTTTATGATCTTTATTCTTTTATGAGTTTATTATCTCAATCACAACCTTGAATTTCATAATTTATCCATTTTATACTTAATCTTTAGTGATGACTTACTCGTTTGTGTGACATAAAATTATTAAAAAAAATCATTTACTTAAAAAAAAACTTCAACTCTCCTTCTACCTTCACTTGGGATAGGTAGTCTCTATAATTGTTTGGGTTAGTAATGTCAGTTTGATGAGATTGAGCAATTTCAAAGTGAATCCGAGGAATACAAATATTTTAAAATTATAAATTAGGAAAAAAATTATTTGGATGGGGGATATTCCTACTATTTATTGTTATTGCAAATCAGATTACTTTTCTTATTTATAATAACTAAATCGAATATAGAAATTTATTAATTAGAGTCAGATTACTTTCTTTATCTATAATTAAAACCAAAAACAAATAAATTTAATAATTGAAAATCAGAAAACTTCTCATATCACAATCATAGCCAAGACAAACATGGTGTTATATCGTTTCTTCTAAATTGTACTCCCGTTTCAATTAAGTTGAGTCATTTTTTTTAATAAAATAAATAAAATATTCAATTTTTAATCACGTACTCTTTCTTTTTCTTTACTACTTTATTCCTCTCTCAGACTTTCAAACACAATTTATTAATCTTCGTGCCCAAAAGTTTTGTACTAGACAGAGGGGAGTATCAATGTAATTAATCGCTTTCAGACGTTGAGGATCACCTGTGACATTTCCTACTCAATCTCCTACTACGTACACACAATCTCCCAAATCACAATCAGTATTTTTCTTTGAATTTAATGAACAACATCAACATACTAAGTTCGATTTGGAATGAGATATTTAAAAAAAAAAAAAAAGGAGTTCACAATCAATCAATCTTGCTCAAATTGGGCTTCTCGACGAAGCGCATCGTGAATTCCCCAACTTTTTCCACGGAGCCTCTCTTCCCGGCCCTGAGCAGCAGGGTTTTCGGGTTGAGGTAGGAGAAAATGCCGTTCTTCAGCAGCAGTATGTCGCCGGGCTCCACCGCGTCGCACTCGTCGCCCCACAGCTGGAAGTTCACGGCGGCGGTCTCGTCGGCGACCAGGGCGAGGCAGGTTTTGCGCTGGTTCTTCACAGCCACGTGGCCTTTCTCCACGACTATGAATTTCGCGTTGATGTTGTTTTCCGCGGCTGGGACGATGCTCTTCAGCGGCTGCAGCTGCACC
The DNA here is from genome assembly GCF_023119035.1 of Salvia hispanica. Classification (NCBI taxonomy): domain Eukaryota; kingdom Viridiplantae; phylum Streptophyta; class Magnoliopsida; order Lamiales; family Lamiaceae; genus Salvia; species Salvia hispanica. Next base: position 1,678,337 of record NC_062968.1, read on the forward strand.
GTCGTTTCGCCCTCCATCGGAATCGGTTGTGGGATTTTGTGGTCCGTGTCGTTTGATCGAACACTTGGTGCCCCAAATTTGCAGTTAGTAAATCAAAGTAAAGCCTAATGAATTAATTTGTTGGAGATGGCGCATATTTATTTTGGAGATTGGCATAATTTAATTTTTTTATACTAGTCCTATTTACTCCACATAATTTGACCCAGAATTCTATTTCGAACCGTCCCATATAATTTATCCCACTTCACTTTTACCATTTTGGTAGTGTGTCTCATATTCCACTAAGCATTCTTACTCACATTTTATTATAAAACTAATACTTTAAAAGTAGGACCCACGTCCCACAACTTTTTCAACTCACTTTCCATTACATTTCTTAAAACTCGTGCCGGATCAAAGTGTCCCGAATTATTTGGGACGGAGTAACTAATAATGTGGGCAGTGGGCGCATATTTTTTATAAGTTGGCACATGTTTCTTATTATTTGAAATTGATTTTACAATAAGTCTAGATAAATTATTAGTATTAATTATTTTTTTAATAATATAAATAAATAAATCAAATAAATTATTGATAAGTGTTTTTGGGTTAATGTGTAATTTAGATAAATATGTAGGTAAGAAATATAGGACTACTCGAGGTTTATAAATGAAAATTTGAAAAAAATTATGATGGTCTTATTAGAGTAAATTTTATAACATGGCAGATAGTAATATAGTATAAAAAAATTTAAATTTTAAATTTGAATACAAAATAGTGAATTAATTAAAATACACGAAATTCAGTGAGAGCAATGGTGAATCACATCTCTTGAGTCATTTACTATCGTTAAAAAAACCAATACTTTAATTTAATATATTTATTTTTAATTATTTATTATATAACTATTAATTTATTCTCAAACTTATGATGAGATGAAAAACATAAACGAGACTATTAATAAGTGGCGAAGGGGGTTAGTTAATTCAACACTCAACAACCACATACACTGATATACATAGATATACTCTACAAGACTAATCTACCACCAATTCTTACTCTTCAACACAAATACAAACAAAATAAAATTCAAATCATCAACACGCAACACCAAGGCAAAAAATCGAGCCACCGAAAGGCTCAAGTGACTGACCTAAAAGTGTAAAGTCCAGTGAGAGCCATCCAACTGCGGGATCGAAGACATTCCGTCGCTGTTCGGAAGATCTCGGGATTGTTCTAGAGACTCACCATCACTGCTCGGGAAATCCTTTGAAGCTACTAATGGAATGGACATCCCGTCATGACTCGGGAGATCATCATGGAGCGGTAGAGGCACCCCTTCCCCATTCGAGAAATCCCTCAAGTGCAGCCCCAGCGACACGTCGTTGCTTGTGAAGTCGATGGATGGAAATGCGTGGACGTCTCCACTGTTGCTCCGTGCATCATATGATGCAAGTAGCGAAGAAGATGCTCCGCTGCTGGGGAAATCCTTCCACTGCTGAGTCACGGTTTTGATCTGCGTGTAGAACTGAAGACCGGCTTTACCTGCAGCGGGTAAGAACAATAGTTATGAACCTTGTTTGGCAATGGATATCAGAAGCTTGATGTTTTTAGTGTTTTACCATAATGGTTGATGTCGCCGGTAAACGAAGCGTCTGAACCTGTGAAAGAGAAAAGAGGCAATGGGGATGCAACTGCCACATTTACACCAACCTGGATTCAAATAAATCAGTATCACTAAAACCACAGAACATCGTTCGTCTGGTAAGTAGATGAGCTAAATCAGCTGAATAAACGAAGTTGAAATTGATTTTGGAAAAAGAGTGAGCTACTATTATGATTTAAACAGAAGTGCTCAGCAAGTGTTCCGAAAGCATTGCAGAAAAGTTCTTACCTGTCCACACTCGATCTCAGTCTGAAATTTCCTTGCGGTGGCACATGAAGATGTAAAAATGGACGCTCCGTTTCCATGTCTGCACCACGTAAATAATTAGGTTATGCAAGCAATATAAAAAATTGAACTCTTCAGAAAATCCAAGCTCACTGACTTACTTGTTTCTGTTAACAATGCCTATTGCCTCGTCTAAACTCCCAGCCTGAACACAAAGAAGGTCCGGAAGAGAAAAAATTAGTTAACATACTAAATATTTGCAGCGATGAAGACTATTTACAAGACGGGAATATATACAACCTGCATGCAAAGAAGAATTGGACCCAAGATTTCTTCCTGCGTATTGAGATTAAACGTTATTTGACTTATTTCCATAAAGCAATGAGCTAGGGAGTCTTCTGAAGATACTTTACCTTATAGCATTCCATGTCTTCAGTGATATCAGTTAGAATTGTAGGACCAACAAAGTTTCCAAGCTCATATTTAGGAACCTATTTTTTCATCATAAAACTATGAGTAAATAGATCAACCCATAAAACTACCTCGTAGTTCAAAAAAAACAGTTGTTGGGGATTCAATAAAAGGTATAGTAGTCAACAGCTCAATAACAAAGGTTTAGTAAAAATTTGGTGACTATCCAAGCATTTTTGACACTGTTGAATGAACATAAGGTGCCTAGAACTATAATATAGGCATTCATAAAACATGGGAGGGGGGGCTAACAAAACGATTAGAAGATCTAAAGACGCACCACAACTTTTCTCCCGTCAAGAACCAATCGAGCACCATTATCTACAAATGTTTGGACCACCCTGCATATCCTTTCCTTGACCTGAAGATCAGAGAGAACACTTATTAAAATCAATAGAGCCTCATTATTAGCAGCAATACTTATAACCTGCTTGATTAGTCAGAGGCACTTTAACTGTACAATCTTTAGGAAAAAAAAGAAGATTAAATATCATCGATGCACCTGCTTGCTGATCACTGGACCTAGGTCCACTCCTGGTTCAGTCCCTGCATCTACTTTGAGTGCCATGGCACGCTCCACCAGCTTACCTTCCCTGAGAAAATTGAGCCAGCACTAACTAGCTAAAAGTTTCCCCTAGTAACTGTTTATCTCATGCCAAAAACAACAACATACATAACCACTATATATAGATGAATATACAAGATTCTTTATAAATAATTAGTACAATAAGTTTCCAAAAATTTGTGGGCCCTCCTGGACTCTCCCCCATTCCCCACCAACAGGATTCATTTTAATAATCATGAATAAAGATAGCATACCAAGACTTAGAGTCTCCAACAAAGATAACAGTGCTGATTGCTGTACTCCTCTGTACAGCAGAGCCAAAGCCAGCACAAACCAAAGCATTTATAACAGTATCCATATGTACATCTGGCATGACTACTACATGACTCTTTGCACCTACATTGCTCTGAAATACCAACAAAAATCAGCTGCAAATGAAATCAAAACTATCAAGAGCAAATTGATGCTAAAAAAGAAGTGAACTTTCACCTGAACACGTTTACTGTTGGCAGATGCCCTTGCATGAACATACATTCCAGGCTGGAAACAAAAAGTCATGTGAGGCTATAACAACATGCCGTAATTACCTTCGACTACCAAATAACTGCAGAAGCTAGGTAACTATCAAAATAAGTGCGTGCTTTTTTGTCTCCACTGAACCACCAATAAGAAAAATCTTTAGTTGCTGATGAGATATCAGCTAGGCACATAATAGAAACCATTACTGTGTCAGAAAATGCAGAAAACAGCACTCTGGAATATTAAGTTACAGTATAAACCATCAACTTTATGTTCTTATGTATAAAATAAACCAAAAGCATGACAAACCAGGGTACTACTATAAGATAGGAGAGAATAAGATGCATGTGTTAAATATTGAAACGTAAATGATAGGGACCGAATCTGGAATAAGTCTATATAACCATATAAAAATGATCACATGCCTACCTAAAGTAAAGAATATACATACATAGGAAAGGGTAGAGATGTGTTAAACACAAGCCACTAAATAAAATCACTGTGAACATAATACACGTTCCACATGCACACTTCCAGTTAGAAATGAAAAAAATATGGCAAAACTGAACTCACTGCATCTGAGCCAACGTATGACACAGCCTTGATTTCATCATCATCGCATATGGCATCAATGATGTCCTACGAAATCTCAAAAAAATATTAGAAGCAAATATTCGTCAGATAACGCAATAATACTCCGTAAAATAATTCATGATTTTCCAAACACATTGTCTAAAGCATTTTTTCTACTGGAGAGCCACAATCAACATGGATAAGCAGTATGCAATAGTTAAGGAAGAACCCACAAAATCAAATCATCCTAAAATTTATTAATATGACAAAACAATATATCATAAAAGAGAAAGATTCCAAATACAAACAGAGAGCTCACATTGGTGCCATGTATAACATTTAGGACTCCATTAGGCAAACCAGCCTCCACCGCTAACTCGGAGAGATGCACACAAGCTCCTGAGAGTAAAGGAAGGGTCAGAAAAAAGGGCATTTACTTTATAATGGTGCGTACAAAGCAGATAAAGAACATGCAATCCACAACGAGGATCTAAAAGTAGAGGAAAACAAGTAAACATTAGCAAATGGTATATCATCAGATAAGTGTCAGAACTTTCTACATACAAATGCTAGTGAAAGATATTAAAAACTAAGAATGACTAATGATCATATATCACTAAAATCAGATAATCTTTAAGTTAAATGTGACATTCTATAAATATACCTGGAGCTTTCTCAGAAGGTTTTAATATGAATGTATTGCCACATGTAATAGCAATCGGAAACATCTGCGGAGAATTTTCATGCAGTGAGAATAACGAAAGTGTGGAAACTACAAGATTCAAAACAGTAAGGATTGATAAATGATAACTAAAGAAGTAGAATTTGAAAATTGAATTGGAGAATATGCCCAATAGACACAATGCAACTCACATGGTCATCTCCAGAAACATGGTATAGTTTTTGAAGGATGGAAAAATCATTTGGAACCTTAATTTAAAAATTCTCATAGTCTAGTACTCCCTCCGTTCCTTCATAGTTGAGTCATTTTTCTATTTCGGGAAGTTCCCTCATAATTGAGTCATTTCCATATATAGTAACTTTTTCATCTCTCTTACTTTACTTTCTCTTACTTTATTCTCTCTACTTTATTCACTTTTTACTTTATTCTCTCTACCTTTTTTCTCTTTCTTACTTTTTTATCTATTTATTTAACACATTCAACATTCATTTCTTAAACTCCGTGCCGAAAAGTTCTGCCTCAACTATGAGGGAACGGAGGGAGTATATTATTTAGTATTGTATATTTTTCCCAATTTTATTATTGCCATATGTGCATATCTGTCTGTTGCGATTCTAATTAAGTGATGTTGATTAAAGAGACTATTTAAGCTTCAACTTTAAAAGAAGACTTCTTTGGAAAACCATTTAATAACACTTGCCTGACAAGATTTTTGATTGTTTACATGCTAAGCTGGTTAAGTAATTGTTTCTAAACCTTTAAGATTTTTAACACGGATACCTTCTAATGATTCGCAACAGTGTCTGTAATTAGCAGGTAAACAATCTATCCTCTACTCTACAGGGAAACTGGTTTCGACAATTCATTGAAGGAACGCCCATCCTAACAAGCTACATCTTACAGGCTAGAAGTCAACCGTATTTGATATGAAAAGCAAGGAGATTTTCAACGGTTCATATGCATAAGAAGCAAACTGTAGCTTCAGAAAGAAACAAGCAGAGAGAACTAGAAACCAACCAATAACGGAATCATGGCAGGAAAATTGAAAGAGCATATCCCAGCACAAATACCAAGGGGCTCACGGATGCTATAAGTATCAATGCCATTTGATATATTTGGGAAGAAGTCCCCCATATGCAAATTTGCCATTCCACAAGCATGTTCAACAAGCTCTGCATAAAACATTCTATCAGACTAAACCACGCAGCTTGCTGAATCTCCACCATGAAAGAAATCATCAAATTTGACAAGTAATTCTTCTTTGGTGTTGATGATATCGTTCAGTTAAAAATCATTGAGAAAAAAAGTAGATAAAATAGAATCAGAGAAAAGCAGATCTACACTCAAAGTGTTCCTAAAAGTTACAAAGATCAGATGCAACTCTAACTTTAGTTGAAGATTATTCTGTCCCGTTATGTTCTATCCAGCAAAGAGGTAAAGTATCATATTAAGATGTTTTTTATTTGCTCTATCAATGTATGAAGTTCCAAGGAGCCTAATATTTAAATTCCAAGTACCACATGTTTTTTTTTCTCTTTTTTGAGGCCACCGCCAAAGGAATACATGGTTTAGTAAGGCAATAATTGCAATAAAAGACGGACTCACCAATCCCTCGGGAGACATCATTAAAAGCATCCTTTAATGTCTTACCCTGCTCTGATGTTATGCAGCTGGCAAGCTTATCCTGGAAACAATTGTAAGGTCTTCAATAACTTGACTCGTAAAACTGAAAGAGTAAAGAGGTAAGAGTACCAAAAATTTACAATATCACGTCGAATAAGCTCTTGAAGCTTAAACATAATTCGTTGCCGAGTAGTAACGGGGGTATTTCGCCAGGATGTAAATGCTCTTTTCGCTGCAAATACTGCAGCCTTAAGCTCCTCACCCGTGGACAAAGGAACTTGTGCAACCACTTGTTGTGTGGCCTATAATTGTTTATAAACTATTAGCATTAGATACTTTAGAAAACAGTGATGACACATATACATTCTAGCACTCACAGGATTTAACACATCGACAGATGATGATGACTGTGAATCAATAAATCTACCACCAATAAGATTTGGGACCCTCTGTGAGACCACAAAAAAAGAAACATTCCAAAAGTATAGATTAGATATAAACCCAGATATGAGACCACTTAGCTCTCACTAAGAGAGTGACCAATAAAACCCAGTCATAGAATAGTCTGAGAAATAAAAATTTCATCTGTGTGGCACTCATTACCGGGGGATACCGTTTCTTCCATGATGGCTCCGAAGATGTTGAAGGTTCAGAGTTTCCCTCAACTGCTGTAGGAGATTTCAGTGTCTTCAATCTCCTCACTGTTGCAAAAGATATAAATAAGGCAATTTATGTTACATCTCAAGTGTATGCTAGGAGGAACAAGGCCGTTTGGAAGGGCACAAAATCAACATACTTTCTACAAGAGTCGGAAACATACAAGTCCCTTCAGATGTCCATGTTTTGAAATGAAAGCAAAAGCTTTCCCAATATTTGTTATATCAAGAACTCGATAAAGACAGGCTCTTCATTTTGCACCATGTCTGCCCTCCCAGGTTTTACTTGATTACTGTAATGCGATTTTTAGATATTATGAAATGGTAAAATTGTCTCTTTGTCCCTGGCAGCTATCACTGGGAAAATTTATTTGATTTCAACCTAATCTTCTAAAACATCTGACTGGACCATAATTTAATGCTGGGTGGGATATCTTTCATAATGTCCACCTCGCAGGCCAGGATGATATACATCCTTTGGTTGTTAATCTCCATCTAATATGCTTCAGTAACAAATAAACAATGCCTTCTTCCCTTTTATGTTCCCTATTCTCAAACATGATTCTCTAATCAAAAGAAAAAGCAGGAAAAGATATACCACATGATTATTAGTTGCAAGCGAGTAAAATATAATGGGTTGGTGTGAGGCGGTAATCTCACGGTAATCTTATTTACGATATCGCATTATCATGGATTATCGGAATTCATAGTGAAGGATGAGTGGATGACTGTGGCCACAGTTACGAAAATAATGAGCTTAAATGTATCTATAGTTTAGAAGATGATTAAAAGGAAACATAGACCTGTAAGATTCCCTTGCCGAAGCTTGGCTTTCACATTATAAACATGCTTTGGTGTAGATAAAAGCTCGGGATTTGTTTGTCTAAGTCTTTTAAGTATCTGGCGAGGTTTCAGACCTGCATCTGTCATTTCCTTGATTAGCATGACTTCTCTCTCGTTGAAGCGCCGCGCAGATGGATGTTCTGATATGTCCTTCATTGGTTCATGATTATGTGAACCATTCTTAACTGTGAGTACCCACAAGCCATCCTCCTTCTTACCCACTAGCTCGAATGGGCAGTTTGTCAGTCGCGAACCAGATTTCCTTTTGCGCAGAGGTTCACCAGTGGCCTCATCAATAGTTTTGCGCCTATCTCGATAAACACCTCCTCTGTCACAACCAAGGACTACAACTCTCTCCTTCTTAGACTGCTTAATGGTGACAACATATCCCTGAGAGACGGCAAACTCCCCAACATGTTCAATAAGTTCTTCTCTATCAATGAAACTCCCAGGTGGAGGTGGGAGCATCTGTGGAGTTTCATCAAACTCCATGTAACTGGTCAGGGCAGATCCTGGAGAGCACAAACTATATCCGCTGAAGTCAGAATAAGCTCTCAAAATCACGGTGACTAAAAAAGTATATCAATTCATATAAACCCGGGGCCAATAACATCTGCGCAAAATGACTATAATAATAGTTACACTACTAATGGATAGAGATTAAAATTGGTACATCACATATGTGTTAAGTAAGAATACAAGAATGGAAGATGTGGCTGACATTGCTAACTACAGTCCTTTTCTTCGAAAGTTACTACAATCCATCTAGAGGCTCCCTCAAATTACATAGTTTCCATACGATTATTTTGATATCCCACTGTACATAAACTATTGTTTTCAATTCTTTTTCCTTTCTCAGTTTAACCACCTGCATTTCAAGTATCTGTAAGAGGTGAGTGGACCTATTCAGAAATCTTTCGCAAAATTTTTTTTGATCCATAGGATCACAGCACCAGCTGATTTGGCAGGAAAGCTCTTCAAACCATAAGATACAACACGGTTTCAATATCGATTCAGTAATTCACAATGTCAACTTCACGATACCTACATTTCACACAAATGCAAGGAAACAGAACAAAAACTAACACTACACATCGCATAACACGGTAAAGTAACAGCAATGCACCAACATTGATCCTAAAACCATACAGCGAGATAATGCAAATCACATTGCAGCTGAGAAACGCAGGGAGAACTCAAATTCGTTAACATAATCAATGAATTCAAGCATTTCTCGCAACTAGTTCAAATAATGCTAAAAATCAGAATCAACAGGTTACTGATCTAATGCGATTAATTCATAATATCGGAATTAGAAGTGAGGAAACACTGAGGACTCTACTTTACCGGCGACGGAGATGAAACCGGCGGTGGGGAGTGCTGATTTTTCGGAGTCGGAAGTGAATCGGCAGTTTTCTGTTTACTTTATTTATTTTGTCTTTTTCTTTTACTTTTAAATTTTGTGAAATTTTTTTAGAGAAAGAGAGTGGAAGCATGGATGGGGAACTGGAGATAGCTATAACCCTAGTTCTGAATTGATTCAGATATTTCTCAGCAAGGGCATTTTTGTCATAACCAATGTTATTTGATCCAAATGAATTTATTACATTCATCCATCCCTTAAATTTTATTACTCCCTCCGTCTCACGTTATTTGAGTCACTTCTTTTTTTACACTCGTTTTAAAAAAAAATAATAAATAGTTAAAATAGAGATAAAATAAAGTAAAAAAAGAAAATATTTATTCTCTACATTATTCTCTCTCCTACTTTTCTTTCTCTTCACTTTAACTATTTAGTATTATTATTTTTTCAAAACGAATGCAAAAAAGAAATGACTCAAGTAACATGAGACAGAGGGAGTATATTTTTTCAATTTCGTATCCCATAAAATTTATCACATCTCATTTTTTACTATTTTTGGTTGTGGACCATATATTCCACTAATTCATTCTAACTTACATTTTATTATAAAACTAATATATATACTTACTATAAAAGTAGGACTCACTATTTTCACTAACTTTTTCAACTCATTTTCCATTACATTTCTTAAAACTCATGCTTATTCAAAGTGTGACAAAATTTAAGGGACAGAGGGGAGTATTCGTTAAAAATATTACTCTCTCCGCCTCACAATAGGAGTCAATATTTGGTATAGACATGGATTTTAAAAAATGTAAAGAATAGTGGGTTGGAAACGTTAGTTGAATCTGGAGTCTATTATTTTTATACTAATTTTATAATAGAATGTGAGTGAAGTGAGTTAGTAGAATTTAATACCTAGTTACAATTTATGATAAAAAGTGAATTGTGACTCTTATTGTGGGACGTACCAAAATGACAAAATGTGACTCTTTTTATGGGATGAATGGAGTTTTCTATCTAGAAAGTGATCATATATATTCCCTTTTCGTCTATATTATAATGTCTCGTTTTATTATTTCGATTATATGCAATTAATGTGAAACAAGAGGACTTATTCTACCCCTTGAAATATTGCTTGTTTATTTTTTAGAATGTTTTAATAAATTTTAGTAGAAAAGTATCTAAATGAGTGAAAAGTAAGCATCTAGTCGAAAGTTTGAATGCTTGAGATTTAATTGTGTAACGTATAGATAATCTTATTTTTGAATCGTAAAAGCATGGCATAAATAATGTTACTGGAAAAACATCCATCGAATCCATTTATTTTGCTATTTGAAGATTTGTAAACATGTGAGCATTGTTATAATTTTGGTATTCAATCAAAACCAATCGTTTGTTTTAAATCGTGGCATTTGATTCATTTACTAATTTTTGGATGATGTGCCATTTATTTTGCTATTTCAAGTTTTGCAAACATGTGATCATTGTTAATTTGTTATAATTTTGGAATTTTTGGTATTCAATCAAAATCAATCGTTTATTTCAAATCGTGGCATTTAATTCATTTACTAACTTTTTGGATGATGTGGGACATAAAGAACAATCTATTTTTAATTTAATTTAATTTATTGATGAGCTCGGATATGACAATTTTTAGAGTTATATTATAAACAACAATTCTCAAAATTACAAAAAAAGAAAAGAAAATACTCTCTTGCATCATTTCACAAGGAACTCATGATTCAACTGTCCAAGTATTTCTCATGACTTAGGTTTCAAACAAGATATGAGCTGATAAAAACCAGAAATAATTCTAAAACTGCTGCAAACTAATCTAATCATGATAAATATCAAATCAATGTAATGTATACCAAAAATTTTATTTCCAATAGAGCAAGTTGCAGTCATAGTTTCAAGAAAAATGAACTTCAATATAGCTATTTTCTCATCATCTTCTTCACACTTCACATATAGCTTAAAATCATCATAAGAGAACTGGGTTTTCACTAGTTACAACTAAAACAATTAGCCAATAAATTATCATTCAATAATCCCAAGATATTCCAAAATATCCTTCAAAAAGAGGTGAAAATTAGGACCACAAACACCCTAAAACTACACCATAGCACAAAAAAAGATTGTCTTTTTCCAATCATCAAGAAGAGAGTCAAGACTGTGGGGGACCATTTAGATATATTCATATTTATGATTATGTTCTTCCTCTGTTTCATCACAAGATCCTCCTTCAACAAATTGCTTTTTTACTTTCAGGATATTCATTTTCTGATTCCTCCATAGCACAAAATGCAAGAATCTAAAGCAAAAAGTTAGTAGTACTATACAAGAACAAGATTCCCCTAATCAATCCGAATCACGGGAGCTATATAGCACATTTTCAAGAGCATCCAAGATATTACCATTCAAGCAACTCCGAGCCTCGTCTTCCTCCTCCTCCTCCTCGTTATCGTTGTCTTCGAATAGCTTCCCCTTGAACTCGTGCTGCCACACGAGTGACTGGAGCGACCTGATCACGTGCTGATCGTGGATTTGCTTCTCCTCGGACAGCCTCCTGTACTGACTCCACTCCCTTTCGAGCAAGCTCTTCTCACTCTGCAGCCGCAGAATCATCGCCATTGCCTCCTCGGCCGCAGTGGCCGAGGCTGCCCTCTCCTTCACAAGTTCTGCTTGAAGATCATTCACTTTTTGCTGCTCAATCTTCAGCAATTCCCTCAATGTTGTGATATCTGATCCAACACCTTCATCATCATCATCATCCTCAACATTATTCTTAGCATCAACTTCAACATCTTCAACATCTTCACCATCACCATTATTCTTCTTAGCAACAAATCCATCATCAGATTCAGAATCAGATACAATTTCTCCATTAACTTCATTCATCACTGCAATTTTTCCACCAACATCACTGCAATATTTCAAATTATCAATCTCATCCACCTCAATTTCACCGATTAAATTCGACAGCCCCGATTTTCCACCACCAACAGTTTTCGAGCAAACCCCAACCCTCAAAACACCTAATTCCCCACTCAAACCGCACAGAAATCGAACCAAACCGCTGCAGAAATCACGAGACAACACAAATCGGAGGCAAAATCCGAACATTACAAACAGCCAAAGCCCTAGAATTCGGTGAAACTCAATGAACATCCCAAAGAGGAATTTGCCACAGCCTAGTTCATAATGCAGGGCAAAATGCCTCAAAAACGAGACGCATTCCATCGCAACAACGCCTCCGAGAATAAGCTTGTGGAAACTCTTGTGAAATCCGAGAACAGAGCTCACAATCAGAAGGTGAACCAAAATCTGCATGTGAGCAACAATTTCTGCAAAATGCAGAGAGACTTGCGCAGAAAAAGTAGCAGGTTTTGTCCGATACTTACTCGCGTGCTCTTCTAGAGAGAGAGAGAGGGAATTATTGATGCAACTGAGAAGCGACGATCATGGCGGCAGAGGGCGAGGATTTGGCAGGTCGCAACCAGAAAATTAAAATGATGAATCTGTTCAATGGCTTCTGATTTTTTTTATATAGGCGGTTATTGTTTTTTGTTTTGGTTTTTATTTATATTAATTAATATATATTTATGTTTTTGGTTATTTCGTGGATAATGAATGAGAGGGAATCGTGGTTTGGGATTAGGGCTGGGGAAAAATACCGAAATACCGGCCTTATCGTATCGAAAAAATACTGAAAATACCAAATTTTCGGTATATCGTGACTTTTGGTACGGTATGATACCTTCCCGAAAGATTCCGGTAAAAGGTAACGGTACGAATTTTCAAATACCGTGGTATACCGCTGCATACCGAAATTCGGTATATACCGTAAATTAAGGTATATACCGTAACTAAGGTATATACCGTAAAAATATAAACACAATTATATATAAAATATATTTTATATGTTTTTAAATTATAAAATCTATTGTGAAATATAAATACTCCCTCCGTCCCAAGATAAGTGACTTGTATTCCTTTTTGAGGTGTCCCACTATAAGTGACCTATTTCCATTTTTAGCAAAAAGTCATCTCTCTTACTTTATTCTCCACCTACTTTATTCTCTCTTCTCTTCTCTACTTTTCCCTCTCTCTCATACTTTACTCTCTCAACTTTAACTTATTTAGTGTAATAAATTAAGTGAGTTGGTTGGAGGTGGGTCCCTTGTTGACTTTTTGGTTTTTTATTTTTGTTTTGGTTTTTTTTTGTGTTGATAATGGCATTTGGGTGTAATTTTAGTGAATAATGGGGTAAAATTTTATGTCCAAATATGAAAAATCTAAATGTGACGGACTTTTATGGCAAAATGTGACTATAAAACTGGAACGGAGGGAGTACTTAATTTATTTTTAAAATAATAAAATATAAATAATATTCTAAATACTCTTATTTTATTTTAATTGATGTTGAAAGTCAGATATACCGCAAAAGTAAGGTATATCGAACTTCAGTACGGTATACCGAAAATGAGGTACAGTATCGGTATGGAAATTCGTCATACCGAAAATAAGGTATACCGAAAACTTTGGTAAGGTAATGGTATGACTTTTTTGCATACCGTATTTACGGTAAGGTATACGGTATGGTAGTTTTGGTAAGGTATACCTTACCTACCCAACCCTATTTGGGATATTAGTATTTGAGATAATAATAATAATAATTACTATTATATTTGACGGCCAAATTAATTAATTGAAAAATGTATGCAGTTAAAAGATTTGGCTGGAGTTGGTTATTTTAAATGCGAGTTTAATGCGTCAAATTAATGGATTTTTTGTGTGTGATATTAATATTATAATCCCGGAATGTAAAAAGACGTCTAATTGTGTGGTTCTCTTTCCATCAACAAGCAGCACGCGCATTGCACAATTGACCTAAATAATGTTGATTTCATTTTTTTTATTTGTAATACTATTATGATTTTATGTAATAAAATTATTTACTCTCTCGGATACATCGTAGTGGAGGAGTTTCTTTCCGGCACGTAATTAAAGGAAAAAAGTATTTTGTAATCTCTCTGTTCCATAGTAATGGAGACATTTCTTTTCGGTACGGAGATTAAAATTGTGTTACGTGAGTTAAGTAAAGGGAGAATAAAGTGAAAAATGAAAAAGGCAGAGAAATGAAGAGAGAAAAAAAGTAAGAGAGAGTAAATTAGGTGTTAAAAAATGTGTTGACTTTTACTAAAAAGGAAAATGACTCTACTACTATGGAATGTACCAAAATGACAAAATAACTCTATTACTATGGAACAGAGGAAGTATATATTAAATGAGTTAAATAAATGAAGATAAAGTAGGAACCGAAAAATGTAAAGTGACAAAGAAAGAATAAAGTAAAAAATAAATAAGAAGAAATGTATTGAATTTTATTAAAAAATGAAATGACTCAATTACTATGGAACATACTAAAATAATAAAATGACTTCAGTACTATGGTTCAGTACTATGGAATGTAACCGATCCTTATTTTGAATTATTATAGAAATATCTGTTTTTCCTTTTTAACTGGCTAATCATTTTTATATATAAATGATTCTCTCTTTTTTTCCTCTCATAATTTCTTCAATTTTTTTAGCGAATTCTTACACTAAGTCAAAAGGAACTCCCAAGTAAATTTAGAGATTAAATCATTAAGGTCAATATGCAAATACACGAATGAGTGAAATGAGTTAAAGCGTACAATTTCATTTTATTTTTTTTATAAATCATTTTCAAACACTCTTAACTCATTTCACTAAATTACAAACCTTTTTCACGTATCTGATATATTTTTAAAACCTCATATCAAGTCAAAAGTGTTATATTTAGTCTCAAACAAAAGAAGTTAAATTTTTAACATGTACGATAAGAAAATAAATACGTACTATCTAGTAGGAGTACTAGTATAAGTGCTTTTATTTACATTTATCTTAGGGAGTGATAAAATGCAAACTTATATATTGTACAAACTCAAAACTCCTCAACACAGTTTCAATACAGTTTCAATACAATATCAACACAGTGTAAAATTTTAAGATTTTAATGTCAACACAATATCAGCATAACATCAACACAACATCAATCATTGACTACCGTAGAAATTCTATTGACATTTTCTTGTTGATGTTTTTTTGTGATCTATTGACATTTTTCATTGGTCCAAATCATAGTTTTAAGTTTGTACAATATTTAAAGTTTTCATTTGATCTCATCACTATCTTACGGAGTTTATTTTTTAATTAACATAACTAACCATCTAAATGGTAAAGATCCGAAAATAGAAGTATAAATGAGCAATATTCATTTATTAGTATTAATATCAACACTATTTTTAATAATTTATCTCAATTACTAGATGATATCGGCTCAACTATAAATTTATTATTTAGCCTAGCCCATAACCCAAAGTATGCCGAATCATAAATAACCATGCTAAGTGGCGTTGCGGTGGATAATCTCGTGGCATGATTTTATAATTTTATATTATAGTTTGAGTCGCATTATATTGACTTTGAGAGATATTTGTAATTGGTAATCGAGCAATGTTACATTATGAAAAGCTTGAGCCTTAGTTGCTATCAATATTTTGTCTTATTGCATCGCAATTCCAACATTATCACCACGGTGTTTTTTTATTAGTCAGAAAAATTATAAATTAAAGATCAAATAAATTATGGTTAAATCTACAATTTTTAACAACAAAATTGAAATTGAAATTTATTTTTAATCATCCACTAATGAATTGTTTTATAGTATTTGTATCTAATAGTCGCAAAAATCGTAGATGGACATTTATACCGATGAGTTAAACAATGTACAGTAGTTTATTTATAAGGAAACTAGTGTCGGATGGTTAATAAACATTAACAATATATTACATTTAGATGGCTAAATTTTTGTTATGGAGTAATTGAGAATAAATCAATAATCATGATTTTTTTTTTTGTTAAAATTTTAAATTATGGGATGGACCATAATTTGACTAAATTTATGTTTTTATTCGGCAATTAGCCTTTTTTTTATAATTAAGATGGAAGTTCCTTTTAATCATGGTGATAGACTCATAGTGACTTGAATCTCAAATTATAGGTTGAACGAAATCATCTTACTAGTTAAATTATGTTTCATGATTCACCACAAGTAAATGGATATAAGCTCACATACGACACCAGTGGAATTCTCATTTTCTTTTTTTTTTTCTTTTTTTTTTCTAGCAGAAAATCAATAGTAATATATTTCTCTATATGAAAATTTTCTATGAGCGTGTTTTCAACATGGTGTGCTCCTAATTAAGTAAGATAATCAGAGTATTAATTAGAATTATTAAGATGTAATTATAATTATTTAGTACTATTACTATTTGTATGGTCTCATGTGTATAACGAGGTAGAATTCACATGAGACCATCCCTTTTATCGTAAAAGAAAAATCGAACATATATTGAAAAAATCGAGCGAAAGATTTTTATCTGTTTTTAATATAATATTTATATTTGAGAAAGTGGTACTAGACCAACGTAACTTTCGCCGTTCTCTCCCCCGACCGAGATATCCTCTGTTTCGCCCAAGAAAGATAAATTGAATCATCGAAAAATTGGAGTGTGAACTGCAATTAAATGGCAATTGTGAATTTGTTGCTGCATATTTAGGTAGGGATGATGGTGCTAAATCTTGGATTCAGTTTGAACCTAATAGTGTTGCCCCCTTCTTTGTGATAAAAACATAATTAATAAAAGTTCAGGATAAAACAAACTTTTTATGTACCAAAACCCCCTAAACCTCAAACCATTAATTGTAACAATCCACAAAGAGCACACAGTATGCCAAAGATTTGGATCTAGCCTAAAAAGAATTCAATTTCTTGTGCTCTACAAGGGCTTTGAATCTTTGGCTTTGCCCATTTTTTGAAAGCAGATACTATAAGTCAACAGATTTTATAAAAATATCCAGATTATGTGAAAACTGAAATGTTAATGTATAAAAATGAAATAAGGTTGTATTGTACAAATCAAAGTAAACATAGTAATTAACAATTGGTTGGCATTACATTTACAAGATAAAATGTAAGATTGTGCCGAATTCAAAACAATCCCAAAAATAAAAAAAAATCCAAAATATATTTTAATTATAGTACTATAGTATGTTAGAAAATTTAAATATAGTTAGGATTTTATTCATAAAAAAATCAGAACAGAATGAAAAATTGAGATTTTGAAGAAAAAATATGAACCAAATTGAACTTTCATTTTGATTCAATTAAATTATTCAGATTACAAATATTTTGATTGGGATGTGATCAAATGAAAACTCTAAATATTGTACAAATTCAAAACTATGATCTGGACCATTGAAAAATATCAACAGATCACAAAAAAGCATCAACAGGAAAATGTCAACGTAGTCAATGATTGATGTTGTGTTAATATTGTGTTGATACTGTATTGACATTAAAATCATGAAATTTTACACTGTGTTGATATTGTATTAAAACTGTGTCGACGCTGTGTTGAAGAGTTTTGAGTTTGTACTATATATAAATTTACATCTTATCAGTATCCTATTTCGATCTCCTCTATATTTAGACCATTACTTTATGCTCAAAATAAATGAATTGATTTATCATAAGTTTTATTTGGGCTAACTTCTTCAAGGCCCAAAACTAACATGGTCCATTTATGGGCCGGACCACTTTATTGGCCCACAACCAACAAGGCTCCGCCCACCTAAATGTTTCAAGTTTCAACCTAATTAGTGAGATTTGGGGAACTAATTAATTAATTAGTAATACAACCTTAATTACTTAAAGCGTATATTATTCTATTGTTTAACTTTGATTCCTTTTCTTTTTATGGGGTTGGTACTTTGATAGTAAGTAATAAAAAATAATGTTTTTTCGTACTATTAATCTATTCGTTGCTGCATCATTAGTAAATTATTGTATTTGGTCGTTGTAAATTGTAATAGAGGTGATCAAACAAGTTGGTTAAGAGATATTTTGCTGATATAATTTGCATAAACTCCACAAGATTCGACAACATAAACTACATCATTTAACAAGTTTGTCATTATCATAATGCAATTTAATTAATACAATGAATTGTGAGAGGATTCTACTATAGTAAAATTCTGTGACATACCAGATTAATACATATTTATTGTGTATTTCGTGTCAAACACATGCTACTTCACCTTCATTTATATTTTTAAGTTTTTATAAGTGTTACAATCCTGTTGCCCCACTTCACTGTTGCAAAAAGGATTTTGTTAGAGTAAAGAAGAAAAGAAAAAATCTTTAAACTTTTCGTGACTCCAAAAGGTTATTTTTGGATAATATAAAATTTTAATTGTTAAAATAGTGTGTTACGCAAGAGTTCACATATTGCAACCTATGGATTTGGAAGCTAACACGTATTATTGAACTTATTTAATGCTCTATTATATTGGTAGTTTTCATAAATAACGTGATTCAGTGATTGTAATCGCACGCAAGAGTATTTTTCACATGTTTGATAAATTAATTGATTGAAATAGGAGTATGATAATACGCCTTCCGATTAACATAATAGGTTTACGCGTCAAATATGAACTCGACTCAAAAGACTAATATATTAGGAGAAAGTATTATTTATTCTGTCTATAAATTCATGTATCACGTTGAAGACCAACGTTCTCATTTGATATAACTATGGTTAGATGTTTAAAGAGCCAATCATCTGTTTAGGAAGTATTAGGGTTAGATGAATATAGTCCAAATGCCCCATTGGTTAAGATTTTGTAGCAATGCAAATTATATAAATTTAATTGCATGTAATTAGGGAGCAAAATTTGGAATACAGTTGCAATGTTTTTGACCAAGATTAATTAGCTTTGATTTGTTTTCATTCTACAAATAACAAATTAGGTTCTCATTATTAGCATTATCTTCCCTTGTGTTGCATTAAAAATACACATCTTTTTATCATTGATATTGTGAGTTTAATTTCTAAGATAAGATCATTTATGTAATTATGTCAAATGATAATCAGACCGACGACGACCATATCATCATTGCTCATGAATACTCTTGTCTCATGCTACCTATTTGAACCGACCCTTAAATATCCTTCTTAAATAACACATACCTAAATACTCCCAATCTTTCAATAAAAACTCCAATAATACAAATTAAACAATGATCGATTACATCTTTTAAAATTATGATCATTTAATTATTACTCCTTTGTTCGTCATTAATCGTTTGTCCCAGTTTGTCATTTTTGCCCATCCACGAATAATTGCCTCGTTTACATTTTATTACTATTTTTGGTGCAATTTATTAGTATCAAACACGTGCTACTTCATTTTTGGCTTAATTGTTGCAATAAGGACTTTGATACAACAAAGAATGAAAAGAAAAATGTACAACTTTATATGTTTCATAATAAATGGTACACTTGAATAATGACAGAAGCTTTTAGAAGATGTTTTATATCTTAAACGGATAGAGAATATTAATATTTATATTCAGTGGCGGAGCCAGACTTTTAACGATGCGGTCCAAACAACTACTCCATCCGTCCATAAAAAATAGTTTCATTTATAGACGATACGAGTTTTAATGAGAAAGTGGTAAAATAAGAGAGAGAATGTATAAAAATGTGGATAAAGTAAGAGAGATGAGATAAAAAGAGGTAAAGTATGAGTGGAAAATTTTCTATGTTTATAAATGAAACTATGTTTTGTGGACATTACAAAATAGCAAAATGAGACTTTTTTCGTGAATAAAGGAAGTAGTATTAAAATTTGTTTAGTATGTTCAGTGTTCGGAACAACTCGAACATAAGCCATACAAAAAGTTGTGCATGAGAAATAGATAATAAGAAAAATATGAATATATTTTTTAGGGCATAGCATTGATATTAATTTTACTAATATTTTACTACAATATTATATATTTATGAATACAAATTGAAATCATTTATGCAAAATTAGTAACACACGGATGAGTGCCCCATTTTCACACCAACTGAACTGACTACTGATGTGTTTAATGTTGCATACATATATAAATGTATAGTAAATATTAAATGGCTGGGGCCTAAGAGCCCCCTAGCCCTACCGTGACTCTACCAATGTTTATATTAATACGAGAGAGAATTTTTTTCTAAAAAATGAAATGTGATATTATAAATTAAAAATAAAAGTGTGACATCTGTTATAATACGAGGGAGTATATACACCTTTCGTGCCTCCAATTTTTTTTTTTTTTATGGATAATATAAATTTTTATAATCACATAGTATTGCACTCATAGAGTAATTTTTATAATCACATAGTATTGCACTCATAGAGGAAAGCCCAATTATTGTATCTTGTGGATTTGGAAGCTACACGTATTAGTATACTATTAAATCTGGTTGTAACAATTATAACGTGGGTCGTCGGTTTCACATATTGGAGTATTGGAATAATTGATTGATTGTGGGCGCCTCATGTCTAAAATAAAACAAATTATTGACAAAATCATAAAATTAAATTAAATTTCGCAAGTAATCATCTCAACGAAAAAAAAAATTAGTTAAAAAATTAGTATTATGAAATTTGAATATGTTATGAGTAATTTCACGACAAGAAATTGAGACAAAAATTATGTACCTAATAGTAGTATAGCAACTGGAAAATTATACATAGAAGTGAGTTAAATAATGTCGTCTATTCATAAACAAAACGATACACTACATTATTAGGAAAAAATCATCGATATATTTCGAATTTTGGTGAACTAAAAAAATCCCTTGAAAGGAAACTTTTTTATTTTATTTTTATTTTTGCCTTTTATTAATGGAAAAAACATCAATCTAATTGGCGTGTTTCAAAACGCCAAATGTGTATTTAAACAAGCAAATATCATTGGCTTTTTTCAGATTAGTTACATATATATTTATTTTTTATCTAGAACAGAACAGCTGTAATGTTTAACCTAGTGGTGTGGAGTTTTTCTATCTCAAGTCACCTATTTACCACAACAATGGCTTGTTGCCCCAAGTTATTCATTTTAATTTCAACATAAATAATCATATAAAAAGTCCAAAAAATGCTAATGTTATTACTGTTTTTAGAAACCCCAATCAAATTAGAATTTTCTCTATTATAGAGAGCCTAAAAATTCCACTTTAAGGATCTCTTTTCCAAATTCACCCCAAATTCAAAATTTTCTCTATTATAGAGAGCCATAAAAGTTCCACTTTAATGATCTCTTTTCCAAATTCACCCCAAATTTAAAATTTTCCATTATTAAACGCAAGCAACCATATTATTTTGTCGTGAGATAATTCAAAACAAGTGCATATTTTATGAATCCACCACTAATATATATTAATAGTAGTTTGGGGCTAGAGACAAATTCCTGGCTTTGCCCGAATCCCTTTTAGCAACACTAAAAATGTTTTAAGAAAAATTAAATTATGTCACTTTATTCTTTTATTTAGATTGGGCCCTTGGAAAAATATCGTAATAAAGCATTACACGTGACAACAACATGAAAAGTTTTGTGGACATTCTGTCACTTTCTTCAATCAATTATATTGGGACCTTACAACTATGTAATTATCATTAAACACGACAATAGTAGCAAAAATCACGTTCTGTCACTTTTTCTATTTTATTTCCTAACGCTTCGATCATTCTCCAATCTTCAACGTGACTTCAAAATCATCACCCACGACCATAATATAAGTCACAGTGAAGGCAAAAGAAGCAACAAGTTAGAGTGTAGTTGAAATTGATGATGAAGATGGCAATTCATAAGCCAATGAACCATCTTCGTAGTTACTCACACACCAATGTTTTGTCTTCAAAACTGCCACGTGTCTCTTCCGCCACTTGTCGGCGGCTGCCACCGTGGAGTTGCTCTTTACGTCTCAGCAACCATCGTGGCATCCAATCGGGACGGCGATCCGGTGGCTACCCTCCTTCCATTTGGGATTTCCACTACATTCAAGCACTAAACTCTGAGTATAAGGTGACTTAATAAGCTATACTACGTAGTTTATGTGAGCATTATTCATGATTTTGTTTTATCTCTTTATATATTAATTATTTGAATTGTTATATAGAAATTGCACAAACTTAAATTTTAATAATTTAAACTTACGAAACAATTGGTTTTTATTATATTATACACAATCAATATATAGTACTCGGACATGAACTACACATCTTATTAATGTGTAGTTCACAACTATAAACAGTTGTGGTCACGACTGTTTCATGAATTGACGTGGCCACGGCTAAAATGTTTCTTAAGCGGAATTCGCTCTAGCTTTCCTATATTCGCGGGTGAAACCTTAAATAAAGGGCAAAATAGTACTACTTCTGAGCAAAAACATGATTATTTTTTATACTTCAATATTTTTAGATATTTTTAATCCATACATTATTTAAAAACAACTATTTTTCAGCATATAGTCCATGCTAATAGTATTGTGGTGTAGGGGGATATGCACCAGTTCCGGGCCGCAGGCATGATTGCTCAAGTGAAGATGCTGCTGCTGCACCAACAACGTTTCGAACTGATCGATGACCTGCGAAGACTGGGCATATCTTGTCATTTCCGACACGAAATCGCACAAATATTAAACTCCAACTATATAAACAACTATCATGAGACAAATCAAAAGGATTTGTACTCAACATCTCTCAGATTCAGACTCCTCAGACAATATGGCTTCACCATCTCTCAAGGTCTCTATACCTAATTCTAGTATTTAATTATTAAATATTTATTTAATTGATGGGAAACTAATTAAATCTAAGATGATTACAGATGTGTTTGATTGTTTCAAGAATGACAAGGCTACTGATTTTGATACCAAAGGATTGTTACAACTCTACGAAGCTTCGTTTCTAGCAACACGTGGCGAAGAAACGCTAGAAATTGCTAGAGAATTTGCTGCTAAATCTCTGCATAAAAGAGTAGTTGATCATGAAATTGATGACATTCATATCTTATCATCAGTTGAAGCTGCATTTGAGTTCCCTTCTCATTGGAGGGTTCAAATGCCATATGCGAAAGGCTTCATCGATGCTTACAAGAAGAGACACGGCATGAATCCAGTTGTGCTAGAGCTAGCCAAATTGGACATAAACATTGTTCAAGCACAATTTATAGAAGAACTCAAAGAGACCTCTAGGTGAAATATAATACTATATTGATATCATTTTCTCGATTGAAACACTAATTAATACTTATTGTTCATGATAGGTGGTGGGAGAGCACAGGGCTTGCTCAAGAGCTTCCCTTTATAAGAGATAGAATAGTGGAATGCTACTATTGGACGAATGGAGTGGTCGAACGTCGTGAACATGGATTCGAGAGGATAATGCTCGCCAAAATTAATGCTCTTATTACAGCTATAGACGATATCTATGATGTTTATGGCACTCTTGAAGAGCTCCAACTATTCACAGATGCTATTAGAAGGTTAGTACTATAATAATTATACAATTTTATCAACTATAGTACTATATGTTAATTTTGTGTAAATTTTGGTCAGATGGGATATTGAATCAATTGACAAACTTCCTCCTTATATGAAAGTATGCTATCTTGCACTATACAACTTTGTGAATGAGATGGGTTACTACACTCTCAAGGATAAAGGCTTCAACTCCATCCCATTTCTACACAAAGCGGTAACATTAAAAAACTCTTTGTATATATACATATGTGCATAACTATTTAGGAAAATATTGATGAAATTTTTGGCAGTGGGTAGATTTGGTTGAGGCATATTTGATAGAGGCAAATTGGTACCACAAGGGGTATAAACCTAGCTTGGAAGAATACATCAACAATGCTTGGATAACCGTGGGAGGCGTCCCCGTTCTATCCCACCTTTTCTTCCGGGTAACGGATTCGATAGACAAGGAGGCTGCCGAGAGCGTGCATAAATACCATGAAATTGTTCGTGCATCGTGCACGATTACAAGGCTTGCTGACGATATGGGAACATCACTGGTACGCGACGTAACACAATAATTGTGAAAACTTTTGCAATAATTATTAATAAGTATTGTGAAGTATAAAAATAGTCCTATACTAATAATCCTTGGTTTTATTAAACCTAGGCTGAGGTGAAGAGAGGCGACGTGCCAAAATCAGTTCAGTGCTACATGAACAAGAACAATGCTTCGGAAGAAGAGGCGCGAACGCATGTTCAATCACTCATAGAGGAGACATGGAAGACGATGAATAAGGAAATGATGGATTCTCCATTTTCAACATGTTTTGTAGAAGTTTGTGCTAATCTTGCTAGAATGGCACAACTTATATACCAAAAGGATTCTGATGGATTCGGAATGCAACACTCGGTTGTTAACAAACAGCTCAGAAGCTTGCTGTTTGAACCCTATGAATGAAGATGAGATAGTCTTGCATTGTGAGTTGAATAAGAAGAAGGAAAATATATGTTACTACTACTATTTATTATAGAGTATAAATCCTCTTTTGGTCCTTTATATATGGTCGATTTATGATTTTGGTCCAGAACATTCACTTTTAAAAAAGTAAGTCCGAAACAAATGAAAAACGATATCGTTTGCAATCCTTTTTTGACGGCACCGTCAATTCTCGACGGTCAACCGTCAATTAGCGAAAATTTGACCTGATTAGCATAATTTAATTACTGTAGCTAATTCAATATATTTTTTTTAATTTTTGGCTTTACATTTTTTAACACACTAATATTAAACACAAAATCCTAACTCTTATTTCATTCACATTTCTCCCCCCTGTTTCTCCTGCTCATTCTTCTTCTTCCTCCCCAAGAACCCTAATTCTTTTTCTGCATCTCATTCTTCTTCTTCCTCCACAAACACCTTCGAACATGGGCCGTTCGATGTGTAGCCGAAACTCCGTCTCCGTCGACCGCGACCGCTACCGCGACTTCGGAGACTTCCAATTTAGCTACGCTTTCTCTATTGTAAGAAGATGGTGGCGCTCCGTATTGTCATCGGACAAGGCAAACCGTCGAGGGGGAAGCTTTACTTCACATGTGAGACGAAGGAATGCGGTTTCTTCAAGTGGTGCGAGCCAAATCGTGATGTCGAAATTACGAGCCAAATCGGGCCAAATCTTCGTCATCCTCGGTCAGTGGTGGCGATTTTGAGGAGCTGACTTTGAATTTGACCAAAATTACGAAAAAAATTCAGAAATTAATGAATGTTTTAAGCTTTGTTGTTCATTGTTTTGTTGTTGTTGCAACACTTATGTGTATATTCAATTCAATTAATTTGATGTAGTATTTGTGAAATCCTATTTGAATTTTGAAGTAGATAAGTAATTTGAATTTGTTGTAGTGTTGTTCGTATTTGAATTTTGCAGTAAATCGTTTATGATGTTCTTAGAAAAATCGCCAGAAAGCCCTAATTGGACAATCCTAAAAGTATAAGTCAAAGTAGTCCTTCCTATAAGTTTTTTAGTTCCATTTGGTCCTGAACATTTACGCACACCAATTGCAGAGTTACAGTTACAAAATTTTGTGAGTGATGTTGGTTTCATACGTTATGAGATTGCTTCCTCTATGTGATTGTTTCTTCATCGACTATGCCAATAAATTGACATCAAATTGAACCAATAAATGGACAACAAAATACAATACAAAGTGACCCTTCATATTCATTTTTTACTTCGTATTGGTCCTGAACATTTAACCGATTAAAAAGACATAGGCATAAGGTACTGCATTAAACAACAGATCACAAATTAAGCCATTTACACCTGATAATGTCATAAGGTAATGTCATAAGCCATTTACACCTGATACATGCTAAAAAAACAACCACAGTTACATGTTACATCCAAAAAAAATATTGTCATAAGACAATGTATCAACCTTAACACCATCAACACCCAAAAACCATCAAAACCCACAATGACGGGGATATCGGGGCTTCTTCGTCCTCTCAAAATCAGGGTCGCTTTATGGGGAAGCTCGACGGTCACCCACTGAAGAAGTAGGGTTCATTTTCAGAGAAGAATGGACATATGTGTCTGAGCTAGGGATAGAACCCACAAATATCGACGCAGCCGACGGTCCTTGTTCGGTGTCAGGCGGACGTGAATTGCTCGTTTCAGCCTTCTTCCTCTTCCTCGCATAAGATTTTTTCACGACGGAGAGACCTTCGGTGTAACGGTGGTTTGGGTACGGCGACTACCAACTCATGGCAACCTACAATAATCGTTGGAATCGGTCGGAATCGGGCTTCTTGGTCGGAATCGGAACTAGGGTTCTTCTTCGAGAGTGACGAGAGAGAAGAAAGAAAAGAGAGAGATTGACGTTTGGTCGGAATCAGAGTTCTTTAGTGAAATATGATAATTGATTATTCATATTCAAAAATATTTTAAAAATTGAATTATTAGCAAAATAATTAAAATAATATTAACCAACTAATTCTTTATCATTATAAATATAATTGTCTAATAAATTTTCAATTAATCATAAAATTAGAAATATCATACCGTACTAAATCGAAAATTCGAATTTTGAAGAAAAAGAAATCCGATCAAAACCAAGTCTTCAAAAAGTCCAAATCGAATTTTTTTCTTTTTTTTTTCAAATTCGATTTAATTTGGTTTGATTATTCGGCCCAACTCCTTAGAGGCCCAGAACTTAAGCCCACCTCTTGGCTGGTCGAATTCCTCTGGCAGCATCTCAACCTAATTGGGGAAATTCTTCAATTTGGATTTCTGCTAGGGCACAGCTTTGAAATTCTTCATTTAGAGGAACGTGTTTGTGGAGCTGACAATGAACAATAGCGACAAGAAGAAGACGATGAAGAAAGGGAATGCTTCAACCGATGTCAGAGTTGTTGCTGAGACGGTTGCAGCTCGCCAGGTGAAAGGTAATAAGTCCAGCACTAGCTCGAGCTCGAAACGCACGAAGCACACGGCGGGTGGCCAATACTCGTCTAGTGAGGGCGGGGAAGGCAACGCCTCACAAGAGGTTGAGTTCCCGACATCGGATGCAGGGAGGTACCATCGTCGGCCGCAAGGGAACAAGGCGGCTAGAGCTCGCGCAGGGAGGGGCCGAGGTGAATCAAGCCAGGCGGTCTCCCAGGGCACGCCGCCGCCATCCCTAATTTCCCTGTACTTCACCGCCACGATGGCTGACACTTCCCGCATGCTGCCTGAACAATATGAAGCCCATTTTGCCGGCATTGAGTATATGGCAAGACAACTTGGTATTTGTATTCCGCCTCAAACGGGTGCACCGCCACCGCCTTCTGGGGATGATTCACCAGTAAAGTAGTTTTTATAATTTAAGTGTGCAATTTTTTAATTTCTACTATCTTAAATTATGTCTTTTTTATTTTTTTTAGATTTTAATTATGCGTTTTTTTATTGTTTTAGGATTTTAAATTGTACTCCCTCCGTCCACGATTAAGAGTCCCATTTCTAAATGACATGTGTTTTAAGAAATGTTAAGAAAATTGAGTGGTGTAAAAAAGTCAGTGGAATATGAGTCTCACTTGTATATATTAGTTTTAAATGATATGTGAGTGGAATGTGGCGTCTCTTTACCATTTATGGTAATTATGAACCGGGACTCTTATTCGTGGACGAATCAAAATGGAAAAACGGGACTCTTATTCGTGGACGAACCAAAATGGAAAAACGAGACTCTTATTCGTGGACGGAGGGAGTAATTTTTTTTTTAATTTAATGAAGTGTGTTTTTATTAATTGAATTTGTCGGAAACAGTGTGTCCTCTGTATCGACCTGTTGAATATGTTGGTTGATTTAGTTGTCTTTGTGTAAATTCTGTTTTGATTAAATTAACAGACCAATTCTGTTTTGATAAATTCCGATTTCTGAGAAAGTACAAATATTTTTTGAAGTTGCTTAGCCAACATTTTTAACTTCTCAAATGATACCTAGTGTCAATGCTGTTTTAGGTGCACATTCATAGTGTTCAGTAACAAATTGACCTGTTAGGCTTTGAAAATTACGTGATGTGCTACTCGTTTTATCGTACTGAAATGTGTCCGGGTTGAATGCAGAGATCATGATGCTGCAAAGCAAATTCGAGCAGCGGATACAACAGATGCGAGCTGCAAGGAAATTCCGCCCCTATTAACTGCATAACCCTCGAGTTTCAGAGATGACGTTTGGATATGAATTTTTTCGCTCATCGTCTATAGATTCGTCGTCTAGAGTTAGATTATAGGTTCACTCTGGAAAGCATTGTTGTCATGTACCAATTTAGCTCTTAAGATGTGCACTGGAGCACTGTTGTATGAAGCACCTGAATTCATACATGGAAATGTTCATCTCTCACTTTTTTCTTAGCCTCTTCTATATTACTACTAATTGTTTCTCTTTCTTTCTCTTATTTTTACCATTTACAAATTCTTAACTGACATTATTTTTCACTGGTGATGAGAGTATAAAAGAAGTAATTTTAGAACTAGTAGAACACCAATCTTTCAAGTAATTTCTCTCATTTATGTGAACATATGCATATGTATTTGTTATTCAAAAAGTCTTGTCAAATGTCAATCTTTGGTGTCATATGGAGTACTAATCTTAGGGCTTCGGTACTATAGAATTGAGAGTTTAAATATGAATTTAAATCCTTTAATTCCTAATCTATTACTCCTATTTAGTAGGGTTATGACTATGAAATTAAGAAATTTAATCAAATTGTTTATTCCGCACTCTTAAAATTTGAATGATAATTCAAAATTTCTCAATTTTTTCATGTAATTAAAATTGTGGTACTATTATTTTTAGTTTATTAAACTTAAAACGACGTCATTTAGTCGTCTACATCATCACATTAATACACATTCATGCTATTATTCATTGACAACATCAAAATTCTACATGTGTATATCAATGTAGTATAGAATTTGCCCCTAAATAAATTAACATAATAACTAGGGGTGAGCATTCAAGTTTCGGTTCGATTTTTTGCATAAACCGAACCAAAACTGAAAAGCCGAATTTAGTTCAAAATCCGAACCGAAAAATCAAAAACCGAAAATCGAACTTCAAAAATAGAACAAAATCGAAAAAACCCAAATTTTCAGAAAAAGCGGAAGACCGAAAAAATTTATGGAGTATATGAATATATATAATAATTTATTTTATATATGCTAATAGAATATAATATATATAATATAAAATTAATAGAATATACATAATGCATATTATATAAAATGTATTAAAAGAATATATATTATATATATGATATAATATATTAAATTAATAGAATAAAATATATAATATTATAATTAAAATATAATTCGGTTTTTCGGTTTTTTTTTCGCTCAAACCGAACCGAACCGAAAAACCGAATTTCAAAATTTCGATTTGGTTCGGTTCGAATATTCAGCTTTCGGTTTTTTTTCTCACCCCTACTAGTATTAACATGTGACAATTAATAAATTAGTTATTATTTAAATTTTAAAAAATGTAATTTGACCAAACTTTATGATTTTATGACCAATTAACCCTTTTACAGATGCATGCATTGTGTTGATTGAACATAAATGCATTCTTATTTTTAAATGCAAAACACAATCATACTTTATTTGAAAAATAATTTGTCACTTTCTAGATGAATTGATTGAATTGAATTAACATTATTTATAGTATTAATTCGTTGAGTTCATTTTAGCATCTCGCTCATTTTACCAACCCTAGCTGCAAAATTCCCTAACAAAATAGTTAGGGAATTTTTTTGTAGAAGCTGATCAGCTAGTCTACAGGGAGACCACAAACACATTAATGATTAATTAATGGATTAATTTATTATTTGAAAAACTTTAACCCAACCTTCCATTGATGGTAACTCAAACACAAGTGCCAGAAATCTTCGAGAAAGACTTTCTGAATAACAATTTGGTTGAGCACAAGATCAAATATTTTAATACAATTTGCGATTCCTAGGTAATCTATGAAATGAGATCCAACTCATTGGTTTGGCATTTCAACTCTATTCATTAATTGTTCGACTGTGGCTTTAGGGTAATTGAATATACCATTGATTCAAATGAAGGCCACACACCTACACTAGATCATTAGGTGGTGGAATGTATGGTTAACATTTGATGCCATCATAAATAAGGGAATGATTTCAAGAATGATAAGAGAAAGTGACGTGGTGAAGTTGTGTCCTCTAGCTAGCTAGTAATAGTTGACCAGTTTGTCATGTTTACACATATATAAAATGGTGATAGTTGTTAATTGTTATTCTATGTGATACATCAAAATATAGAATAGAGAGTGAGTGTTTGCAAGATAGCAAGATAGGAAGTTGTAGTGCAGAAGCACAATTTTTTTTTTCTATGTAGTATAAGCCTTTTGTGAGAACTCTAATATCCAATTACCCTTCCTATTTCATTCTTTAGAGTTTTTTTTATCTGTAGTATCAAATATCCAGCAATTAATAATCTACTACTCAGAGCATCTTCAAGAAAGAAGTAAATGAAGAGGTAAAGAGAAATAACTATAATATTTATTTTTTATTCATAGAATTTCATTCTCTAGTATATGATGAATTTAAAAAGAATATTATTTCTTCTTTAATTTTGAAAATTTATCTATATCTTTTTGAAACATTTAGTTATTTCGTTTCCCCTTTTAAGTTTACTTCTTATCTTGGAAATCATTACTCTCTAGTATAAAATGAATTTAAAAAGATATTATTTCTTCTTTAATTTTGAAAATTTATCTATATCTTTTTGAAACATTTAGTTATTTCATTTGCCCTTTTAAGTTTAATTCTTATCTTGGAAATCGTTACTCTCTGCGTCCAAACTAATTTGAGTCGGTATTCCTTTTTTAGATGTGCCAACTATAATGAGTTAATTCTTTTTCGAAAAAAATTAAATATTTAATCATTTTTATTCTATTCCATCAACTACCTTACACTTTCTTATTTTATTTATTTCTCATATTTTATTTTATTTTCATTTGATTTGTTCAACACAATTTCTTAATTTTCGCGTCTAAATTTTTTATAACTTAGTTGGAACGGAGGGAGTTTTTTAAGAAAGTATAGTAACCTTTTTTTAGAAGGCAAACTAGTAACATACACATTAGAGAGTTTAGAACTACAAAAAATAACTGCAACATACTAACACGAGACAAAGTGAAGCAGAATCAATTGAGCACAAGATATCAAGTAGTTTCACAATGCAATTTGCGATTCCCAGGGATAACACCAATGAGATCCAAAATGGAAGACGAAGTGGAGGTTACAAGCCTACTCTTTGGGATTTCAACTATATTCAATCGTTCAAATTTGAGCATAAGGTAATAAACTATACCATTGATTTTCACTACTTCAGACTTGGGCAAATGGTAAAAAAAAACCATCTAAGTTTGGTCAAATTCTGACCTATTCCATAACTTAAATGACCAGTTATATCATAACTTTGGTATTTTTCTAGAAAGAAAAGCACCTCGAAAAGGTGGAGACTCTGATTGAGAAGGTGAAGAAGTTGTTGCTACTGGAACAACGTTTGGAGCTGATCGATGATCTACGAAGGCTGGGTATATCTTGTCATTTTCGAAACGAAATCGATCAAATATTAAATTCCAAATATTTGGAGAAGAATGAGTCAGATGAAAGGGATTTGTACTCCACAGCTCTCAGATTCAGACTCCTCAAACAATACGGCTTCACCGTCTCTCAAGGTCTCTATACCTAATTCTAGTACTCCACTTAATTATTAAATATTTATTTAATTGATGGTGAAACTAATTAAATATAAGATGAATGCAGAAGTGTTTGATTGCTTCAAGAATGACAAGGCTACTGATTTCGATTCCAAAGGATTGTTACAACTCTACGAAGCTTCGTTCCTAGCAACACATGGCGAAGAAACCCTAGAAATTGCTAAACAATTTGCTACTAAATCTCTGAAGAAAAGAGTAGTTGATCATGAAATTGATGACATTCATCTCTTATCATTAGTTAAAGCTGCATTGGAGTTCCCTTCTCATTGGATGGTTCAAATGCCAAGCGCAAAATCCTTCATCGATTCTTATAAAAGGCGATCGGACATGAATCCATTTGTGCTAGAGTTAGCCATACTGGACATAAACATTGCTCAAGCACAATTTCTAGAAGAACTCAAGGAGACATCTAGGTGAATACCATATAGTAATTCATTTTTTTGACTGATGAAATTAATTCTTATTCTTGATGTTAGGTGGTGGGAGAGTATTGGGCTTGCTCAAGAGCTTCCCTTTGTTAGAGATAGAATAGTGGAAAGTTACTACTGGACGACTGGAGTCGTTGAACGTCGTGAACATGGATTCGAGAGGATAATGCTCACCAAAGTAATTGCTCTTATTACGGCTATAGACGACATCTATGATGTTTATGGTACTCTTGAAGAGCTCCAACTATTCACATATGCTATTCAAAGGTTGGTGCAATAATCACACACCACAAAAAACTCACTGTTTGCTGACGGAATTACCCATCACTAATACTGAAATTTGTTCACTTAACAGATTAGTGACAGACTAAGTTTTGACAGATCCATCAATAATAAACTTGTTAGTAAAAAATTTTAGTGACGGATTTGTCTGTCACTAAAGTTACTAATTCTCCCAATGACAAAAAACATAGGTGGCTGCTTTGCATTAGTAACGGAAAAATCTGTCAGTAATTAGTGATTGACGTTTTTCAGTCATTTGTCATTAGTTGTTGATCTATCAATCGCCGTCACTAATTCCGTCACTATTCAGTGCTTTTTTTAAGTGACAATTTTATTAATTATAATATAAATTAATTGTATTCATATTTTGGCTAGATGGGATACTGAATCAATTGACAAACTTCCCACTTACATGAAAGTATGTTATCTTGCACTATTTAACATTGAGAATGAGATGGCTTACTATACTCTCAAGGATAAAAGCTTCAACTCCATCCCATTTCTACGAAAAGCGGTAATTAACACTAAAAAACTTAAGCATATATATATATATATACTTGTTATAAATGATTTTTTTTTCTTCAGTGGAGTGATTTGACTGAGAGATATTTGATAGAGGCAAATTGGTACCACAATGGGCATAAACCTAGGTTGGAAGAATACATCAACAATGCTTGGATAACAGTAGGAGGTGTTTGTGTTCTATCCAACCTTTTCTTCCGGCTAACGAATTCGATAGAGAAGGAGGCTGTTGAGAGCGTGCATAAATACCATGATATTGTTCGTGCATCGTGTACTATTGGAAGGCTCGTTGACGACATGGGTACATCACTGGTACGTACGTATGTGACAACCATTGACACTGTGTTGATATTTTCTGTTGCTGTTATTTTTTCATCTATTGACATTTTTAACTGTCCAGATAATAATTTGGAGTATATTGTTAATCTTAGGATGAGGTGGAGAGAGGCGACGTGCCAAAAGCAGTCCAGTGTTACATGAATGAGAACAATGCTTCGGAAGAAAAGGCGCGAAAGCATGTTCGATCACTCATAGAGGAGACATGGAAGACGATGAATAAGGAAATGATGGATTCTCCATTTTCAATATATTTTGTAGCAGTTTGTGCTAATCTTGCTAGAATGACACACCATATGTACCAGAAGGAATCTGATGGATTTGGAATGCAACACTCATTGGTTAACAAACAGCTCAGAAGATTGCTCTTCGAACCCTATGTATAAAATATCAGATACTGCATTTGCCTGCAAAGCCAAGGATTATTTACGTATGATTTATCGACTTCCATATCAAATATAATTTCAGACAAATTCTTCACTTTGTGGTATTTCTCGGCTATTTTTAAAGTTGCGCAACTCGAATTTTAACCAAATTTCATGTTTTTGCAATTCACCCCAATTAATATTCTACTAACAAATATTGGCATGCCATATCCAATTAGTGGCTACTAGCTTAATTGTCCAATGAATATATTTTTGAGTAAAGGCTAAACTGATCCTGAATATATGCTCATTTTAAGATTTTGGTCATATACTTTATCTTTTGAATTTTTGCATCGGTCAAAATCGGGTTAAAACCGTTTAAAAATTGATGGAATTGTTAGTGTAGGACCAATTGTGATCCGAGTTGAAATGTTCAGGATGCAAAAACTCAAAAGTTAAAGTATAGAACCAAAATCATAAAATGAGCATATGTTCGGGACTAATTTTGACCTTTATTGATAATTACTCCAGTAAATAAAAAATTCGAATATTGAAAAAAAAAATCGGATCAAGTCCAAATCAAATTTAATTTTTGATTGATTTGACTATACGGCCCAACTTTTTAGAGGCCCACAACCCAAGCCCACTTCTTGGCTGGTTGAATTCCTCTGGCAGCATCTCAACCTAATTGGGGAGATTTGAGAGAGTCGATTGTGAAATTCTTCAATTTGGATTTCTACTAGGGCACAACTTTGAAGGATTTGACGTTTCCTATTCCAATTGCTTTACTAAGCCTGCGTTAATTCATTTAGAGGAGCGTGTTTGCGGAGCTGACAATGAACAATAGCGACAAGAAGAAGATGAAGAAGAGGAAAGCTTCAATCGATGCCAGAGTTGATGCTGAGACTGTTGAAATGAAAGGTAACTAAATGCTTCAATCAATTGATAATACTCGTGAGGGGATAGGATTGATTGAGACACGGTGGTATTGGCAGATGCAACACCGAAAACAAGCGGAGGAAAGAAAAAGAGTGATAGAAAGAGAAACAGGAGCGCGGCAGCTGGAAGAGATGCTGAAAACATTGTTCCTAGCGTTACTGCCGGAATTGAAGATGCAGTTTCTGATAGAGAGCCAAGTGAGGCGAAATTGCTGAAACAGAGGAAAAAGAAGAGGAAAAATGTTGTGAGTATTAGCCACATTGATGAATCCAATGGCCGAAATGATGCTTCGGAAGAATGCAATGGTGAGAAAAATGATTAAATTCTCAATGTTTTAAGCGTAACTTACTGTGCATCTCAAGTTTTAGGTATTGCAATGGATAGGATAATCAATTATGAAGATATGTTTTAAGCCTTGTTTAAAAGGACCTAAATCATTATAATGGATGAAATTGATGTTTGTCATGTGTGTGATAATGTGTGAAATATGAATTGGTAGAAATTCCATATAAGACTAGGCTGAGTAATCTATTTTGTGTTGGGATTCTGGGTGATATTACTTCTTAACAGTTATTGGATGGCAGATTCTATAACCAAAGAACAATTTTCAGTTTCTGGAAAAATTAGCAAGGGTGATTCTGTAAGGAATGGCAAGAAAGGTGAAAAGTTTATGAATTGCTGCGAATTATGTTTATCTTTGCTTGCTTTTATGTTTGATAATTGAATCCTATTGTTGTTAGGTAAGTCGAAAAATCGTGAAAGTAAGAAAAAGAAAAGGCAGCTAGTGTCAAATAATGTAACCTCGGATGATTTGCTGGAAACAAGAGAAGAAAATGCAGAAGATGAAGTTTATCAGATGTCTTCAGGCGATGAAGATTACTCTAAAGGAATGAAAAGTATGATTCTTGTTGTTTCTTGTAGATTCATGAAACATGATCATTTTAGGTAGACATGAGTTTGTTTATGTACAGCTTCCAATAGTGATGCTATTTCCTTTTTCCTCATCGTACACTTGATATCAAATGCTTTCATACATGTTAGCTGGGGTTTAGGGTTCATTAGAATGATAGAATCTCATTTTATGGTTATGCCATCATATACTTGTATGATTAGCAAATTGAGGTCTATTATATACACGTGATATCAAATACTTTCACACATTGAAACTTTAAATATGTTGGTTGGTTTAGCCTGTTTAAATAATATACAGTTGTCTTTGTGTGAAATATTTTTTGATAAAATAAGACACCACCCGAACGGTTGGGTGAATAAAATTGTCACATAGAACTCTATCTGCCCCTCTCTCCCTCCCTTACACCTTGTTCGCCCCTACGACAATGCGTATTCCACTTCTAGACTAAGTGGGATAATTTTTTTTTCGTAAATGTTGCTATTTTTTTACATGACTAAAGGTTCTCTGTGTGTTCAGAATGGATCACACACTATCATCAGAGTAGACCTGGACTGAATGTTCTGCAAGAGAGGATTGATGACTTCATAATGGCTCACGAGGCAAGAGAGGAGCAGGTAACAGTTTTACTCTGCAACATACCATACTATCTCTCAATTACAACATATGATGAAAGGGAGCACATTGATAATATTGCTGATATGATGTGTACTCAAATCATCGGCTAAAGAAGAAATAGTTGTTGTACGGCTGAATCTTTGGCTTGAATCTTTGTTCTTTCTCATTAATTTGTATCGCGGCCTTTACGATCTGCTTTCTTCTGCATCAAACTTCTGCTGACGTGTTTGATTCATGCAGGCTAAAGCAGAGAAGCTGGCCCAAGCTGCAGAAGGTGGATGGACTGTTGTTGTGCATCAGAAAGGTCGTAAGAAGACGACTGAATCTGAGAGTGGAATCGCTGTTGGTTCTGTGGCCCAAGCTGCTGTCCTAGACAAGATGGGAAAGAAGAAAAAGAAGGAAGTTGGCCTAGATTTCTACCAGTTCAACAGAAGGGAAGCACACAGAAACGGTAGGTTCTTCTGAATTGCTCGTCCAATTTTTCATAGGTTAATGCATTCTATGTTATATAGCCCCTGCATTTCATTTGTTCTATAAAGAGGCTGGCAATTTCTCAAAATTTTAAAGAAACTGAGCAGAAATGATCTTTTGGCCAACGTTGCAATCATAGTGTTTAGTAATAACTGAAATGTTAGGCTCTGAAAATTACGTGATGCGCTACTCACTTTCTCGTACTGAAATGTGTCTGGTTTGAATGCAGAGATCATGATGCTGCAAAGCAAATTTGAGCAGGATAAAAAGCGGATACAACAGATGCGAGCTGCGAGGAAATTCCGCCCCTATTAACTGCTTACGCCTCAAGTTTCAGAGATAATGTTTGGATTTTAAGTTTTCGCTTGTTGTAGATTTAAGGTTGGGTTGAGTTGAGTTGTATGAATGGAGTTAGAGATTTATAGGTTCACTCTGGAAAGCATTGTTGTAGCTGCTTCACCTGTACCAATTGGCTCTGAAGATGTACTGATTTATCTGCGCAGGAACATACAATTCGAATTTTAAAGAGAGAGTTTGAAAACATATTTATTCCAATTCAAATAGACAAAAGCATGTGAGCAATGTTTAATGCACCTAAATTTATATATGAAAATATTCATCTATTACTTTGTCTGTTCATAAAATCTAGTCTCATTTTTCAATTTTGGACGTTCGCCAAAAATAGCCACATGGCTGGGGCAATTTCGGCTGCAAATCACAATGATTTTACTTGAATTGCATAGGTGAGATAGTATCCCATTTTCAAACCATTTGGAATGGAAAATATATTGATAATTAATTCATTTCTTGTTCGAAAGAATACTTATTCTTTATGATGGGTGGTGGGAGAGAGTTGGGCTAGTCCATATATACCAAACATTAGGCATATTTTTGCATCACGAATCTATATTTATAAAAATTGTATAACTATATGCGGTTCAATTCACCTATTACGACTCGGGAAAAAACTAATAAAGAAAATCCGAGAAGATAAAGATTAAAAAAACCTAACTATGACTCAAATAGATATCTTGCAAATAAAGCTAGTATCTCTTGAAGATCTTTAACATAATCTCCAAATCTAACAAGTTTAGATCAACTTCTTTGATCTGTTGGGTTGGGTTGGGATTGGCCCGTTTTTTGCACAAAACAGGATTTGCGCTCGAGATATCACCAAATCTGCATGCACGACAACGGTATTTTCAAGGCGAATGTACAATTTTCAACGGTATAAACAAGTTCAAGTAAAGCGTGCCTCTCCGGTGTCGTAATATGATTATCAAAACCGAAACATATTTTAACAATAGTGTATATAACTTTTATATCCATTGACCATGGTGTAGTACAAACAGAATATATTTATGAACTTACAACACAACAAGATTATTGTTATTTTAATTAAAATATATCATATATTTTTTCTTTCTTCATGATCTCCTTCTTCTTCTATTCATAGGGTTCAAACAGCAAGCTTCTGATATTCTTGTTAACCAGTGAGTGTTGCATTCCGAATCCATCCGATTCCTTCTGGTATATAAGTTGTGTCATTCTAGTAACATTAGCACAAACTTCTACAAAATATATTGAAAATGGAGAATCCATCATTTCCTTATTCATCATCTTCCATGTCTGCTCTATGAGTGATCGGATATGCTTTCTTGCCTCTTCTTCCGAAGCATTGTTCTCATTCATGTAACACTGGACTGCTTTTGGCACGTCGCCTCTCTTCACCTCATCCTAATTTAGGTTAACAACACCTCAAATTAATTAGCCGAAATACTTGATCATCAACGCAGTGTAGTAAAGTTGCTAACCCTGCTAACTCATTAACGTAGTGTATTAAAAATGTCAACACGATGACATCAAAATGTAAGCACAGAATTTTGTTGACATTTCAATGCACTCTGTTGACATTATGTGTTGATATTATAATGTCACCGTGTTAACATTTTTAATACACTGTGTTGATGAGTTAGAAACTTAAAAAGTTAGCAATATAACACACCCCTATATATATATATCGTGCAATGCCACATATATACCAGTGATGTTCCCATGTCGTCAACGAGCCTTCCAATAGTACATAGTAGACGAACAATATCATGGTATTTATGCATGCTCTTAACAGCCTCCTCTTCTATCGATTCCGTTAGCGGGAAGAAAAGGTGGGATAGGATGGGGAGACCACCAAGTGATATCCAAGCATTGTTGATGTATTCTTCCAAGCTAGGTTTATACCCCTTGTGGTACCAAGTAGCCTCTATCATATGTGCCTCAACCAAATCACCCCACTGCCAAAATATTCATTAACAACTTCTAACTAATAAATGTACTTATATATTTCAAGTATATGCACAAATAAGTTTTATAGATTTACCGCTTTGCGTAGAAATCGGATGGAGTTGAAGTCTTTATCCTTGAGAGTATAGTAAGCCATCTCATTCACAAAATTATGTAGTGCAAGATAAAACACTTTCATGTAAGGAGGAAGTTTGTCAATTGATTCAACATCCCATCTGACCAAAATAAATGCACCTTTAATATTATAATTCGGTATTGTTCGAATTAAAGATAATATTCTAACCTTCGAATAGCATCTGTGAATAGTTGGAGCTCCTCCAGTGTGCCATAAACATCATAGATATCGTCTAGGGCTGTAGTAAGAACAAACACTTTGGTTAACAGAATCCTCGCAGATCCATGTTCCCGGCGTTCGAGGGTTCCCGTTGCCCAATAGTAGCTTTCAACTATTCTATCTCTAATAAAGGGAAGGTCTAGAGCAAGCCCTGTACTCTCCCACCACCTATCATCAAGAATAAGAATTGCATCAATTAATAAAATAAATTAATAGTACTATATTTATATAATTTCACCTAGAGCTCTCTTTGAGTTCTCCTAGAAATTGTGCTTGAACAATTCCTAAGTCCAATATGGCGAGCTCTAGCACAATTGGATTCATGTCTGGTCTCTTCTTGTAAGCATCGATGAATGCTTTCGCATTTGGCATTTGAACCATCCAATGAGAAGGGAATTCCAATGCAGCTTTCACTGATGCTAAGAGATGAATATCATCAATTTCATGATCAACTACTCGTTTATGCAGAGATTTAGCAGCAAATTCTCTAGCAATTTCTAGCAATTCTTCGCCATGTGTTGCTAGGAACGAAGCTTCATAGAGTTGCAGCAATCCTTTGGTATCGAAATCAGTAGCCTTGTCATGCTTGAAACAATCAAACACATCTGCATTCATTTTTCATTTGATTAGTTTCACCATCAATTATATAAATATTTATTAACTACTACTAGAATTAATTAGGTATAGAGACCTTGAGAGACGTTGAAGCCGTATTGTCTGAGTAGTCTGAATCTGAGAGATGTTGAGTACAATTCCCTTTCATCTAACTCATTCTTCTCCAAATATTTGGTGTTTAATACTTGATCGATTTCGTTTCTAAAATGACAAGATATACCGAGCCTTCTTAGATCATCGATCAGCTCCAAACGTTGTTCCTGCAGCAACAATCTCTTTACCTTCTCAATCAGAGTCGCCGCCTTTTCAAGTTGCTTCTCTTCCTACAGGCATTTGTAATGTAATATAAGATGCTATAGAATTCGAAATCATGAGAATCCATCGTATATTTAGTTACCTTACACTCAAATCTGAACGATTGAATAGAGTCGTAATCCCAAAGAGTAGGCTGGTAGCCTCCAGTTCGTCGTTCAGTTTCGATCTCATTACCCACTTGCAACGAGCAACGGGAATGCTGACCGTCTCGGGAAGTGGCTGAGGTTGCAGCAGTGAAACAACGTCGTTTTGAAGATACCTTAGAAATAAAACTAGTGTCCCTAGGAATCGCAAATTGCACAATAATACTTGACATCTTGTGCTCAATATAATTGATTTCTTCTTAACTTTAATTTGTTGCTTTGATTTATTTTGTGTTATGTTGCATGTATATTTATAGGTCTCAACACTCAAGTTATATGTTAGTACTATTTTTGCCCTCTTATTTAGGGAACTAGTTATTGTGTTGTCGCTTCTGAATACGCCATATTCACAAACACTATCTAATTTGTGCTCAATTTCAACTTTCGCCCCTTTATTAATTTCATACTATTCAAACACTATTAAAAATATCATGCTTAATTTCAACTTACACTTAAGTTTATGTTAGATATATTAATTGTATATTTTGAACGCCGGCATAGAAAATTCAAGCGATTATTAATAATATAATTATGTTTGGGTTTGGTTATATATATAAATAGTTCTCATACTTCTCTACTTAGAAGGTGCATGTTACTTGGTGGCGGAGCCAGACTCTCAATGATGGGGGGCCCAAACAACTACCCCTCCGTCCACAAAAAATAGTCTCATTTATAGACGACACAAATTTTAATGATAAAGTGGTAACATAAGAGAGAGAATGTATAAAAATGTGGATAAAGTAAGAGAGATAGAAAGAAAAAGAGGTAAAGTATGAGAGGAAAATTTTCTAATTTTATAAATGGAACTATGTTTTGTGGACATTACAAAATAGCAAAATGAGACTTTTTTCGTGAATGGAGGAAGTATTAAAATTTATTTAGTATGTTCAGTGTTCGGAACAACTCGAACATAAGCTATAGAAAAAGTTGTGCGTGAGAAATAGATAATAAGAAAATTATGAATATATTTTGTAGGACATTGCATTGATATTAATTTTACTAATATTATATTGTAATTAATATTATATATTTATGTGTATCGAAATACTTTTATTTTTAAATAATAAATATCATTCTTTATGAACACAAATTGGAATCGTATATACAAAATTACTAGAGAGAAAATCAATAAAAATAGTAATGTGAGAAAATCAATAAATACTCTAAATGGATATGAAAAAAAATCAGGGAGTAATTATTATCTACTAATACCAGAAAATCTGGAAAAAAAATATATAAGAATGGGTAAGATATCAGTTAAGTGAATGAATGAATGTAGCAACAGGAATCAAACTTGGTATCTCGCGGATGAATGACCCGTATTCACACCAGCTGCGCTAACTCCTGATGTGATAAATGCCGCATACATATATAATACTCCCTCCGTCTCCGATTAGGAGTCACAGTTTGACCGGACACGAATTTTAAGAAATGGAAAGAAAAGTTGGTTGAAAAGTTAGTGGAATGTGGGACCCACCTTTTTATATTAGTTTTATAATAAAATGTGAGTGAAGTGAGTTAGTGGAATGTGGGACCTACTTACTATTTATGGTAAAAATGAAGTATGACTCTTAATTGGGGACGGACCGAAATGGAAAAGTTTGACTCTTAATGGGGGACGGAGGGAGTATATACTAAATGTTCAAATGGCTAAGGGCCCCCCTGGCCCCACCGTGGCTCCACCACTGATGTTACTATTTTTGCCCCCGCGTGGGCATGTTAAATTCGCGTGACATCACTTTCAAAACACTAACAAAGTAGGATTAATTGCTAAAAGTATAAGCATTCTAAGTTCTTTTAGTAGGTGGACAT
Organism: Salvia hispanica; assembly: GCF_023119035.1. Classification (NCBI taxonomy): domain Eukaryota; kingdom Viridiplantae; phylum Streptophyta; class Magnoliopsida; order Lamiales; family Lamiaceae; genus Salvia; species Salvia hispanica. The sequence goes on from NC_062968.1 coordinate 1,720,624, forward strand.
AAGTTAAAGGAACAAGGGGCTAAGAGCATCCACATCCGTGCTATTGCTCAAGAGCACGGATGTGAGCTCGAACCCACAGTGAGGACTTGATGGACACAGTAAAGGGCAAGGGAGGGCTTAAGCACGTGCCAACGAAAAAATTTCTTTCTATTTTCTACTTCAAATTTTTTTCAAAATTTCTAAAGCAAGCTTCAGTCCTTGCCAAGATAGTGCCCTTAAAGACTAAATCAACAAAAAATTAATGGTAGAAAGGGGCTGAAGACCTGAAGTGAATCAAGAAATGAAAATTTTACAGAAGAAAATAATGAGAAATGCCGCTCAACGTCTGAAATACATGAAAGAAGAAGCTGACAATTAATATAGAATTATGAGTAAAAGCCAAAATTGGTACTGAACATATGACCATTTTATTTTTTTTTCCTAAGCTTTATCTTTTGGATTTTTTGGTCCTGCACATATGGAAATTTGATCATTTTGGTCTCCGTCAATAATCCCGTTAAAAACTAACGGTCAACCCGATTTTGACCAAATTAAACTCTTAATTCTGATTTCTAATTCACTAATTAATATCCAAATTATTTTATAATTGAGAGTTTTTTTAAATATAAGTTACTCCCTCCGTCCCGGCTAAGATGACACATTCCTTAGCCGTCACGGGATTTTAGGAGTTATTGGTTAATGTGTTTAATTGGAGAGAGAAAATGTGGGTGAAAGTATTAAAGTAGAGAGAAAGAAAGATGAATATTTAAATAGGGGTGAGAAAAAGTGGTTGAGTATATTAATTGAAGAGAGAGTTTCCAAAAAAGGAAATGTGTCATCTTAGTTGGGACAAAGTAAAAAGGAAAACATATCATCTTCAGCGGGACGGAGGGAGTAGTAAATTAAAAATCAGAATTAAGAGTTTAATTTGGTCAAAATCGGGTTGACTGTTAGTTTTTAACGGAACTATTAACGGAGGACCAAAATAATCAAATTTCAATATGTACAAAACCAAAAAATCTAAAAGATAAAATTTAGGACCAAAGAGATAAAATAGTCATGTTAAAGACTAACTCTGACCTTTGCTCTAGAATTATTATATTATACTACTAATTTAATAAGTACAGTAGAACAGTTGCTTTACTGAATGTTGTGCCTGTACGTCTATTGACTTTACCAATATAATCTCACTTTTTTAAAAAATACAGTATTAATTTTATAAGTAGTTAATTCACTAAAAATCCATAATGTGATATTAAAAAATAATATTAATTAATCCAATACAGTATTAATTTTATAAGTAGTTAATTCACTAAAAATCCATAATGTGATATTAAAAAATAATATTAATTGATTATATAGAAGAAAGCAATTGGGGTCGCCCAAAAAAGGTAAATTTAGTGGCTTGAACTTATTCCCACGTATCAGTAAAATTTATCACGCGCAATTTTAATTTATAAGTTCAACTTTTTCTTCTTTATATTTACTTTATTATGAAAATTTTAGAATAAAATAATATAAAAAAACTATGCATTTGATGTGTAATAGTATAAATCCTTATAAAGTTATGTGATTTTTACTAGTAATTAAATTTATGATTGTTTTTCTTGCCTTTAAAAATGTTGGGGTTAAATTTTTTTATGCTAGATTAGTATTTAAGTTGTTCAAGTTAAATATTTTGAAGTTGATACAAATAATATTTACTCTCTTTAAAAAGTGTAATTCAAAACGCGAGAATACGTAGAATTCAATATTCATCGCTTTAGTGAAAATATATATATAAATATAACATGAAGTGCGCTAATTTTTTGTATGATATACTTCCTTTGTCCTACTTAAAGCAAAAGTTTTTATCAGACGTGGGATTTTATATAGTGTTTTTGAGGTTTAAATAAAGAAAAAAAAAATATAGATGATGATGTTTCTAATAGAAAATAATGTGTCACTTTAAGTGAGCGTCCCAAAAAAATGAATCATCTTAAATGGATCATAGTTAATAGTATTATTTTTTCATATATATAGTGAAATATCCCTGCTAAGAATTTTTTCTCCGTCCGCCACTGCTCGATAAAGGCTTCAACTGCATCCATTTATAGTCAGCAATTGATCACATCTTGAGTGATATCAATGTATAACGAATTTTAAATGCATAATTAGAAAACAAAACGTGTAGTTCATTATAGAGGTATTTTAGTTCATAGTATAGATTTGAAAATACGGAGTAAGGTTAATTTAGAACACGATGGACTGGCTCGGTAGTGTAACTATTGTCTATTGTTTCGTCTATTTGACACCTAAATCGACACTTCATTGATGACTTTTATAATATAAATAAATAAAAATAACCTTCAATTTTATACTTTTAGAGAAACATATTTGCTAGATTTTTATCAATATAATAAATAAATAAATAAGAAAATTCAAATTTGCTAATACAAATATTTTACTCCCTCCGTCCCCGATTAGGAGTCACAGTTTGACCGGGCACGGGTTTTAAGAAATGTAAAGAAAAGTTGGTTGAAAAAGTTAGTGGAATGTGGGACCCACCTTTTATATTGATTTTATAATAAAATGTGAGTGAAGTGAGTTAGTGGAATGTGGGACCTACTTACCATTTATGGTAAAAATGAAGTGTGACTCTTAATTGGGGACGGACCGAAATGGAAAAATGTGACTCTTAATGGGGCACGGAGGGAGTATCTTATATACGTATATTTTAAAATTTCTTGAAATATGTTTATATTTTATTTTATTTATACTAAACTTAAATTCGTAATTAATCATGTTATTTAAGTATATACTTCAAAACTATCATAACTAAATATTCTACATCTTATAATATGACTAAGTTTCATCAATCTAATAGCAATCCCATTATTTGGTTGGGCTAGCCACAAACCCAAATCTTTACGGTTTGAGTAGAATAGAGTATTTGTAATCTGATAATAAAACCGATTAGCCGGAATATAATTTGCAACCCGAACAGAATAGACCCAAAAATTAAGTTCAAGTGGAAATTATACTCTGCCTGTCTCATTAAAAATGAAGCGTTTTCCTTTTTTATTGTCCCATTAAAAATGAAACGTTTCTTAAAATGAAAACAATTATTTTACTTTTTCATCTCTCTTACTTTACTCTCTCTTCATTAACTCACAAAACAATACTATATAAAATCTTGTGTCGATTCACAAATGTTCCAAGTGAGACGAAGGGAGTATTTAAACAGTGTGACAACAACGTAACTCATCATAGTACTCCGATGAGTTTTTGTAATATGGCATATGTGCTAGTTCCCTAGACAAGAGGGCATAGTTCCCTAGACAAGGGGGCAAACAGTGTTTGTCAATATGGCGTTTGTACTAGACTGTACTAGAATATTGACAAATGTATAGTAAAATATTTAGATAATTCATATTGAAAATATTAATTAACTTAAAATAAAATTTAAGAAAATATTCAAATTTCAAATTATATATCTACATATTTAAAAAAAAGTAATTAAATTTTTTTTATTGAATACTAATTATTTCAAATCAAGCTCAAAATCAAGCCTCCTTATTCGGCCTGTTCCGGTTTTAATCAGACCGGTTGACCGGTTAACCGATTTCAAATTTTCAAAAATCCTAGAACCAGAATCGGGACCGGAATCGATCGGTTATGGTTTGGAACCGGCCGGTTAAGAACCGGTCGGTTCTGGTTTGGAACCGAAACTGATGTTTCATTTTAATCCTAATTTATTTATGATTTTAAATAATTCAATACTAATAAAATAATAATCCAACATCTGGATATATAACAAATAATAACTAAAATTCGAATAAATACAAAAAAATATAAACCAACAGTACAACAATATTCATATATGACTAGTTTATGTTGGCAATTCTTTTATAAAAAAATAAATTCTAAAATTTAGCATTTTTTTAAAAGGAATTTTAAAATTGAATTCTATCTTGTTGTCATCTTTTTTATATGCATCATATTTTTGAAACCACCCTAGTTGCCTATCAGTATTTCATTGATGATTAAATTAATTAATAAAAAGCGAGCTGCGAGGAAATTCCGCCCCTATTAATTAATAAAAAGCGAGTTTCAGAGATTATATATGGATTTTAATTTATCGCTTGTTGTAGATTTAAGGTTGAGTTGAGTTCTATGAATGGAGATAGAGATTTTATAGGTTCACTCTGGAAGCATTGTTGTAGCTGCTTTACCTGTACCAATTGGCTCTGAAGATGTACTGATTTTATCTGCGCAGGAACATACAATTCGAATTTTAAAGAGAAAGTCTGAAAACATATTTATTCCAATTCAAATAGACAAAAGCATGTGAGCAATGTATAATGCACCTAAATTTATATATGAAAATATTCATCTATTACTTTGTTTCATAAAATCTAGTCTCATTTTTCAATTTTGGACGTTCGCCAAAAATAGCCACATGGCTGGGGCAATTTCGGCTGCAAATCACAATGATTTTACTTGAATTGCATAGGTGAAATGAGTGAGAAAAATTGAAACAACGTGATTTAATATCCCATTTTCAAACCATTTGGAATGGAAAATATATTGATAATTAATTCATTTCTTGTTCGAATAATACTTATTCTTTATGATGGGTGGTGGGAGAGTGTTGGGCTGGTCCATATATACCAAACATTAGGCATATTTATGCATCACGAATCTATATCTATAAAAATTGTATAACTATATGCGGTTCAATTCACCTATTACGACTCGGGAAAAAACTAATAATGAAAATCCGAGAAGATAAAGATAAAAAAACTTAACTATGACTCAAATAGATATCTAAGCTAGTATCTCATGAAGATCTTTAACATAATCTCCAAATCTAACAAGTTTAGATCAACTTCTTTAATCTGTTGTGTTGGGTTGGGATCGGCCCTTTTTTGCACAAAACTGGATTTGCGCTCGAGATATCACCAAATCTGCATGCACGACAACGGTATTTTCAAGGCGAATGTACAATTCCACTAGTAAACCTTCTTTGCAATCTTAACCAACTTATAAACAAGTATAGCGTGCCTCTCCGGTGTCGTAATATGATTATCAAAACCGAAACATATTTTAACAATAGTGTATATAACTTTTATATCCATTGACCATGGTGTAGTACAAACAGAATATATTTATGAACTTACAACACAACAAGATTATTGTTATTTTAATTAAAATATATCATATATTTTCTTTCTTCATGATCTCCTTCTTCTTCTATTCATAGGGTTCGAACAGCAAGCTTCTGATATTCTTGTTAACCAATGAGTGTTGCATTCCGAATCCATCCGATTCCTTCTGGTATATAAGTTGTGTCATTCTAGTAACATTAGCACAAACTTCTACAAAATATATTGAAAATGGAGAATCCATCATTTCCTTATTCATCATCTTCCATGTCTGCTCTATGAGTGATCGAATATGCTTTCTTGCCTCTTGTTCCGAAGCATTGTTCTCATTCATGTAACCTTTTGGCACGTCGCCTCTCTTCACCTCATCCTAAATTAGGTTAACAACACCTCAAATTAATTAGCCGAAATACTTGATCATCAACGCAGTGTATTAAAGTTACTAACTCTGCTAACTCATTAATGCAGTGTATTAAAAATGTCAACACGATGACATTAAAATGTAAACACAGAATTTTGTGTGTATTCTGTTGACATTATGTGTTGATATTATAATGTCATCGTGTTAACATTTTTAATACACTGAGTTTGTATTAAAAATGTCAACACGATGACATTAAAATGTAAACACAGAATTTTGTGTGTATTCTGTTGACATTATGTGTTGATATTATAATGTCATCGTGTTAACATTTTTAATACACTGAGTTAGCAACTTAAAAAGTTAGCAATATAACGCACTCGTATATATATATATATATATATATATATATATATATATATATATATATATATATATATATATATATATATATATATCGTGCAATGCCACATATATACCAGTGATGTTCCCATGTCGTCAACGAGCCTTCCAATAGTACATAGTAGATGAACAATATCATGGTATTTATGCATGCTCTTAACAGCCTCCTCTTCTATCGAATCCGTTAGCGGGAAGAAAAGGTGGGATAGGATGGGGAGACCACCAAGTGATATCCAAGCATTGTTGATGTATTCTTCCAAGCTAGGTTTATACCCCTTGTGGTACCAAGTAGCCTCTATCAAATATGCCTCAACCAAATCACCCCATCTTCAAATATGCCTCAACCAACTATGCCTTTATCCTTGAGAGTATAGTAACCCATCTCATTCACAAAGTTGTATAGTGCAAGATAACAAACTTTCATATAAGGAGGAAGTTTGTCAATTGATTCAATATCCCATCTGACCAAAATAAATGCACCTTTAATATTATAATTCGGTATTGTTCGAATTAAAGATAATATTCTAACCTTCGAATAGCATCTGTGAATAGTTGGAGCTCCTCCAGTGTGCCATAAACATCATAGATATCGTCTAGGGCTGTAGTAAGAACAAACACTTTGGAGTTGAGTTGTATGAATGGAGTTAGAGACTTATAGGTTCACTCTGGAAAGCATTGTTGTAGCTGCTTTCCCTTTACCAATGGCTCTGAAGATGTACTGATTTTATCTGCCCAGGAACATACACTTCGAATTTTAAAGAGAAAGTTTGAAAACATATTTATTCCGATTCAAACAGACAAAAGCATGGGTGATGGGAGCAATGTATAATGCACCTAAATTTATATGAAAATATTCATCTATTACTTTGTCTGTCAATAAAATTTAGTCTCAATTTTCAATTTTGGCCGTTTGCAAAAAAGGCCACATGGCTGGGGCAATTTCGGTTGCATTTAATATCCCATTTTCAAACCATTTGGAATGGAAAATATATTGATAATTAATCCATTTCTTGATCGAAATAATACTTATTCTTTATGATAGGTGGTGGGAGAGTGTTGGGCTGGTCCATATATACCAAACATTAGGCATATTTATGCATCACCAATCTAGTGTTATAATCAATGTCGAACCAATTTTAAAGACCGAACTGTTGAACCTGTCATGGTTAACTTGTTTTAGGTCATATTAAGACATTGTTAGTTTGTTTTAGGTCATGCTTAGTTTGTTTTAAATCATGCTTATAAAATTCGGATTTGAAAAATACGGATGTCATATTTAGATAATTTTATGTCATACTTACTATCATGACCTAAAACAGACTAAGAATGACCTACATGTTCTCTAAATATGACCTTTGGATGTGGTTCTGTGGTTCGGCAACAAGATTGATTTTTGTTGTAATACAACTCAATCTAGTGTTATAATCAATTTTTAAAAATTCTATAACTATATGCGGTTCAATTCTCCTATTACGACTCGGAAAAGAACTAACAAAGAAAATCCGAGAAGATAAAGAAAAAAAACCTAACTATGAATCAAATAGATGTCTTGCTAGTATCTCTTGAAGATCTTTCCTTATCATGAAACATAATCTCCAAACCTAACGCGTTTAGATCAACTTCTTTGATCTGTTGGGTTGGGTTGAATTGGGATCGGCCCGTTTTTTGCACAAAACTGGATTTGCGCTCGAGATATCACCAAATCCGCATGCACGACAATGGTAATTTCAAGGCGAATGTACAATTCCACTATTAAACCTTCTCTTCAATCTTAACCAACTTATAAACAATAGTGTAATATAATTATCAAAACCGAAAACATATTTAACAATAGTGTATATAACTTTTATATCCATTGACCATGGTGTAGTACAAACAGAATACATTTATGAACTCACAACACAACAAGATTATTGTTATTATAATTAAAATATATCATATATATTTTTTTCTTTATGATCTTCTTCTTCAGATTAGGTCTCAAGACAGTGCCTTTGCATGCATCTGCAGTACAGTATTTGATCTTTTATTCATAGGGTTCGAACAGCAAGCTTCTGAGCTGTTTGTTAACCACCGAGTGTTGCATTCCGAATCCATCAGATTCCTTCTGGTATATATGCTGTCCCATTCTAGCAAGATTAGCACAAACTTCTACAAAACATGTTGAAAATGGAGATTCCATCATTTCCTTATTCATCATCTTCCATGTCTGCTCTATGATTGATCGAACATGCGTTCGCGCCTCTTCTTCCGAAGTGTTGTTCTCATTCATGTAACACTGGACTGCTTTTGGCACGTCGCCTCTCTTCACCTCATCCTAATTGAGGTTAACAACACCTCAAATTAATTAGTCGAAATACTTAATTAGTCAATATAACGCACCCCTATATATATATATGTATCGTGCAATGTCACATATATACCAGTGATGTTCCCATGTCGTCAGCGAGCCTTCCAATAGTACATAGTAGACGAACAATATCATGGTATTTATGCATGCTCTTAACAGCCTCCTCTTCTATCGAATCCGTTAACCGGAAGAAAAGGTGGGATAGGATGGGGAGACCTCCTATTGATATCCAAGCATTGTTGATGTATTCTTCCAAGCTAGGTTTATACCCCTTGTGGTACCAATTTGCCTCTATCAAATATGCCTCAACCAAATCATCCCACTGCCAATATATTCATTAACAACTTCCTATCTAACAAATGTACTTATATTACAAGTATGTACACATAAGTTTTATAGATTTACCGCTTTGCGTAGAAATGGGATAGAGTTGAAGCCTTTATCCTTGAGAGTATAGTAAGCCATCTCATTCACAAAGTTGAATATTGCAAGATAACAAACTTTCATATAATGAGGAAGTTTGTCAATTGATTCAATATCCCATCTGACCAAAATAGATACACAATTAATGTATTATAAGCAATAAAATATTATGATTATTGTACTAACCTTCGAATAGCATCTGTGAATAGTTGGAGCTCTTCAAGAGTACCATAAACATCATAGATATCATCTATAGCTGTAACAAGAGCAAATATTTTGGTGATCATTCTCCTCTCGAATCCATGTTCACGACGTTCAACGACTCCAGTCGTCCAATAGTAGCATTCCACTATTCTATTTCTTATGAAGGGAAGCTCTTGAGCAAGTCCAGTGCTCTCCCACCACCTATCATCAAGAACAAGAATTTCATCAATCAATAAAATAAATTAATAATATACTATTTAATTTCACCTAGAGGTCTCTTTGAGTTCTCCTAGAAATTGTGCTTGAACAATTCTTAAGTCCAACATGGCTAGCTCTAGCACAGTTGGATTCATGTTTGGTCTCTTCTTGTAAGCATCGATGAATGCTTTCGCATTCGGCATTTGAACCCTCCAATGAAAAGGGAATTCCAATGCAGTTTTCACTGATGATAAGAGATTAATGTCATCAATTTCATGATCAACCACTCTTTTATGCAGAGATTTAGTAGCAAATTGTTTAGCAATTTCTAGGGTTTCTTCGCCTTGTGTTGCTAGGAATGAAGCTTCGTAGAGTTGTAACAATCCTTTGGTATCGAAATCAGTAGCCTTGTCATTCTTGAAGCAATCAAACACATCTGTATTCATCTTAGATTTAATTAGTTTCACCATCAATTAGATAAATATTTTATAAATACTACAAGAATTAATAGGTATAGAGACCTTGAGAGACGTTGAAGCCGTATTGTCTGAGGAGTCTGAATCTCAGAGCTGTGGAGTACAAATCCCTTTCATCTGTCTCATTAATAACTTCCAACTTCAAATATTCCGACTTTAATATTTGGTCGATTTCATGTCGGAAATGACAAGATATACCAAGCCTACGTAGGTCATCGATCAGCTCTAGACGTTGCTCCTGCAGCAACAACTTCTTCACCAGCTCAATCAGAGTAGCCGCCTTTTCGATGTGCTTCTCTTGCTACATGCATTTGTAATTTAGCATAAGATGATGTACTATTATATAAAAAATCGTGAGAATCAATGGTATATTTAGTTACCTTAGGCTCAAATTCGAACGATTGAATGGAGTTGAAATCCCAAAGAGTAGGCTTGTAGCCTCCACTTCTTCTTCCATTTTGGATCTCATTGGTGTCTCTAGGATTCTTAAATTGCATTATAATACTTGACATCTTTTGCTCAATTGATGCCTCTTCACTTTGTTGATTTTGTTTATTTTGTGTTAGCATGCATGTTTGTGTATATATAGGGCTCAACTCGAAGGTGCATGTTAGCAATAGTACTATTTTTGCCCCAATTAGCGGGACTCATTATTATACATAGTAGTAGATCATTAATAGCATATTTTGAAAGTCCACTTGTAAATAGTCATGCGAAATCATTTTCCAAATACTGAAAATATTACAATCAATTGCTATACATTCAACAATGACAGGATAAACTAAAAGCTAAGCTAAAATGTACTTCGTATATTTTTAATTCTAAAGGATCCTATCTAAGATATACAAATATACACAATTCTAAAGAATCCTATCTTTAAGATAATACAAATATACACAAAAATAAATTAAAGATGTAAATAATAAAGTCGTATGTAGGTTGTCGAATGGTTTAACATACAAGTTGCATATCCAGATTTTTTTATTTTTGAAGTGTGATATTTAATAATAGTGATTTGAAGCTTTAAAACATAGCCAACAGTCTTCCAGGTAGTGGCAGATTGGATTCGAAAGTGGAAGGGATGGAATATATATTACTAACTTGGTTTAGGTCGGACATGACTAATTTTTCGGTCTTTGGGGCGACGTCGGAGCCAAATGAAAGGGGCATTCATGAGAGTTTTACGTCCAGATAAGGGGAAATTAGCCGCACGCCCTAGATCCGCCATTAGCAGATCTAGTTTAAATACTTTATACTAGATATTTTGTTTAATTTCAAATATCTTTATATGCATGAGATGTAATCAATTGTTAACTAATTACTAATCCAAAATTAAGACAAGTTCTTAAACATTAGATTAGGAGATCTAGTGGTTGATATAATGCAGTGGATTATATTTTAAAGTTAAATAATTATTAAATAAAATTAAAAGGTATTAATATCAATTCTCTCTTATTAAAATTATCCTCAAACTTTAAATTTACGTAACTCTCTCGATTTAAATTATTTTTTCGCAAAAAATATATCGAATTAAAGGTACTTTTATAAGGATTCTAATAAGATTTCAATTGCATATGTTCCGGCGACGTTCGGATGATGAAATTTGATAATTTTTATTTCAATTTTTGTATATGTTGATATGCAGATTTTTATCAACAAATACATCAAAAAAATTTCAATATAATGCATGTAAAATCTCAATAAAACCTTGTATAATCTCAATAAAACTGTGAAGATATTTTCGTGTACTTGTGTTGAAATATTTATGTCATTGTGTTGATATTTGTAATACACTATGTTGATATAAATAAAAAACACGAAAATTATAATATGATAACAGAATGATGATCTTACCTCTTTGTTGATATTTTGTCTACTATTTATTGACATTCATAAGGTTTAATCTCATCCACTCATTTTAAAATCTAAGGATGTAGATTTGATCTTATTTTTATATTATGATGCTATAAGTAATAGAAGAGGACCCAGCATTGCATAATATTTTAGAAGTAATTATTTTTAATAAAAATATTTCAGCAGAGTTTCAATTGCTTAAAAAACAGAAAAAAAAATATAATTACACAATAGTTAAAAAAATTATCTCAATTTTGGGAGTACCGTTCTAACTTCTATGTTAGATATGCTGCATGTTTAGCATGTCAAAGATCTAATTTAAAATTTATACAATTAAAATGAACGTAACACATTTCAATAAATTTAAATAAATAGTGTAAAATTCAGAATTTTCTTACGTTACACCGGATTTTTCCATTTATATGAGCATCCATATTTTACGCATTATGCATCTGTCATTCAGAAAGTCTTTCTCGATCTCTGGCACTTGTGTTTGGGTTAGCAACTTAGAGCATCCACAATAATGGACTAGCGCGCCAGTGGCGGATGCAGGATTTTGAAGTTGGGGGTCCAATTTTCCGATAACAATTGTAAGGTATTATTTGATGTCGTTGTAGCCGAAAGTTGCGATATTATTACGATGGGATGGAAATGAGTAATGAGATATATTTAATTAGATGATATAGAAACTAGATATATGTATATATTTAATATATTAATTATGAATAAAATTTGAAATAAGTTAAGTAATGCAGTATATAACATGAAAATTATTGTGTATAATAGTTATAGAATTTTTTTTAAAAAAACATCACCAAAAAATACTAGCTAAAAGAAAATTTGAAATGATTAATTTTGAATAGATTAATTAATGAAGTACATAAAACATGAATTTTTTTGTGTATAATTGATATAAGAAAAAAAAATAGTATAAATACAATTGAAAATGGTAAAAAGCTAAAACAAGCTAGATGAGATTCGAACTCAGGCGGAAGAGATGCTAGGTGAGGGACCTTACCATCTGCGCTAGGTTATCTTACTATACCTATGAATATAAAACATACACTAATACTTGAAATTGTTGGGGGTTCCATGGGACCCCTAAACCTCCATGTAGGTCCGCTCCTGTAGTGCGCGGACTAGCCGCTAGTCCACCCGCTAGTCCACTATTGCGACAAACTAGCAGTTGATGTACTAGCGCGACGGACGACCTCTCGTACATCGCATATGTCGCTAGTACGTGCGTTGGTCCGTGCGCTAGTTCGCTATTGTGGGCTCCCGATGGACTAGCGCACGTACTAGCGATTTTTCAATTTTTTATTACAAAACTCTATATATATGGCTCGTTGCGGTTCATTTTCATTTGCACCACTTGTATTAACAAGTTTCTCTCTCTCTACTCTCATTTCTATTCAAGATAAATGGAGCACGACAACGACTCTCTAGCCACGAGCGAATTGCAAACCCAGACGTTCCCCGTGAGTGGTGGGATGGTCGGGAATCCTGCCGGGATGACCGGACTAATGCCCCAACTGTCGTGGATGATGCCCCAAATGGTGGGGATGAGTTTTTTATTAGTTAATTCCGTATTTGTGTGAATTTGTGAATTTATTTGTTGGGATGTCCTAGTGCTAGTCCTAGTGTTAGTCCACTATTGTACAATGGGATGTCATAGTAATGTGGCAGTGAAGTGACTAGTCCTAATGTCGTGGCAGGAAGTGTTTTTTGCTATTTCTAGTGCTAGTCCGCTGGCTAGTTCGGTCTATTGTGGTTGCTCTTAGACTATCAACTGCGGTGACCAGAGATGGACCCAGGTGGGTCGGGCGGGGTCGGCCGACCCCACCGCGAGTTCATGTTTACACCAAAAAACTCTAAATATATGTTCGGCGCCCCACGGAAGCCTCACTTCCGACCCCACAGTAGCTCCGACTCCGAAGAGAAATTAACAAGAAAATAAACTTGCAAAAGTAAAGAAATAAAAAAAGAAAGACAAAAAAGGATTTTCGGGAGTAGATCCCAAGTGAAGGAATAAAACGGCAAAGTTTGAATTTCGTAAGAGTCAAGTTTGTTTTGGCAACAGAATTTTGAAAAAGAATGGATGAACTGTGTAAGAGTGTTGGAGGAGAAAGAGGTGGTGGCGTTCGTTTGAATTTATTTTCAAAAGATAACAAATATAATTCTTTAATATATTCGTAGTATTTAAACTAGATCGAAGAATTCTTTTTGCTTTTGGATGTTTTTAGTAGTAATATTTATGTTTAAATTTTTCTACTTTAAATTTGATTAATATTATTTAATTAGCTTGAGTTGCTTAATGATGTTCATTGCTTTTTTAGGTTTTTGAATTTATTTTCATATTTAGTTAACAGGATTAATAATAATATTTACAAATAGAATTATATCATACGCTGAAAATAGTAACAAAGATAATCAGAATAAAAGTAATGAAAAAAATACTCGGAATTTTCATTAATTAAAAGTACGAGCATTTGCTAAACAAGTCAATGATATATATTTTTTAAATAATTACTCAGACCCCGATTAATTGTCACTTTTTGAACGAGCACATGTTTTAAGAAATGTAAAGAAAAGTTGGTTGAAAAAGTTAGAGGAATGTAAGACTCACTCTTTTATGTTGGTTTTATAATAAAATGTGAGTGAAGTGAGTTAGTGGAATGTGAGACAAACTTATCATTTATGGTAAAAATGAAGTGTGACAATTATTGAGGAACGGAAGAAATAGAAAAAAAGTGACAATTAATCGGGGACGTATGAAATATTTAATTATTTTATTTAAAATAAAATAATTATTTTAATAAAATATACTCCTCCGTCCCACGTTAATTGAGTCACTTCTTTTTTGCACTCGTTTTAAAAAAATAATAATAAATAATTAAAGTGAAGAGAAAATAAAGTAAAAAAAAAAAATATAGTTAAGATTTTTCTTTATATTATTCTCTCTATTACTTTTTTTCTCTCCATTTTAACTCTTTATTATTATTTTTTCAAAACGAGTGCAAAAAGAAATGACTCAAGTAACGTGAGACAAAGGGAGTATAATTATTCTTATAAGCATCTGATCCCACGAGCTTAATTTTCTGGATCCGTCGTCATTGGTGGCGACTCTCATAGAGGGACACACGCAAAAGACAAACGACATTTGGTCAAAAAAATAATTGGAAATGTAAATAGTTGTTCGTGACCCTCATCCAAAAGAGTGTGTCAGCCGACCCCAAGGAAAGTGAGGGGCTTAAACACGTGGCGTCGTATTAGTGGTTGTTAAGGTAAATGGTTTTTTTTTTTTATTGGATTAGTTGTCTTTTTATTTTTAACTTTTACTCCCTTCGTCCCACATTTATAGTCACATTTAGTTAGGACACGAGTTTTAAGGAATTGGTGGAGTGTGTAATTAATGAAGTGAGATGGTGGAGTGTGTAATAAATGAAGTGAGATGGAAGAGTGAGATGATGAAGTATGTAATAAATGAAGTGAGATGAAAGAGTGTGTAATAAATTAAGTGAGTTGGTTGAAGGTGGATCCCTTGTTGACTTTTTGGTTTTTTATTTTTTATTTTGGTTTATTTTTATGTTGATAATGACATTTGAGTGTAATTTTAGTGAATAATGGGTAAAATTTTATATCCAAATATGGAAAATTCTAAATGTGACTATAAATGTGGGACGAACTTTTATGGCAAAATGTGACTATAAAACTGGGACGGAGAGAGTAATTTGTAATTTACTTCATTTCTAATTTTTTATTTTTAGCTTTTAATTTAATTCATTTCTAATTTTGATATTACCGTATAACATTTCTTTCATTTTATGTAATATTATGCTATAATTTAATTATATGAATATTTAGCAATTATATACTATAAATTTTAAATAAAATAATTTGTTTTTTTTATATTTAGTAAGAATATTTGAAAAAGAAAATATTTAATTAAGTGCGGGTTAAGGTCACTAATGGGAGTAGAAATTACTATAAGTTGAGAGTCGTGTAAGTTGACGAAAGATAAATGAATATTTTATTAAAAAATTGATTAGAGTTGAGTTGAGTGGAGTGGAGGTTGCTGATGGATATAATCTTTGCATCATGCAAGGTTGTTGGGCTAAATTTCTCAAATAATTAATTTATTATTAATGCGTTTAAAAATGTAGGTTGGGCTAAATTTCTCAAATAATTAATTTATTATTAATGCGTTTTAAAATGTAGGTTGGGCTATATTTCTCAAATAATTAATTTATTAGAATTGCGTTTTAAAATGTGGCACTAGTAACTTTGTAATAGTAAAGTATGTACTAAACAGACCGCAGTAATTTTGTAGTACTAATAGTCTGTCTATCACTTAGCCTTACCACCAAGTTGTTTATTTTGTACCAGTACTACTAAAATAGGTCATAGTAATTTTATACTCCCTCTGTTTTATGGTAGTGGAAACATTATTTTTAGTATGAAGATTAAGAAAAACTATGTTAAGTGAGTTAAGTAAGTAATGGATAAAGTAGGAAATGAAAAATGGTAGAGCGATGATGAGAGAATAAAGTAAAAAAAGAGGGAAAAGTAAGTGAGAAGAAATGTGTTCGCTTTTACTAAAAAAAGAAATGACTCCACTACTAATGGATGTGAAGACTGCATTTCTTCATGGTGATTTGATTGAAGAAACTTACATGGAGCAACCGAAAGGGTTTAAGGTGAAAGTCAAAGAGGATTGTGTGTGCAAGTTGAAAAAGAGCTTGTAAGGTTTGAAGCAAGCTTTAAGACAATGGTACAAGAAATTTGAGTCTATGATGAGGCAACAAGGCTACACGAAGACTAGTTATGACCATTGTGTGTTTGTCCAAAAATTCTTCCCTGATGATTTTATTATCCTATTGATTTATGTTGATGATATGCTTATTGTTGGTCAAAGTGTTTCCATTATTCACCAGTTGAAGCAAGAGTTGAGCAAGTTCTTTGAAATGA
Source organism: Salvia hispanica (assembly GCF_023119035.1). Lineage (NCBI taxonomy): Eukaryota > Viridiplantae > Streptophyta > Magnoliopsida > Lamiales > Lamiaceae > Salvia > Salvia hispanica. Next base: position 1,736,986 of record NC_062968.1, read on the forward strand.
AAGATTTGCGGCCAGCGAAGAAAATGCTTGGGATAAGCATATCTAGAGACAGAAAAGAAAGGAAATTGTGGCTGTCACAATAAAGGTACATTGAAAAAGTGCTTGAGAGATTTCGAATGGAGATGGCTAAGCCAGTTAGCTCTCCATTGGCGACACATATGAAGTTGAGTAGCAGACAGCGTCCCTCCACTGATGAAGAAAAGAAAGAAATGAGTAATGTTCTTATTCTTCTGTTGTTGGTAGTTTGATGTATGCTATGGTTTGTTCAAGACCCGAATTAGCTCATGCAGTTGGTGTAGTGAGCAGATTTCTCTCCAATCCAAGGAGAGAGCATGGGAATGCAATAAAGTGGATTTTGAGATATCTTTGTGGTACTTCAGGTTTAAAGCTTTGTTTGGAGGTGGGAAACCTATTGTCACCGGTTATAAAGATTATGATCTCGCTAGAGATGTTGATACCTTAAGGTCTACTTCAGGGTTCTTGAATACTTTTGCAGGAGGAGTTGTTTCTTGGCAATCTAAATTGCAAAAAGGTGTTGCTTGTCGACAACAGAAGCTGAGTTTGTTGCAGCTACGGAAGCATGCAAAGAGTTATTTTTGAAGAGGTTCTTGAAAGAACTTGGTTACTCTCAAGAAAGGTATGCCTTTCTTTGTGATAGTCAAAGTGTAATACATCTTGCAAAGCATCCTACTTTTCATTCCAAATCTAAATATATTGATGTGAAGTATCATTGGATACATGATGTGCTTGATGAAAAGTTGATCGAACTTGAGAAGGTTCGTACGGATGATAATAGGGCTGATATGATGCCAAAGATTTTTCCGAGATGCAAGTTTGAAGTTTGTTGTTCTCTTGCCGGAATGACAAGATCCTCCACATAGTTGTGAGGGGGGAGATTTGTTGGGTTAAGGCTCCCAACTTGTGAAAAAAAGACCCATATATTATTGGCCTATTTATTTACTTAAATAGGTCAATGGAGAAATTTTAAATACCTACCAAGAGTGTAGGAGCCGCTAACATTGAGAGAAGAGAGAGAGAGAGAGAGAGAGAGAGAGAAATGTATAGAAGGAAAGAAGGGGGAAAAGAGTGTTCTCCAAGTTCTGCACAGCGCAGTCTCAGATTTTGTCTTGATCGGAGGTCCAAATTTTGAACGGTTAGATCTTTAGTTACGAATTTCTGACCGGGACTGCAGTTTATTGAGATGTTTATTTCATCTATTTTGAAGTTGTATTGATTATCTAGTGCCTTTGTGTTGTTAAGGATTATATATCATTGTAAACTTCTTAGTTGTATTCTCTCTTGGTGATAGTGGATTTGGTAGACCAGTGGGTCTCGTGGTTTTTATTTCTTCACATTAAAGAGAGTTTTCCACGTAAAATCTTGGTGTTGATATTTTCTATTATCTCTTCACATTATCATATTATTGATTCGTCCACATTAGGTGCTATTTTATAATGCTCCTATTATATTCTTGCAATTGGGGAGGTTTGTTTATCCGCTGCGCCTCAGAATTAGGCCATTCCTCCCAATACCTACGTAGGTCATCGATCAGCTCTAAATGTTGCTCCTGCAGCAACAACTTCTTCACCAGCTCAATCAGAGTCGCCACCTTTTCGATGTGCTTCTCTTGCTACATGCATTTGTAATGTAACATAAGATGCAATACTATATAATCAAAAATCGTGAGAATCAATGGTATATTTAGTTACCTTATGCTCAAATTGGAACGATTGAATGGAGTTGAAATCCCAAAGAGTAGGCTTGTAGCCTCCACTTCTTCTTCCATTTTGGATCTCATTGGTGTCTCTAGGAATCTTAAATTGCATTATAATACTTGACATCTTTTGCTCAATTGATGCCTCTTTACTTTGTTGATTTTGTGTTAGCATGCATGTATATTTATAGGTCTCAACTCTAAGGTGCATATTAGCAATAGTACTATTTTTGCCCCATTAGCTAGGGGACTCATTATTATACAGAGTAGTAGATCATTAATAGCATGCTATTTTTCCATTTTGCCCCATAAATTATGTTCCTTTTGTCGATGGAAAAATGGTCTCATTTTACTATTTTAGGGCGTACAGGAAAGATAGTCTCATTTTAAAATGAAATTTTTTTCTCACACTTTATCCATTTTTTTCTTCTTATCTCTAACTTTTTCCCCTCTCATATTTTACCCACCTTTTCTCTTTCTCTTTCTTATTTTATCAATTTCTCATTAAAGCTAGTGCCGTTCACAAATTAGACTATTTTATGGAAGGAGGGAGTAAATAATTGCTATATTCAACAACTTTAACCTAATGTTACGGGGATGTCAATCAAATCATCCCATCAAAATTTGGGTTAGTCCACAATAGTTAAAAAAATTACCGTTCTAACTTCTAAGTTATATACGCCGCATATTTGGCATGTCAAAGGATCTAATTTAAAATTTGTAAAATTAAAATGAACGTAACACATTTCAATAAATTTAAATAAATTTAAATAAATAGTGTAAAATTCAGAATATTTCTTACGTTACACTCGATTTTTCCATTTATATGAGCATCTATATATTTTACGCATTATGCATCTGTTATTCAGAAAGTCTTTCTCGATTTCCACTGGTGTTTGGGCTAGCAACTTAGCCTCGTGCAAGGTTGGCCTGAATTTCTCAAATAATTAATTTATTATTAATGCGTTTTAAAATGTGTGTTAACTGTATACACTAGCTGGCCAGCTTCTACAACAATGTTGTAATTTTGCACTACTAGACATACTATATATAGTAATTTTGTAATAGTACAGTACGTAATTTTGTAGTACTAATAGTCTAGGTATTACTTAGCATTACCACCAAGTTGTTTATTTTGTAGTACTACTAAAATAGGCCATAGTAATTTATACTCCCCCGTTCCATAGTAATAGAGACATTTCTTTCCGGTATGAAGATTATGAAGAATTATGTTAAGTGAGTTAAGTAAAAAATAAGTAAAGTAGGAAATGAAAAAGAGTACATAGAGAGATGAAGATAGAATAAAATAAGAGAGAGGGAAAATGATGCAGATATAGAATATAAGACTTGGAGGTTAAGCAAGTTATATTTTAGGTTTTATTTATTTTCTAGTTAATATAATTAGTAGATGGAAAAATATTAAAAGTAATTGTTCCTTCTACAAATTAGGTTTTCCTATATTTCCTTTTAGTTATTTTCATTCTAGTTTTATTTCCATAAGTTTAGGATTTCCCTTTGCCTATACATATAAAGGCCTCATTGTTGATCTTTAAAGATAGACTTTGAATATATAATTTTACATTGAGTTTTGGAGGTTAAGCAAGTTATATTTTATGTTTTATTTATTTCCTAGTTAATATAATTAGTAGATGGAAAAATATTAAAAGTAATTGTTATTCCTTCAACAAATTAGGTTATCTTATTTTGCTTATTTTCCTATTAGTTATTTTCCTTTTAGTTTTATTTTTCATAAGTTTAGAATTTCCCTTTGCCAATATAAAGACCTCATAGTTGATCTTTAAAGACAGACTTTGAATATATAATTTTCTATTGAGTTTTTATACTCCGAAGTTCTCAATAAGTTTGAGTTCTTTATCTACCAGTCCACTCATTCTCCGTACGTTTCTGCTTCATCTGCATCAGAAAATTAAGTGAAAAGAAATGTGTTGACTTTTACTAAAAAGGAAAATGACTCCACTACTATACTATGTAACGTATCAAAATAGCAAAATGACTCCACTATTTGGAATGAAAGGAATAGTACTACTAAATAGGACCAATAGTCTATCACAAAGCGTTACCACCAAGTTGTTTGCATAGGGAGCAAAGCACGCTAAATTTTGGGAGGAAAGTTTTGTAAGAGGTAGAATGTGACAACCGAGCTTTTACTCTGACTCAATATTTTACAACTAGTGTGATGACATAACAAACATATTGACATGTAAGAAAATGTTAGTAATATAAATTTTATTTCATTTTAACAAATGCATTTAGAATATTGTTACAATCCTCATAATATTGCTTCTAATTTGATACAATATGTTTTGTGAAAAAATAATTTAAATTGAGAATTCAAAACCGGATCAAATTTAACAATAATGTAACATTATCGATCTTACCATTGAATATGGCTTAATACACAACAAAATTATATCAAAATAAAATTATACTAGCATTATATATTTTCCTTCTTATTGATTGTTCAAGACAGAAGAGTGTTCGCATGCATATCAGATCTTTGATTCATAAGGTTCGAATAGCAATCTTCTGAGCTGTTTGTTAACCAATGAGTGTTGCATTCCAAATCCATCAGATTCCTTCTGGTATATATGCTGTGCCGTTCTAGCAAGATTAGCACAAACTTCTACGAAACATGTGGAAAATGGAGATTCCATCATTTCCTTATTCATCGTCTTCCATGTCTGCTCTATGAGTGATCGAACATGCTCTCGCGCCTCTTGTTCCGAAGCATTGTTCTCGTTCATGTAACACTGCACTGATTTTGGCACGTCGCCTCTCTCCACCTCATCCTAGGGTTAACAACACCCAAACTAATTAGCCTAAAAAGTTTAGAAGTTTTTATTTAATGAATGTAAGGCATGCACAATTAATTTAAAAGTCTAATTAATGCATTTATCACGCCGCGTACCAGCGATGTTCCCATATCGTCAGCTAGCCTTGTAATCGTACACGATGCACGAATAATATCATGGTATTTGTGCGCGCTCTCAGCAGCCTCCTCCTCAATCGAATCCGTTAGCAAGAAAAAAAGGTGGGATAGAATGGGGACACCTCCTATTGATATCCAAGCATTGTTGATGTATTCTTCCAAGCTAGGTTTATATCCTTTGTGGTACCAATTAGCCTCTTTAAAATACCTCTCAACCAAATCTAACCACTGCCAAAAATTTCATTGGCATTTCCCTAATTAAAGAATACACATAATGTTCCAAGTAAATGGTACACAAGTTTTTAAGTGTTACCGTTTTCCGTAGAAATGGGATGGAGTTGAAGCCTTTATCCTTGAGAGTAAAGTAAGCCATCTCATTCACAAAGTTATATAGTGCAAGATAACACATTTTCATATAAGGAGGAAGTTTGTCAATTGATTCAATATCCCATCTGGCCAAAATTTACACAAAATTAACATATAGTACTATAGTTGATAAAATTGTATAATTATTATTGTACTAACCTTCGAATAGCATCTGTGAATAGTTGGAGCTCTTCAAGAGTGCCATAAACATCATAGATATCGTCTATAGCTGTAATAAGAGCCAATATTTTAGTGATCGTTATCCTCTCGAATCCATGTTCACGACGTTCAACGACTCCAATGGTCCAATAGTAGCATTCCACTAATCTATCTCTTATGAAGGGAAGCTCTTGAGCAAGTCCAGTACTCTCCCACCACCTATCATCAAGAATAAGTACTATTATTTCAATCAAGAAAATGAATTCATTGTCACTATATTATATATTTCACCTAGATGTCTCCTTGAGTTCTTCTAGAAATTGTGCTTGAACATTGTTTATGTCGAACATGGCTAGCTCTAGCACATCTGGATTCATGTCCGGCCTCCTTCTGTAAGCATCGATGAAGGATTTCGCGTTTGGCATTTGAACCATCCAATGAGAAGGGAACTCAAATGCAGCTTCTACTGATGATAAGAGATGAATGTCATCAATTTCATGATCAACTACTCTTTTATGCAGAGATTTAGCAGCAAATTCTCTAGCAATTTCTAGCGTTTCTTCTCCATGTGTTGCTAGAAACGAAGCTTCGTAGAGTTGTAACAATCCTTTGGTATCGAAATCAGTAGCCTTGTCATTCTTGAAACAATCAAACACTTCTGCATACATTTTTCGTTGGATTAGTTTCACCATTAATGAAAAACATTATTAATAAACTAAGTAAAAAGAAAGGTAGAGACCTTGAGAGATGGTGAAGCCATATTGTCTGAGGAGTCTGAATCTGAGAGATTTTGAGTACAAATCTCTTTCATGATCTTTGTTTAAATATTTTGCCTTCAATATTTGATCGATTTCGTGTCGAAAATGACAAGATATGCCCAGCCTCCGAAGGTCATCGATCAGCTCCAAACGTTGGTCCTTTAGCAGCAGCATCTTCACCTGCTCAATCGGAGTTCCTACCATTTCTTGCTGCCTCTCTTCCTGTAATAATAGAATTCAATTTTGCATTAAAATCTGCATCGTTAACCATCGTCACTATATTGGTAGTGGACAGAACAATTTTTAAACTATTAAAATAAAATTAAATATAACATATATATACTGCATAATACTAAATGTGACCTAAAATGATCACGAATAATGTTCACATAAGGTATGTAACGTTGCATATTTTTATACAATATCTTTACCTCATACTCAGTGTTTAGCGCTTGAATGTAGCGGAAATCCCAAATGGAAGGAGGGTAGCCACCGGATCGTCGTCCCGTTTGGATGCAACGAAGACGATGATCACTTAATGCAGGAAGTCGACGAGCGATGAAAGTGACACGTGGCATTTTATAACACATAATAATACTGGTGTGTGTGTATTTACAAAGATGGTTTATTGGCTTCTGAATTGCCATATTCATCATCAATTCCAACTCCACTCTAATTTGTTGCTTTGATTTTCTTCACTGTGGTTTATATAAAGGTAGTGGGTGGAGAGTTGGGAGTCATGTTATAGATATTTGACATATATTCGGTCGGATAGCTATTTTTATCAAACTTGGTAATTGGTATTAAAATTGGTATACATGTGATCATCAAAATTGTTAGGCTAAAAAACCAGATATTTGGCATATTTCTATTTTAATTACTTCCTCTGTCTCCCATTAATCCGTCTCCCATTAATTGTACACTTTTGCCATTTTCGTCCGTCCCCCATTAATTGTCTTTCACTTTTACCATAAATGGTAAGTATACCCCACATTTCACTAACTTATTCCACTAACATTTTATTATAAAACTAATAAATAAAAGTGAGACTCATATTCCACTAACATTTTAACCTACTTTCCTTTACATTTCTTAAAATCCGTGCCGAAACTAAAGTGGACAATTAATGGGAGACGAGGGAGTAACTTGTAAATGTAGCTTCCACCAATTATAAGTGAGATGCATCTATCTGTCTCGTTTCTGTCTAGAAAATTCTCATATTTGTATATTGCAATTTAATGCTATAAAATATAGCTGCAGGGATTAGATTTACTAAGGTTCATTAAGAACCGAGAACACGTTGTGTTCGTGTATATTGTGTGTAGTGTATGTATACAGTGTGCAGCATGTGTATTGTATGTTGTATAGACTATATGATCAACACAAATTATAGGAAAATTATCATTTTAAAATTTCGAACATACAAAATAAACACAACCATCGAGCGAAAACCTCTGACAATTTATTTTGGTGAGTATTAATCGTATATATCTATAGCATTGTACTTTATCCATTCCCTAATAAGAATATAAGTTTTTGGGAAAAAGTACAGGTTTTATGCGAAATTTGAAAAGTAAAAGAGAAAATAATTGAATAGTATTAATAGAAATTAGTAGACTCATTATTAGTAGTGTAATGTGTGGTAAAAAATTTCTTAAAATTCAAATAGACTATTTTAGTGAACAAACTAATATGGTAAAAGGAAGCTGTTTTTTTTTTTTTTCACAATGACAGACTATTTTAGTGAACGAACCAATATGGTAAAGGGAAACTATTTGTTTTTTGAACACAATGGGAAGATGGGTACAACTTTATCTTCAAAACTATTAGTAGTACTATGATAAATGACAATGTGATACTCACTAAATCTTAGTATTCCAAAATTTAACTTCCAGTGTCTAGGAACTGGCCTTTTACTCACCAAAATAATGTATAACATCATTTAGTCGTTCGTGTCGTCAGATAATAATGTTTTTGTCATTATTCATCAACGTCGAATTCATTGTTGGACAATATAATCGAGAATTTTTTAAGTTCGTGATTTGTTATTAAAATTTTAAAAGGTACCCCTCTGTTCCACAGTCCCACCTCAAATCATCATTCATATTTGTTTTTGGTCATTCTAACTTCTAACTAAAGTGCTGTATTTCTTTTTTTTTTTTTTAAATTATGCTTTATTTTTTTTTGGTAAAGAAAACAGGCTAAGCCTGAAAAATTATGCTTTTTTAATACTCTTACTTTGTTCGTATACCATTACTTTATTTAACCATTTAAACAACATATCCTAAAATCTCATGTCCAGAAAAAGCATCTTACTTGAAGCAGAACAGCAAGAGCATGTCATAAACTTAAACTGAATAAAATTTCGTGATTTTACATACATTTATTCCTACAGATTTCGAACATTTTTTATTATAAAACCGATGTTGTATCAATATCGGACTGGTCATTCCAGATTAAATTGGTCCAAATTACCAAATTAATCTTGTCAGTAATGGGAAAATTCTTCTTTACATATAAGCCGCCCAGCTAAACACCAGACAGTCCAGCCCAACAAAATGTGAACAACTCAACATTGGATATTGGGCCACAAAAGCCCATGGTTTATGGATGTCCGTTTAAGCTAGCTAGGTATTGGACTTATTGAACACTTCTGCAATCATATCATTTGATTATATGTTATGTAGTGATTATAATGTGAGTACGTGAATATGACACCATTCCAACATACTAAGATTGTTAACATCTCAAAGAATAAAAAAAATAAATGATTTAGTGTTTAGGTTTAGGACCAAAAAGTCCCTAAATACAAAATAATCAAAACTCATAATCTTCAAACGAACTGAGAATCTCATGACACAAAGACCACACCCCTTTAACCGATCGACTCACGGTCGAATTATCACCTCATCTCGAATGCAATAGCGCCGCAGAAGCGGAAACAGAAGCACCAGAAGAAGAAGTGGCGGAAGAGCCATAACTATAACCCGAAGACGAATAAGTCGCATCAGACGCATAAATCAAAGAAGCAACACTAGATGGCGGCGGCGGGGCACCATAGGTAGGCACCGGCATTTTGGGCGGCAATTGTGGTGGAGCCTCCCCTTCGAACCCTAGAACCCGCACCACCTCCTTCATTGACGGTCGGAGCCCGTCATCCGGATGCGCGCACCACAACCCCACCACCATCAACCTCTCCATCTCCCTCTCATCATAACCTCCACACTCCTCCAAACTCACATCCGCCACCTCTAACGGCCGCCCCGTCCCGTACAACTCCCACACCCACTCCACTGTCCTCACCTGCCCCGATATAGGTCGCCTCCCTGTCGAAATCTCCAGCGCCACTATCCCGAAACTGTACACATCTGACTCCTTGCTCGCCCTTCCCGTCATCACGCACTCGGGCGCCATGTAGCCCATCGTGCCGGCTATGATCGTCGTCTGCGACCCCTTGTCATGGTCGATGAGCCTAGCCAGCCCGAAGTCGCCTAGCTTAGCATTAAAGGCCGAGTCGAGCATGACGTTACTCGACTTGATGTCTCGGTGGACCACGCACTGCTCCCACTCCTCGTGCAGGTACAGTAGCGCCGCCGCGAGCCCCCTTGCAATCTTGAACCGCGTCTCCCAGTTCAAAGGGGGATATTTTTTGTTGAAGAGGTGAGAGTCTAAGCTGCCATTTGGTTGGAGTTCATACACCAGAAGGAGCTCACGCCTCTCGTGGCACCAGCCTATGAGTTGTACGAGGTTCCTGTTGTACAAAACGACATTTTTTAGTGATTCTACTCAAATACTCCCTCTGTCCTTAAAAAATAGATTAGATATTTTCATGTTGAGCCGTCCCCCAAAATTAGACAAAGTCTAAATAAGGAAAGTTTTGATCAAACACACACAACTAATAATGTGGACCCACAATCCATTAACACTACTTCCACTATCTTTTTCTCCTTCTCTTTTTCTTTTTTCTATCTCTCCTTCTTTACCAGTTCTACATTACAACCCGTGACATATACAACTTTGTCAATTTTTAGAGGATGGAGAGAGTTTTTTTTAATTTGCATTCTTTTTTTTTTCTTTACCTTATTATAATTAATCAATGTTGTTTTGAACATTATTAAAAGATGTCAGTTTGAAAAAATTGAGAAAATTAGAAATTGAAAAACAACTAAATTCATCGCTTCTGATTATAGACAACACGATCGGTTTATGTTTATTATACCTGTGGCGTAGCCGGCTGATGATCTTCACTTCCGACGCGTACTCCTTAGCTCCTTGCTTTGAGTTCTTGGAAACCCGCTTCACCGCCACATACGAGTCCAGATTCTTCAAGAAGCCTCGGAAGACTCCGCCAAATCCGCCCTCACCCAGCTTGCTTTCCTCCGCAAAATTACCCGTGGCGGCCGCAAGCTCTCCGTAGGAGAATCTTCTAGGCCCACTCCCCTTCTCAAAATCCATCTCCATAGCCGAAACTTCCCCGTCCTCCTCATCCTCATCCTCATCCTCATCCTCATCCTGCAAATCCCCATTTCTCCCTCCTCTTTTCCTTCTCCATACCCAGTATCCCACCAAAACCAACCCAACCACCACCGCAGATAATAAACCCGCAATCAACCCGACCGGTTTGCTACCCGGTTCGGGGCCAGGGCCGGTTACATTATTACGTGGCGTATCCGCGATTTTCAGGTCCAGAGTGGAATTGAAACTCCATGATTTAACATTGTTTTTCTGAAAACAACTTCCCGTAGCCGCGGAGAATCCGATCTCGACAAACTCCGGTAGAAAATCCCGGAGGTCGACAGTGTGCTCTATACTCGAAACCCGAGCCGTCCGATTCACAAACTCCGTAAAATTCACCACAAACGTCTTAGAAGAAGACCTGTAACTAATCCAAGCCTCACTCACCCTCCCCTCCGTCAGATTATTCCTCCACGCCGCCGACTCGGCCGAGATCAGCGACCGGACATCGATCCCCACGTGCGGGAACACCGGGTCCCAGTGGTTCGTAAACGTGTCAAACTCAACCGCCACGAACGCGTCCACGGACACGTTCGCGGTGGCGTTGTGGAACGCGAGGCCGAGGCCGGCGCCGGAGGAGTTCGCCGGAATCGTGGAATTGACCGGAGAGAGGAAGAAGGCGAGCCCGTCGGCGGCGCAGTTGGGGTTTTCGGCCCTGATGACGAAGGAGAAGTAGGTGTCGAAGTCGGTCAAGTTGCCGGTGGCCTTGTCCCAGAGGTGCAGGGAATCAGCGTAGGTGGCGCGGCCGGTGCCGAGGGCGCTGAGGCGGCTGCTCTCGTCGGTGGTGACCTGGAGGCCTTCGCGGGAGATGTAGGCGTCGCCTTCGAGCATGATCTGGCGGTTGGAGTGCTCGGGGGCGATGGCGGAGAGGTTGAACGACAGCGGCGAAGATAAAGTGGTTGTGATGAGAAGTAGGAAATAGAGTGAATGGTTGATCATCTTCATCGTTGAAATTGAAGCAGCCATGGATGGATGTTGAAACCTCTGGTTTTGTTAGTTAGTTTGGCATTTATTTGGAGTAATTTAATGTGCAACGCGCCAAATGGAGCCCAAAATGTAATATATTATTCATCTAACATATTATTTTTTGAGTTATTTAAGCGAGTAGTAGTTGGATTAATAAGCTTGTTAAGTCTTTTTCTAGTTTGACTTAGTCTTAAAAATGTAGAATTAATACTCCATGCTTCCCCCAAATATTATCACTTTGACATGGCATGAATTTTAAAAAATGTAATGAAAACTGAGTTGAAAAAGTTAGTGGGATGTGAATCTTATTTTTATATATTAGTTTTATAATAAAATGTGAGTAGGAATGAATTAGTGGAATATGAGGTCCACTACCAAATATGGAAAATTTTGTGGGACGGACGGAAATGGAAAAATGGGACAAATTTTCAGGGAAGGGAGTATTTATTAAAGATATATCGAATTTTCTGTTTGGTATATTTTGTCGGGAGATTTCGGTACTGTAGAAATATAAATTTTCATATATTGCGGCATATTTAAAGTTTGAAATACACTGTAATTTAGCGTGCACCATGTATATACATTATTTTTGGTCTGACTGTAAATATCAAATATATCTAAATATGTATTTTCACTATACCGTACCAAAATCTAGTACCGTATATCATTGATATTTAAATTTATCATATCGAAAATTCGATATAATGATATATCAAAAATTTTGATAAAATGAGATATCGTCTGCACTCATACCAAATTTTTAGCACCAAATTATTTCACCTAGCAATTAAAGTTATATGGAATGTTTTCTATAGAGAAAATAAAAGTGTATACGATGAATATAAATCTGTGGAAAAGAATAAAGTGAATGAATGGTCTTTTGATTCCAATTCCTCTCACATTCCTGATGTGGCCCAGCTGCCTACCTACCTCAATTGAATATTTAACCCGGGGTCTTCGTCTCCAACAATCAATATAGTAAGAGTAGTATTTTTTTCTTTTCATTATTAAATACTTACAACTGTATCATTATGTTCATCACTTAGTTAAAATAGCAAATTTAAGTGGGATCAAAAGATCGACTAAGTAAAGGTAAACTAGTGTAATGTAAAGAGATTCCACAAAGAGATGGGGGACTCTTGGACTTTGCGGACAACGATATATTTTGTTTATCGCCATTTTACTTGCTTGAAAGTGTTTGTTGTACTGAAGTCGATGTACGACTATAGGCTTGTCTCATGTTGTTTGAACTTATGGCGTGTTGTTGCATTTCTCTTGCGTTTTCTGTTTTTATGTTATTTGATTGTGCTTATGATTAAACTTAGTTGTTGTTGTGTTTGTGATTTTTGTTTATTTGTATGTTAGATGATTCGTTGCTGATTTTTGTTGGACATGACTTGAGACTTGTTATCTAGGAGGCTCGAGCATTTTCTATTGCATCGAAAAAAAAGGAAAGAGTGAAACGATGATATATACCATCTTCACTTATTTATAATTTTGGTTAACTAAATTAAACTTAGCAGGATTCCCTATATTTATCTAATTTGTTTTCCAAATTAAATAATGCCCAGCTACTAAAAGACCAAATAAACCTAAGGCCCAGGTTATAAATTTCTATGGCTTAACTTAATTCACTTAAGAAGCAATAAATTTCTTTGATTTTTATTTTTTAATATTGCATCAAATATAACATGTATCATTAGCTTATTGTTAGTTTATAGCCGGAGAAGACTCGTTATACATAAATCCAGCCTTAAGGAATCTAATTTAAGTGCTTTATTAAGCTAGTCAAATTTCAATATATTCAAGTAAACTTTCGTCTCGATAACACCAACATTAAGTTGTTCCTTAATCATATTGTTAATTATTCTCTCACTACTAATTAAAATAGTCCGATACTTTGATCCCTATCGAACTAGGGTGTTTTAGTTCAACCAATTATATCGCAGCACTAATCATAGATCGAGTGCAAATATATATGTCATGTATATAATCCCTCGACACAACAACAAATTCATTTTTTATTAAAATTTTTTTTTTGCTATAAACACCTTCACGGTGGAGGGTAAAATTCAATTTTTATAGACATAAAATTACCAGAATTTATAGTACAAAGAAAAGCTACAGGTTTATTACAAAATTTGAAAAGTAAGAGAAAAAATGATGAAGATTAAATGAAATAATATTAGTAGACATTAGTAGACTCATTATAAGTAGAGTAATGTATGGTAAAAAATTTCTAAAAATTCAAATATTAGCGAACGAACCAATTTGGTAAAGGAAACTATTTTTGGTTTGAACTATGGGAAGATGGGTACAACTTTATCTTCAAAAGTATTAGTACAATAATAAATGACAATATATATCCTAAAATCTCATATTCAGATAAAGCATCTTACTTGAAGTGGAACAGAAAGAGCATGCGATAAACTTGAATTGGTTCAAATTTCGTGATTTTACATACATTCATTCCTACAGATTTCGAACATTTTTTATTATAAAAACAATTTTGTATCAATATTGGACTGGTATTTCAAGATTAAATTGGCCCAAATTACCAAATTAATCTTGTCAGTAATGGGCAAATTCTTCTTTACATTAAGCCGCCCAGCAAAACACCAGACAGTCCAGCCCAACAAAATGTGAACAACTCAACATTGGATATTGGGCCACAAAAGCCCATGGTTTATGGATGTCCGTTTAAAAGCTAGCTAGGTATTGGACTTATTGAACACTTCTGCAATCATATCATTTGATTATATGTTATGTAGTGTTAAATCAAAATACCTATTATAATGTGAGTACGTGAATATGACACCATTCCAACATAATAAGATTGCTTACGTCTCAAAGAATAAACAAAATAAATGATTTAGTGTTTAGGTTTAGGACCAAAAAGTCCCTAAATGCGAAATAATCAAAACTCATAATCTTCAAACGAACTGAGAATCTCATGACACAAAGACCACACCCCTTTAACCGATCGACTCACGGTCGAATTATCACCTCATCTCGAATGCAATAGTGCCACAGAAGCATCACCAGAAGCACCAGAAGAAGAAGTGGCAGTAGAGCCATGACTATAACCCGAAGACGAATAAGTTGCATTAGATGCATAAATCAAAGATGCAACACTAGATGGCGGAGGCGGAGCACCATAGGTAGGTACCGGCATTTTGGGCGGCAATTGAGGTGGCGACTCCCCTTCGAACCCTAGAAGCCGGACCACCTCCTTCATCGACGGGCGAAGCCCGTCATCCGGATGCGCGCACCACAACCCCACCACCATCAACCTCTCCATCTCCCGCTCATCATACCCTCCACACCCTTCCAAACTCACATCCGCAGCCTCCAACGGCCGCCCTGCCCCGTACAACTCCCACACCCACTCCACCGTCCTCACCTGACCCCATATCGGTCGCCTCCCCGTCGAAATCTCGAGCGCCACTATCCCGAAACTGTACACATCTGACTCCTTGCTCGCCCTTCCCGTCATCACGCACTCGGGCGCCATGTAGCCCATCGTGCCGGCTAGGATCGTCGTCTGCGACCCCTTATCGTGGTCGATGAGCCTAGCCAGCCCGAAGTCGCCTAGCTTAGCATTAAAGGCCGAGTCGAGCATGACGTTGCTCGACTTGATGTCTCGGTGGACCACGCACTGCTCCCACTCCTCGTGTAAGTACAGTAGCGCTGCCGCGAGCCCCCGTGCAATCTTGAACCGAGTCTCCCAGTTCAAAGGGGGATTTTTTTTGTTGAAGAGGTGAGAGTCTAAGCTGCCATTTGGTTGAAGTTCATACACCAGAAGGAGCTCACGCTTCTCGTGGCACCAGCCTATGAGTTGTACGAGGTTCCTGTTGTACAAAACGACATTTTTTAGTGATGCTACTCAAATACTCCCTCTGTCCCTAAAAAATAGACTAGTTGTTTCATTTTTAATCGTCCCCCAAAATTAGACAAAGTCTAAATAATAAAAGTTTTGATCAAACACACACCACTAATAATGTGGACCCACAATCCATTAACACTATTTCCACTACCTTTTTCTCCCTCTCTTTTCCTTTTTGTCTATTTCTTCTACTTTACCATTTCTACAATAAAACTCATGATATATACAACTTTGTCAATTTTTGAGGGACGGAGGAGTTTTTTTTTTTTTTTAATTCGCACTCTTTTTTTTTTTCTTGCCTTATTATAATTAATCAATGTTGTTTTGAACATTATTAAAAGATGTCAGTTTGGAAAAATTGAGAAAATTAGAAATTGAAAAACAACAAAATTCATCGCTTCAGATTACAGACAACACGATCGAGTTATGTTTATACCTGTGGCGTAGCCGGCTGATGATCTTCACTTCCGACGCGTACTCCTTTGCTCCTTGCTTCGAGTTCTTGGAAACCCGCTTCACCGCCACATACGAGTCCAGACTCTTCAAGAAGCCTCGGAAGACTCCGCCAAATCCGCCCTCACCTAGCTTGCTTTCCTCCGCAAAATTACCCGTTGCGGCCGCAAGTTCTCCGTAGGAGAATCTTCTAGGTCCACTCCCCTTTTGAAAATCCATCTCCATAGCCGAAACATCCCCGTCCTCATCCTCCCCATTTCTCCCTCCTCGTTTCCTTCTCCATAGCCAGTATCCCACCAAAACCAACCCAACCACCACCGCAGATAATAAACCCGCAATCAACCCGACCGGTTTTCCCGCCTGTTCGGGGTCAGGGCCGGGTTCATTACGTGGCGAAGGCGTATCCTCGGGGCCAGGGCTGGTGACATTACGTTCGATTTTCAGATCTAGAGTGGAACTGAAACTCCATGATTTGACATTGTTTGTCTGGAAGCAGGCTCCAGTCGCTGCAGAGAACCCGATTTCGACAAACTCCGGTAGAATAGTCCGGAGATCTACAGTGTATTCAATACTCGATAACCGAGGCGGCTGTACATTAAACTCATTAAAAGTGACTAGAAATTTCATGTTTGAAGAATTATAACTAATCCAAGCATCAGTTGTCTTCCCCTCCGTCAAATTGTTTCTCCACGGCGCATACACGGTGGAGTTCAGAGACCTTACGTCGATCCCCACGTGCTGGCCTTGCGGGTCGTCGAACTCAGAAGTAGAGAATGTGTCGAATTCGACCGCCACGAATGGGACTGGGGCCATTGGAGGAGCATGTGCGGCTGACCATGGGGCGAGGCCGAGGCCGGCGCCGGAGGAGTTCGCCGGAATCGTGGAATTGACCGGAGAGAGGAAGAAGGCGAGCCCGTCGGCGGCGCAGTTGGGGTCTTCGGCCCTGATGACGAAGGAGAAGTGGGTGTCGAAGTCGGTCAAGTTGCCGGTGGCCTTGTCCCAGAGGTGGAGGCGTTCGGCATAGGTGGCTCGGCCGGTTCCAAGGGCGCTGAGGCGGCTGCTCTCGTCGGTGGTGACCTGGAGGCCTTCTCGGGATATGTAGGCGTCGCCTTCGAGCATGATCTGGCGGTTGGAGAGGTTGGGGGCGATGGCGGAGAAGTTGAAGGACAGCGGTGAAGATAAAGTGGTTGTAATGAGAAGTAGGAAATAGAGTGAATGGTTGATCATCGTTGAAATTGAAGCTGCCATGGATGGATGGATTGAAACCTCTGGTTTTGTTAGTTAACATTTAATGTGCAACGCGCCAAATGGAGCCCAAAATTTAATCATGGAGGTTGATATATTATTCATCATCATATATTTATAAATTATTTTTTGATTTATTTATGTCGGTTGTAGTTGGATTAATTACTCTTTTTCTAGTTTGACTTGGTCTTGAAAATTTGGTATTTATTAAAGATATATCGAATTTTCAGTTTGGTATATTTTGTCGGCAGATTTCGATACCATAGAAATATAAATTTTTCATATATAGTGGCATATTTTTGGCAATTGATACTAAAAGATAATATTAGAACTATCCCACATCGGTATACAAAGAGAACTGAAATCAGTATATAAGTCTCATGGGCGCTCCTCCTATTACCAATTCGTTTTAGGATGGAACCCATGGGTCCGACCCTAAAATAGAATATCCATATGTAGAGCGCCGAGTATCAATGCAACGAACCCAGTTGGCATCCGAGTATCCAATAATGGAAGAGTCAGTACGATGAGTGAAGGTAGGCCGAAATGGATTGTTCCCTTGACATACCGGAGGATGCTTTTTCAAAGCTTGAAAATGATCATCTGTAGGAGACTGTAGAAATTGGCTGACAAGATTGACAACATATGACAATATTCAGAGATTCAACACTTTTCTTGTTCCCTTGACATACCGGAGGATGCTTTTTCAAAGCTTGAAAATGATCATCTGTAGGAGACTGTAGAAACTGGCTGACAAGATTGACAGCATATGACAATATTCAGAGGCAACACTTTTCTTCTTAGTATGGAGGACAAGCCGAAATTGATTGTTCCCTTGACATACCGGAGGATGCTTTTTCAAAGCTTGAAAATGATCATCTGTAGGAGACTGTAGAAACTGGCTGACAAGATTGACAGCATATGACAATATTCAGAGATTCAACACTTTTCTTCTTAGTATGGGCTTCTCTCAGAGTCGAGCAGACTCGTCATTATTCTACTTTCATCGGGGACGTCAACCATCTTTCTTCTTCTTTATGTGGATGATATCATCATCACGGGTAATGATCAATCTTTGCTGCAGAGGTTCATATCTCAGACTCATAAGGAGTTTGCCATTAAAGATCTTGGTCGACTCAACTACTTTCTTGGTCTTGAAGTTTCCTACACTCACGATGGACTTTTTATCGGCCAGGCTGATGGACTTAATATCGGAACCCATGGGTCCAACCCTGGATGACTATAGTTTGAGTCGGACCCGTAATGTCTCGATGTATCGACTGTGTGTTCCCGATGTGGTCTCGGTTTGAGGGGAGGTTTGTTGGGTGCAAACCTATCCCACATTTGATGAGTGAGGGAAGTTGGATTAGTATATAAGTGCTATCCATTCCTAATTAGTCTGAGGCCTTTTAAGGGTTGAGTGACCCATTTCTAATATGGTATCACTATTTCTTATCGTTTTCCTAAACAACAATACGATGAAGATTTAAAGAAGAGAAGAATAGAGAAAACAAACTGAAGTTCAAAT
Source organism: Salvia hispanica (assembly GCF_023119035.1). NCBI lineage: Eukaryota > Viridiplantae > Streptophyta > Magnoliopsida > Lamiales > Lamiaceae > Salvia > Salvia hispanica. The sequence continues at coordinate 1,755,526 of NC_062968.1, forward strand.
GAGCAAGGTGTCGAGACAAGAAGATTTTGTTAGAGGATGTATTCATGCAACGACGAGAGATCGTTTCGTGATTTAAATTAATATAGTCTAATCTTGCGTAATTTCCCAAAAGTACCGACACGACGGAGATGATCTTTATACCTTGCTGAGGAGCACGAGAATTATAGCAATGTCCTACAAGAATGACGTTTATGACATGCCAAGAATATTATAGAGATATGACTTTCAACTATAGTGTTAATTTTAACGATATAAGGAAGCTGCTTGGAATTTGGAAGACAAGAAGATGATGGAGAAATATTATATTCAAGGACGTAAGCAAATTTCGGGATGAAATTTTTGTTAAGATGGGTAGATTGTAACACCCCGACTTTTTCTACCTTTTTAGTTGTTCTTGAACGGAGGTCGCTTGTGTAGCCGAAAATTTTTGCCTTAAATTCTTTTCGATGTTGATGGAATGGGCTAGAGTTTTTATTATTGAATTTGGGCTAGGATCTTTTTCTTTATTTGTGTAGATCCCAATTCTTCGTAACCAACTTTTGGAAGTCCTTTTCAACTTCATTTGGGCCTAGTACAATTATTCCTTTTGGCCAATTTGAAATCCAATTGTTATGAGCCCAAATTATTTATTAATTTTTCACCCCACTTTGAATATGCAAGAATTTAACGTGAGATTTCTCTCACCCAATTTCTGTTCCACAAAATCCGGCATTAACGTGAAATCCCGGGCTTGGCATCGCCCCCAGACGTAGATACGCATTGTATCGAACTGGGTAAACAATTCGTTGTGTTCATTCTCCTTTATATTTGTGATTGCCTGTGTTTATTGGTGCAGGGGTTCGACGTAGGTGGCGCGGCCAGTGCCGAGTTCGCTGAGGCGGCTCTTGTCGTTGGTGGTGACCTGGAAGCCTTCTGAGAAAATATAGGCGTCGCCTTCGATCATCATCTTCTCCAACAAATGGCATGAAACTTCCAGTAAAAACAGAGTGAGAACGTAAATTGAAACGAAGCGAACGGATTTAAAAGCAACAAAACTGAAGAACAATTAAAACTAAGGTAGATCTACGACGACTAGACGAAGTAAAGTAAAAAGAAAGCAGAAAATTCAGAATCCATGCAAAACTTGGTTTCCCCTGTTCAGATCCAGACTCCGGATGCTAAATCCACTCCGGATCCAAGCATCCGAAACAAACTCCTTCCAAAATTATATCCATAACTACAGATTCGCCGATTCACCACAGATCAACTACAAAAGCACAAATCCACAACCTATTTCCCAGATCAAGCACAGAAACATCCAAACAGAGAATAACAATCAACCTCTGAAATTTAACTAAAACATAGAATCAACGTATATCAACACAAAATCAACACCATCAAGACGTAAAATAAGCTTCATAAACAAACGATAAGTAACAGAGAGCAATCGACTTCGGAACGTGAAGTTCGACGAAATAAAAGCGCAAAAAAAACTGAATGTAAACTGATTATATCTTCGCCCTTCGTGAGGACGGTGTTTGTAACATCCCGAATTTCCGAACCCTAATTTTAGAGCCCTAGAATTTATAATTGATGACGTGGGAGATGTGAATTATTTGATAAGTGAATTTATTGCATGAGTTTCTTTGACCGGGAAGTTTGAAAAGTCAAAATTGTTGACTATGTGATGTGGCATGTGATTTATTAAATTATGAGGTGAATTAATTGTTTAAGGGTGAGTGGGAATATTAGAGAAAATTTCCATAAATACTAGCCATTTTTGATCCCCTTGATTTTTGAAGAAGAAATTCTATTTTTTCCGGATTTAATTTAATTCTTGGGATATTTATCCAAATTAAATCCAAGACTCAATTATTCCTTATTTTAAAGAGGGAAAAATCGGCCCCCTTATTTCTTGGTGATATTCGAAAATCACCTATTTTGGGAAGGAAAGAATTATTTTATTTTTAGTTGATCCCTTATTTGATTTCCTTCCATACCTAGAATTAAAATATTCTACTAAATATTTCCATACCTCAAGAGATCTTGTCATATCTTATTTTAGTTAATATTCAAAATCCATGTCTTATTTAAAAAGGCTACTACATGCCTATTTCAATCCCAAGTTGAGAGAATTCTTATTTTTATTTTGCTCCGTGATATTTTATTCTACTCCGTAAAATATACCAAAACAAAATCTTGGCTAATTAAAAAGCCTAATTTTCGACACCTACATGCCTTGGAACCCTAGATCTTATTTTTATTTTTTCTTCCCTACTCCACAATATTTTATTGTGTAGAATCAAATCTTACCAAATATTCTATTTATTTACCTAAATATTTTATTGAGCACTATAAATAAGAGAACCCCTAACCCTAGCCCCATAATTTTCGCCCCCCACCCATACTACACGCCCCCTCTCTCTTCTCCACGCTCTCTCAATTTTCTTCTACTTTTCTTCAATAATCCTTCAACCTTTGAGAAGAATTGAAGTTTGATCCAAGAATCTTGAAGAACCGAGTCTAATACTTAATTTCTACCGTTCGTTTTTCTCATAAGGTATTTTTATATTCATCTTCTTCTTTCTAACCGATTCCTCTTCTTTCTAACCGATTAATCGGTATTCTTGAACTCTCATGCATCTTGTTTGAGTGAACGTGGGATAAAGGGGATATGGAAACATGTATGCATGTGTGTGGCGTGTGTGGGTGTGCGTGTTGTGTGTGAGTTGTGTGTTGGCAAAACACTCTTGTGTGACATATGTTGGTGTTAAACCTAGAGTTGAGATGCGGATGAAACTTATGCGATGAACATGACTTTGATTGATTAATGATGCGAAAATAGATCGGTGGGAAAAGCGAAAAACGTTGAGACATGCATGGGTTAGGGGTTTGTAATGAATCTGATTTGTGACATGTGCCTATGTGATTAAAAAGGTGAAACCTCAGTTGCGAAGCCGGATAACAAGGGAAAGAACTTACTTGAAACCTAAGCAGTTGAGGTGGGCTTTATTCTTAAACTCTTTTATGTTGCAAATTTATGAAAGTGGAGAAATAAGGGTGGTTTAACTGTTATGCCATGCCTATGTCTGTTTTGTTGTGATATTATGCGCTTGATGCCCAGTTTAAGAGTTCGCTCCATTGGGCTATAGGGCTATGAATATGTTAAACGAATTCGGGCCTGAGTATGGGCCGCAAACCCTACCGGGCTGTGTACACGAGGGGATCGGGAGCCGTCCTTGCTAGTCGGCCGGTCTCGTGGGCGAAAAGTGTGGCCACACTTTCGTCGCACTATGGAAAGATTGTGATTGTGATTGAGATTGTGATTGTGGATATTGATGAGAAAGCGGGGAGATGTTTGACTGGCAAGTCTATGGAAAATATATTTTTGTGATACTCGTGATATTCTCTTATAACTGCTTAAAACTCGAGTTCACTATGGTAAGGGTGGCATAACTTATAAAACGTTTTGGCAATGAGCTCACTGAGTATTTCAAAATACTCAGCCCTGCATGTGTTTTCCTTATGTGCAGGTTGAACGATGACGAGCGGTGGCGGGTGTTGAGCATGATAACTAATTAAGATGGATGTTTTGAACTTCAAGCGTAGTTGTGTCTTCATACATGGCTGCTCTTTCTCTTGGTCGTTTTCCGCTGAAATTACTTTGAAACACTTATGATTATTTTGGATATTTCGCACTCTCTTTTCGGTTTAGAGGCCTGAGACTTTCTTGTGGTTTTTATCTTGGAAACTATGTCATACTCTTGAGATTTTTTATCGTAATTTATGATACCTTCCTTTTTCTTATTTAAGCTTCTAGGTTAAGTTGTTGCTTTAATGCTCTGATAGTTCCTTTAATTATTTTGGTCAAAACTCTTTAGATGAAACCCTAGCCTATTTTTACTTCTTTTAAGTTCGTTTGGTAGCAGTCGCCGCATTTATTGTACCTTAGGAGGGCGGGCAGTTACAGTGTTACCACTGACTTTCTCCGAAAATGAAACCCCTAACTACCCCAAAATTTCCATTTTTCCCAAGTGTGTGAGTGTGTGTGTGAGATGAGAGCTAAAATCCTCCTTTTCGTGTGCTGCATGCTCCTCCTTATATAGGCGTGGAAGTGGGTCCAGCAGGATGTGAATAGTCTTCGTTACCCTCAGCTTTGGACTTCCTTCGTCTAGCCCTTTTTCTCTTCAATTCTGCTCATTTCCCTTCGCTTTCCCTCGCCGGTCCACTGCCTCCAGTTCTTCCTGGACCTAGCGATTCCTTCACACACTTGGCTTAAAACTTGTCTTAGACCTAGTAAAAAGGTGATTTTTCACCACATAACTGATGCATAAAATTAGCCTTAACAAGCACCAAATAATTTCACCCTGCAATTGAAGTTATATGGAGTGCTGCAGAGAAAATAAAAGTCAAATGTATGTGAAGAATATAAATATGTGGAAAAGTAAAAATTGAATGAAGGATTATTAGTATTACAGTCTATTAGGGCTCGTTTTATAGCATGGATTGGATATAAGGTCTAGCTGTCTGCCACAATTGAATATTCAACCTGTGGTCTCAAAAAAGAGATTAAAAAAAAAAAAAAAAAAAAAAAAAAAACAATAAAAGGAGTAGTACAATATTCCTCCTTGTTTATATCACTTTTTTTCCCCTTTTTGTCACTGAATGCTTACAATAGCAAATTTAGGTGGGAAGGTCGACTAAATAGAGATACACTAGCGTAATGTAAAGAGAGAACGCACAAAGAGGAGCATGGGGGACTCTTGACTGTGTGTGCAAACAGTGGTATATTTTGCTTATCACCATTTTACTTGCTTGAAATTGTTTGTTGCATAAGGAAAAAGGAAGGAGTGAAACGATGATTTACCATCTTCACTTATTCTTAATTTTGATTGACTAAATTAACTCTCATTGGTAACTTAACACTAAACAGTCAAAATATCTACAGTCTACTCTACGTAGCAAGAGATTGGACTTCCCTAAGTTTATCCAATTTTCGGCCCAAAGATAAATTAAATAATGCCCAGCTATTAAAAGACCAAATGAACTTAATTAATTCACATGGAGTATTATATACTGTCATTAGGGTCCTATTCTAATGCTTATAGTACCCTAATCCAAAATCAAGACTAAATCTTCACCATTGAATTTTAAAATGAGTGGATGAGATTAAAGCTCACAAATCTCAATAAATAGTTGACAAAATATCAACAAAAGAGTAATATCGTCATTATGTTATCATATGATAATTTTCGTGAGTGTTTTTTATATCAACATTGTGTATTACAAATATCAACAATATGACATTAGAATATCAATACAAGGATAACAAAATATCAACACATTTTTATTGAGATTGAACATGCATAATATTCAGATTTTGTCTACAATATATTGAGATTTTTTGTTGCATTTGTTGATAAAAGCTGCTTATCAACATGTACGAAAATTGAAATATAATTTATCAAATTTCATCACCCGAACATCGTCGGAACATATGCAATTGAGATCTCGTTGGAATCCTTATTAAATTATCTTTAATTTGATATATTTTTTGCGAAAAAATAATTTAAATTGAGAGAGTTACGTAAATTTAAAGTTTAGAGATGATTTTGAGGAGAGAGAAAGTAGTTAGTTATAATTACATGTAAGATTTGACATTAATACCCTTTTTATTTAATTAATAATTATTTAAATTTAAAATATATTACACTTGACATTATATTAACCACAAGATCTTCTAATCTAATGGTTGAAAATTGGTCTCAATTTTGGATTGGTAATTAGTTAGCAATTGATTACATCTCCCTGTCATTATTAGAAATTTCATTTTGTTGCAATATAAGTCTTAATAAATGTTAAAAAAAGTGGTTAAAAAAAATTTAATAGAATTATAAATCTGACTATTTAAAAATAAATTATGAGTGGAATGCAGACTTTATTACTATTTATAATAAAGATGAATCGAGACTTCTATTCACGCACGGAATAAAATAGAAAAACAAGACTTCTAATCCTGGACGGAGGGAGTATTCATTTCTACCACATCGAATTAAATAATATATTCATATAAAATTAGTATTTGATATAATATGCAGTGCACAAAGATAAAATGATTTCGAGCATTTGTCGCTCCATATCCTGTTTGGCTCCACGCCATTTTCACTCTCTTCTCCTGCAGAGAAATACAAATGAGAATCAACAATTTACACTTTCAATGCTTCCTTTTTAGTGAGATTAATCTGAAATTTTACCGGAATTCAGCAGCTTGCAATGAGTGATCAGAGATATGATCGTTTCCTCGCCATTGATTGATGTTGAGGTTGAGCTATTCTTCATCTCTGATACAAATCCAAAAATTAACTCGCTAGTCTTAAAATAAAATGGCAAATCAATAAATCGCGCACACAAGACACGCACCTGTGGTGAAAAAACCAATGATTAGAAGCAACGATGTGACGGAAAAATATACACGATTCTCACATTTACACTTTCATTGTAAAACCTCTCATTCACTTACGATTTTAGCTGCCCTTTAATTATACATTTTTAATTTAATATAATTTTTTATTTAAATTAGAATCTTGTAAATTTATTCAAAACTCTCCCAAAACTCCCCAATTATATATTGTATGTATTGATATCATTATATTATTTAACTAATAAACAACATATCCTAAAATCTCTTAAATACTTGGAGCGGAAAGAGCATGTGCTAAACTTGAATTGGACCAAATTTCCTGATTTTACATACATATTTATTCCTACATATTTCGAACATTTTTTATTTTAAAAACGATGTTGTATCAATATCGGACTGGTCATTCAAAATTAAATTGGTCCAATTACGAAATTAATCTTGTCAGTAATAGGCAAATTCTGCTTTACATATACCAACCCAACAGAATGTGAACAACTCAACACTGGATATTGGGCCACAAAAGCCCATGGTTTATAGATGTCCATTAAGCTAGCTAGGTATTGGACTTATTGAACACTTCTGCAATCATATCGTTTGATTATATGTAGTGTTAAATCAAAATACCTATTATAATGTGAGTACGTGCATATTGACATTATTCCAACATAATCAGATTGTTTACATCTCAAGAATAAACAAAATACTCCCTCCGTTCCATAGCAGTAGAGTCATTTTGCCATTTTTGTACGTTTCATAGTAGTAGAATCATTTCCTTTTTTGGTAAAAGTCAACACATTTCTTCTCACCTACTTTACTCTCTCTTACTTTATTCTCTCTACATCTCTCTACCTTTTTCATTTCCTACTTTATTCTTCATTTACTTAACTCACCTAACACAACTTTTTCTTAATCTCCGTGCCGTAAAGAAATGCCTCCACTACTATGGAACGGAGGGAGTAAATGATTTAGTGTTTAGCTTTAGGACCAAATGTCCCAAGGGCGAAATAATCAAATCTCATAGTCTCCAAACAAGAGTCTCCTGACACAAGACCGCACCCCTTTAACCGATCGACTAACGGTCGTATCATCACCTCATCTCGAATGCAATAGCGCTGTAGAAGCATCAACAGAAGCACCAGAAGAAGAAGTGGCAGTAGAGCCATGACTATAACCCGAAGACGAATAAGTCGTATCAGAGCCATGACAATAACCCGAAGACGAATAAGTCGTAACAGATGCATAAATCAAAGACGCAACACTAGATGGCGGCGGCGGAGCACCATAGGTAGGTACCGGCATTTTGGGCGGCAATTGAGGTGGCGACTCCCCTTCGAACCCTAGAACCCGCACCACCTCCTTCATTGACGGTCGAAGCCCATCAACCGGATGCGCGCACCACAACCCCACCACCATCAACCTCTCCATCTCCCTCTCATCATACCCCTCCAAACTCACATCCACCGCCTCCAACGGTCGCCCCGTGCCGTACAACTCCCACACCCACTCCACCGTCCTCACCTGCCCCCATATCGGTCGCCTCCCCATCGAAATCTCCAGCGCTACTATCCCGAAATTGTACACATCCGACTCCTTGCTCGCCCTTCCCGTCATGACGCACTCGGGTGCCATGTAGCCCATCGTGCCGGCCAGGATCGTCGTCTGCGACCCCTTGTCGTGGTCGATGAGCCTGGCCAGCCCGAAGTCGCCTAGCTTAGCATTAAAGGCCGAGTCGAGCATGACGTTGATCGACTTGATGTCTTGGTGGACCACGCACTGCTCCCACTCCTCGTGCAGGTACAGCAGCGCCGCCGCGAGCCCCCGCGCGATCTTGAACCGAGTCTCCCAGTTCAATGGGGGATTTTTTCTATTGAAGAGGTGAGAGTTTAAGATGCCATTTGGTTGGAGTTCATACACCAGAAGAAGCTCACACTTCTCGTGGCACCAGCCTATGAGTTGTACTAGGTTCATGTTGTACAAAAACGTCAATTTTTAGGGATGTTGTTTTGAAAACATGATCGATTTATGTTTATACCTGTGGCGTAGCTGGGTGATGATCTTCACCTCCGACACGTACTCCTTTGCTCCTTGCTTCGAGTTCTTGGAAACCCGCTTCACCACCACATACCAGTCTAGATTCTTCAAGAAGCCTCGGAAGACTCCACCAAATCCGCCCTCGCCTAGCTTGCTTTCCTCCGCAAAATTACCGATGGCGGCCACAAGCTCTCCGTAGGAGAATCTTCTAGGCCCACTCCTGTAGAGATTAATTGCTTAGTTGCAATTAAGTAGTTGATGATTGTGAGCCGTTCGATGGCATAGCTGATTTGAGATCAGATCCTAGCCTTAGGATCATTTTTGTTTTGTTGTTTAGTTAGTTTGAGCATAAGAAAGGGGGTTATGGCTTTTGAGCATTTCAATTGTAATTTTCCCGATTTGAATCAATACACAAAAATTCCTCCCAGAAAACTCTCGCGATCTCATTCTTCTTCCCTTTCATTTCTTTGTCACCTTCGATCAACAATCCTTCAAGTGGCGCCGTCTGTGGGAAGGGCGGAGGTGGCGGCCTATTATTGAGATCGATTGAGCTCACGATCGAAAACGATGGCTTCAAGATTTGAGGCCGAAAAATTCACCGGCAAGAATGATTTCAGTCTATGGAGGATGAAGGTCCGAGCGATGCTGATTCAATAAGGGATGGCAGAGGCGTTGAATAAGGATGATCCGACGGTGGTGCTCGACGAGAAAGCCATGGCTAAGCGAGCAGATATTCTTGCTAAAGCACACAGTGTTGTGGTGTTGAGTCTCGGTGACAAGGTTCTCCGAGAGGTGTCGAAGGAGACCACGGCGTTGGGGATCTTTGAGAAATGCGAAGAGCTGTACATGACAAAATCGCTTGCGAATCGGCTCTTTATGAAGCAACGATTGTATGCTTATCGGTTTTCGGAGGAGAGGAACATTATGGAGCAATTGGAAGGTTTCAGTAAGGCTATAGACGATCTTGAGAACATTGACGTTAAGATTGAGGATGAAGACAAGGAAATTCTTCTACTAAATGCCTTGCCAAAGGTGTATGATCAAATGAGGGATGCGATTCTCTTTGGCAGGGAAGGGACTGTCACATTGCAACAAGTCTAGTCAGCGTTGAGATCCAAAGAGCCCCAAAGAAATGGAGATCCTGCAAATGCATCAGCTCCAGAAAGCTTGAATATAAAGAAATTCAAGGCAAAAAAGGGGTTCAAGAAGGAGAAAGAAGCCCTAAAATCTGGTGGCAGTGAGCAGAAGGAGACTCAGGCTTGCCATTGGTGCAAGAAGCCCGACCATTTGAAGAAAGATTGCTTCGCTTGGAAGAGAAAGCAGACACAAGAAGGTACAAATCCCAAACCTAGCTCTGATCGTATTGAGGAACAAGAAACTACACATGCATTGAATGTCATGGAGAAATTGTGTGGTGAGAACTGGATTCTAGATTCAGGGTGCAGTCTGCATATGTGCCCAAGTCTTGAACTATTTGAGGAAATCTCAGAGGCTCATGGGTCTATTGTGTTGGGGAATAATCAAGTGTGCCAAATCAAGGGAATTGGAAAGATTCGATTCAGATTAGATGATAACTCAACTGCCATCTTGAGTGAAGTGAGGTACATCCCTGAGGTGAAAAGAAACCTAATCAGCCTTGGATTGCTGGAAAGAAAAGGATGCTCCTTCCATTCATCTGATGGGAGCATGGAAATAAGGAAGGGTGGAGTTGTGATCATCAAAGGAAGGAGGAATGGTAGCTTATATTACCTCTGTGGATCAGCCATCAGAGCAACTAATCTGGTAAAGTAAGTCAAGTCAAAATCCATTGAGCTCTGGCATATGAGGCTAGGACATTCAGCTGATGGAAGTATCAGAGAACTAATGAAAAAAGAAGTGATCCATGGCACTGAGGAGAGAATTGGTCCACAGTGTGAGGAGTGTATCCTTGGCAAAGCAAAGAAACTTCCATATCAGAAAGGTATACACACTTCTAAGGCTCCTCTAGACTATGTGCATAGTGACTTGTGGGGGCCATCCCCGGTCTTGTCAGTTGGTGGAGGCAAATACTACATGACTATAATAGATGACTACTCTAGGAAGTATTGGGTGTATATACTTAAAGAGAAGTCAGAAGCTTTCTCTAAGTTCAAAGAGTGGTGTGCTGTTGTTGAAAAGGAGAAAGGATGTGTGGTGAAATGCTTAAGGACTGACAATAGTTTAGAATTTGTGTCCAAAGAATTTGATTCATACTGTCTGGGTAAGGGAATAAAAAGACACAGAACTGTTCCCTTAAACCCTCAACAGAATGGAGTTGCAGAAAGGGCTAATAGAACTATTATGGAGAGGGTGAGATGCATGTTGTTCACTTCAGGCATGGAAAAGAGGTTTTGGGCAGAAGCTGTGGCTACTGCAGTGAAGTTGATCAATAAGTGTCCATCCTCTAGTATTGATGGGGACACTCCAGACCTGAGGTGGTATGGCAGCTATGGAGATTATTCTAATCTGAGGATTTTTGGGAGCAAGGCCTATGCATATTTAAAGCAAACGAAGTTAGATGCAAGGGCCTTGAGGTGTGTGATGTTGGGATATCAGTCAGGAGTAAGGGTTATAGGCTCTGGCCTGGGAATCAAAAAGTCATTATTAGCAGGGATGTGATATTTACTGATATGCCTTTTAAAAATGTAGAGAAGCCTAGTGAGGAGTCTCAGCTTGGTTCTAGTTTTGAGGTGGAGGCTAAGGGAGCATCTGATGACAGTGTTTCATCTGATACATCTGATCAAGATAAACTTGAAAATGAGGCTGAACTTCCTGATTTGAGGGATTATCAGCTAGCTCGAGACAGAACCAGAAGGCAGAATGTAAGACAACCATCCAGATATGCTGACTCGGAAATGCTCTATTTTGCTTTGTCTATTGCTGAGGAAATAGAGTTCTTTGAACCTGCTTCATACAAGGAAATAGAGTTCTTTGAACCTGCTTCATACAAGGAAGCAATGAACTGCAGGGAAAGGGACAAATGGCTGAAAGCAATGATAGATGAAATCGATTCCCTCATTAAAAATGGCACCTGGGTTCTGGTGGACAGAGTGGATGGCAGGAAGTTTGTCAGTTGCAAATGGCTATTTAAAAGGAAGATTGAGTCAGCTGACAATGAGAAGATAAGGTTTAAAGCCAGGTTAGTAGCTCGGGGATTTACACAAGAGCATGGTGTTGACTATCAGGAAGTGTTTTCACCTGTACTTAAACACACTTCTATAAGGATTTTGTTGGCTGTGGTTGCAAAGATGGACTGGGAGCTTGAGCAATTGGATGTAAGAACTGCATTCTTACATGGGGATCTAGAAAAGACCATATATATGTCTCGGCCAGAAGGCTTTGTCAAGCCAGGTATGGAGAACAAAGTGTGTTTGCTCAAAAAGAGCATATATGGCTTTAAGCAAGCCAGTAGACAATGGCATAAGAAATTTGATGGCCATGTGTTGAGAAATGGATTTGTGAGGTCTAAATATGATGAATGTGTATATATAAAGAAGAGGAAAGGAGTTGTTGTTGCTTATTTGCTGCTATATGTAGACGATATGTTGGTGGCAGGGGCATCAAAGCTGGAAGTTCAGAAGGTGAAGGATGACCTGGGCTCAGCTTTTGATATGAAGGATCTAGGTGGAGCTAAGAGGATTTTGGGAATGAATATAGTCAGAAATAGAAGAAAGAAGGAAATTTGGCTGAACGAAAGTGACTACATTTCCAGAATAATCTCTAAGTTCAGAATGAGAGATTCCAAGACAACAGGAACACCCATGGCTGTACACTTCAGATTATCTATGGAGCAGGCACCAAAGGATGAAGAAGAAAGGCTGGAGATGCATCAATTCCATATGTAAACATTGTGGGGAGTGTGATGTATGCAATGATTGGAACTAGGCCAGATGTGGCACAAGCTATCAGTACTACCAGATTTATGAGCAACCATGGCAGAGAACATTGGCTGGCTTTAAGATGGATACTAAGATATCTTAAGGGAGCTGGAAACTTAGGGATTCTATTCAAGCCTGGTGCAGATACTAAAAGTGAGGCTTTAATGGGATTCTGTGATAGTGATTTTGCTTGGAGTGTTGATACTAGAAAGTCCCAATCCGGCTACATATTCACCATGTATGGTGCTGCAGTGAGCTGCAAATCGGGCCTGAAAAATGTGGTGGCCCTATCTACAACCGAGGCTGAGTACATTGCCCTTACATCGTCTGTGAAGGAAAGCTTTTGGCTTAAGGGGATTGCTGCTGATTTTGGGGTGGAGCAGCAAGCAATACCTATAGGTTGTGACAACAATGAGGCTTTGAGTTTGGCAAAGCACCAAGTGTTTCATGAGCGTAGCAAGCACATTGATGTGCGGTTACATTTTGTTAGAGAGGAAGTTGAGAAAGGAAGGGTGAAGCTCTTCAAGGTCGACATTGCAGAGAACCCTGCAGATATGCTCACAAAGCCACTAGCTAAGGAGAAGTTTGAACTTTGTCTGAAACTGGTTGGCTTGTGCAGATACTGATAATTCCATCTAAGCAATGAAGGTGGAGATTTGTAGAGATTAATTGCTTAGTTGCAATTAAGTAGTTGATGATTGTGAGCCGTTCGATGGCATAGCTGATTTGAGATCAGATCCTAGCCTTAGGATCATTTTTGTTTTGTTGTTTAGTTAGTTTCGGCATAAGAAAGGGGGTTAGGGCTTTTGAGCATTTCAATTGTAATTTTCCCGATTTGAATCAATAAACAAAAATTCCTCCCAGAAAACTCTCGCGATCTCATTCTTCTTCCCTTTCACTTCTTTGTCACCTCCGATCAACAATCCTTCAACTCCCCTTCTGAAACTCCATCTCCATTGCCGAAACATCCCCGTCCTCCTCCTCATCCTCATCCTCCTCGCCCCCATTTCTCCCTCCTCTTTTCTTTATCCATAGCCAGTATCCCACCAAAACTAGCCCAACTGCTGCCGCCGCAGATAAACCCACAATAAACCCGACCGGTTGCTACCCGGTTCAGGTTCAGGGCCCGTAACATTATTACGTGGTGAGTCCACAATTTTCAGATCCAGAGTGGAATTGAAACTCCATGATTTAACATTGTTTTTCTGAAAACATTCTCCCGTCGCTGCAGAGAACCCGATTCGACATACTCCGGTAGATAATCGCGGAGATCGACAGTGTACTCGAAACCCGAAACCCGAGCCGTTCGATCCACAAACTCCGTAAAATTAACCAAAAACTTCTTAGAAGAAGACCTATAACTAATCCAAGCCTCACTCACCCTCGCCTCCGTTAGATTATTCCTCCACGGCTCCGACGCGGCGGAGATCAGGGACCGCACGTCGAACCCCACGTGCCGAAAAGGCGGATCCCAGGGGTTCGCAAACGTGTCGAACTCAACCCGCCACGAATGGGTCCACAGACACATTCGCGGTGGCGTTGTGAAATGCCCGACCAAGGCTGGCGCCGGAGGAATTCTCCGGAATAGAGGAATTAACCGAAGCTAGAAAAAAAGCGAGCCCGTCGGCTTCGCAGTTGGGGTCATCGGCCTGGATGACGAAGGAGAAGTGGGTGCGGCGTAGGTGGTGCGGCCGGTGCCGAGGGAACTGAGGCGGCTGCTCTCGTCGGTGGTGACCTAGAGGCCTTCTCGGGAGATGTAGGCGTCGCCTTCGAGCATGATCTGGCAGTTGGAGTGCTCGGGGGCAATGGCAGAGAGGTTGAACGATAGCGGCGCAGATAAATTTGTTGCGATAAGAAGTAGGAAATAGAGTGAATGGTTGATCATCGTTGAAATTGAAGCAGCCATGGATGGATGGATGGATATTGAAACCTTTGGTTTTGTTAGTTTAGCAGCATTTTAAAAACCGGTTTGGACCGGCCGGTCGGACCGGTTCGGTCGCGAACCGGTGACCTCTCTGGTCCAATTCACCATATAAAATCGGTGGAGCTTTGAACCGTTTAGGACCGAGTGAACCGGCCGATTGGACCAAAAACTGGGAACCGGTCTAACCGGTTACTTTTAACAATTTAAAAAAAAATTACACTAAACTTTCATTGCATATTAACTCATACTTGTATTGGACCTATGAATTTATAAAAACTAGCTTAAAAAATCATTTGTGTCTTTCTTTATAGAAGTATTCCACAAGATTGTTCTTTCATTTTTCAATGCGGAATGAAAAGCTTGTTTTATAGTCATCTTTTACAATCTTTTGCCTTTTCTTTTCAATGTGGGATGTAGTTTGTTTTGTTAATATGTACTACTTCGTACTATATCAACTATCAACTATATACTAATTGTATATGTATAATTAAAAGCTATATACATATTTTATATCATAACTAAAATTAATAAATCTTAATTAACTTTCAAATAAAGTTTTAATTACTAATACTTAGGTTGAAAATAAAATAACAAGAATATATAATGGGAGAAGTGTTCATAACATGAAAAGTAATACTCCCTCTGTCCCATTAAAAATGCAACGTTTTCCTTTTTGGGTTGTCCCACTAAAAATGAAACGTTCCTAAAATGGAAACATCACTCTCTCTAATTTTCTCTCTCTCCTACTTTACTCTCTCTTCATCAACTCACAAAACAACACTGCATAAAATCCCGTGCCGGTAACCAAATGTTTCATATTTATTGGGACGGAGGGTGTACATAGTATAATAAGCATATGAATATGTATTTTTACATTACTAGTATTACTCGTTAAGAATTGGTATATATATGCTTTATCTGTACTTATATATCTATATATTATTTAAAATTAAATTACATATTGCATTAATGCTTGTTTATTTACATGTTTTGAAACCAAGTGTTTTATAATAAATATGTATTTAATTAATGGGGTGTGTTAGGATTCTTACAACATTTTAGTGTAAAACACAACACAAATCATAACCCTTGGATTCTTAGATTGGATGGATGTGATAAGCTACATTATTATACTTAAAATGTACATCATTAGCCGAGGTACATTATTGGAATGGAAATGTACATTATTAGACTAAAATGCTACATTATTATCCTAGGTACATTATTAGCCTAAAAATCTACATTATTAGATGACACATGACATTAATCTGACCGTTAGATCACCAGATCTAATGGACTGCAAGTGTTTTAAGTTTTACTTATACTTAGCATTTTGATATGAATACATCCCTTTAATTATATACTCATATATATATATATATATATATATATATATATATAGGGGTGTGTTAGGGTCCTTACAGCATCTTAGTGTAAAACACAGCACTAATCACAGCCCTTGGATCATTAGAGTGGATGGTTGTGATTAGTTACATTATCATACTAAAAATCTACATTATTAGCCGAGGTACATTATTAGACTAGAAATGTACATTGTAAGACTAAAACTGTACATTATTAAACTAAAATGCTACATTATTATCCGAGCTACATTATTAGTCTAAAATTCTACATCATTAGATGACACGTGGCATTAATCTAACCGTTAGATCATAAGATCCAATGGACTGCAAGTGTTTTGAGTTTTACTTATACTTAGCGTTCTGACCTGAATACATCCCTATATATATATATATGTGTGTGTGTGCTACAATAAAACGGTTCGACCGATGGTTCGACCGGTTGGACCAGTTGAACCGTGAACCAGTAGCCTTGCCGGTTCGCTCGCCGGTCCAGTTCTAAAAACATTGGACTTTAGCATTTATATGTAATTTAATTAATGTGCATCGCGCCAAATGGAGCCCAAAATGTAATCATGGAGGTTGATATATTACTATTCAACATCACATTTTTAGTTATTTTTTGAGTTATTTAAGTGAGTAGTAGTTGGAATAAAAAGTTGTTAGTTTTTGTCTCAGTTTAACTTTGTCTTAAAAATATTGAATTGCTGGATTTATTAAAGATATGTCGAATTTTCAGTTTGGTATATTTTGTCGAGAGATTTCGGTACCGTAGCAATATAAATTTTCATATATAGCGGCATATCAAAATTTTGATATATACCGTAATTTTTGCTATATCGTACCAAAATCTAGTACCGTATGGTATTGAAGTTGAAATTGATCGTATCGAACATTTGATATAATGATGTACCAAAATTTTTGATAAAATGAGATATGATATTATGCACTCAAACCAAATTTTCAGCACCAAATTATTTCACCTAGCAATTTCTACAGAGAAAATAAAAGTCAAATGTATGTGGAAAAGTAAAATTTAATGTATTATTAGTATTGAAATGGTCTTTTCCATCTCCTGCTTAACTCAATTGAATATTCAACCTGTTGTCTTGGCCTCCTACAATCAATAGAAGGAGTAGTACATTACTCATGGTTTATATCACTCTTTTTTCTTTTCTTTTTTCCTTTTTGTCAATGAATACTTACAATAGATATCATTATTCTTTAGGTGGGAAGGTCGACTAAATGAAGTTAAACTAGCGTAATGTAAAGAGAGAATGCACAAAGTGGTTTGCTTGATGAATTCACAAGTGCAAATAACAGTCACGAATAAATAAAATAACGTAATAATCAAAATTCATAATCTCTAAACGAATTGAGAATCTCCTGACAATAAGACCACACCCCTTTAGCCTCAGCCGATTGATTCACGGTTGTGTCATCACCTCATCTCGAATGCAATAGTGCCGCAGAAGCATCAACAGAAGCACCAGAAGAAGAAGTGGCAGTAGAGCCATGACTATAACCCGAAGACGAATAAGTCGCATCAGATGCATAATTCAAAGACGCAACACTAGATGACGGCAGCGGAGCACCATAGGTAGGTACCGGCATTTTGGGCGGCAATAGAGGTGGCGATTCCCCTTCGAACCCTAGAACCCGGACCACCTCCTTCATCGACGGGCGAAGCCCGTCATCCGGATGCGCGCACCACAACCCCACCACCATCAACCTCTCCATCTCCCTCTCATCATAACCTCCACACCCCTCCAAACTCCCATCCGATGCCTCCAACGGCCGCCCCGTCCCGTACAACTCCCATACCCACTCCACCGTCCTCAATTGCCCCCAAATAGGTCGCTTCCCCGTCGAAATCTCCAGTGCAACTATCCCAAAACTATACACATCTGACTCCTTACTTGCCCTTCCCGTCATCACGCACTCGGGTGCCATGTATCCCATGGTGCCGGCTAGGATCGTTGTCTGCGAACCCTTGTTGTGGTCGACGAGCCTGGCCAGCCCGAAGTCACCGAGCTTGGCGTTGAAGGCCGAGTCGAGCATGACGTTGCTCGACTTGATGTCTCGGTGGACCACGCACTGCTCCCACTCCTCGTGTAGGTACAGTAGCGCCGCCGCAAGGCCCCGTGCAATCTTGAACCGCGTCTCCCAGTTCAAAGGGGGATTTTTTTTGTTGAAGAGGTGAGAGTCTAAGCTGCCATTTGGTTGGAGTTCATACACCAGAAGGAGCTCACGCTTCTCGTGGCACCAGCCTATGAGTTGTACGAGGTTCCTGTTGTACAAAACCAGCATTTCTCAAAAAAATAAAAAATTTAGAAACTTTGAAATTGAAAAACGAACAAATTCATCGCTTCCGATTACAGACAACACAATCAATTTATGTTTATACCTGTGGCGTAGCCGGCTGATGATCTTCACTTCCGACGCATACTCCTTAGCTCCTTGCTTCGAGTTCTTGGAAACTCGCTTCACCGCCACATACGAGTCCATATTCTTCAAGAAGCCTCGGAAGACTCCGCCAAATCCTCCCTCACCTAGCTTGCTTTCCTCCGCAAAATTACCCGTGGCGGCCGCAAGTTCTCCGTAGGAGAATCTTCTAGGCCCACTCCCCTTTCGAAATTCCATCTCCATAGCCGAAACATCCCCGTCCTCCTCCTCGTCCTCCTCATCCCCATTTCTCCCTCCTCTTTTCCTTCTCCATAGCCAGTATCCCACCAAAACCAGCCCAACCACTGCCGCCGTAGATAAACCCGCAATCAACCCCACCGGTTTGCTACCTGGTTCAGGGCCAGGACCGGTAACATTAGGTGGCGTAGGCGTATCCTCGGGGTTAGGGCCGGTGACATTACGTTGCGTATCTTCGATTTTCAGTTCCAGAGTGGAACTGAAACTCCATGATTTGACATTGTTTGTCTGGAAGCAGCCTCCAGTCGATGCAGAGAACCCGATTTCGACAAACTCCGGTAGAATAGTCCGAAGATCTATAGTGTATTCAATACTCGTTAATTGAGGCGGTTGTACATTAAACTCATTAAAAGTGACTCGAAATTTCATGTTTGAAGAATTATAACTAATCCAAGCATCAGTTATATTCCCCTCTGTTGAAAATTGGTCCTCATTCTACATAATTCTAGAAATAGAAAGTTCTTACTTTTTTGCCATATGTATAAATCTAGAATTATGTAGACTAAATTAGAGATAAGGATGGAATTATAGATAAGGATAAGAATAGAATTATAGATAAACATGATATTAGTGATAATGAGATAAGGATTACCTTATCCATTATCAACTATAAATATGTATGTAACGTGTAGTTTCTAATAGTGAAAAGAGAACTATATTCTACTTAAACAAGGACTCCCTCATTCAAATATATTCTACTAACCATCAGTTCTCCCTTCCAAAAACCATCCTCATCAAATATACTTCTAAAAATCATCAGTGGTATCAGAGCTCGGTTGGATCATTAAACTGGGCGTAGCTAGTTTTCACTACACCTTTCCAATCCCATATCTAATTTCCCACTATGGCCACATCTTCAAGTAACCATCAAATACCAATCCCTACTTTTTCAGGAGAAAACTATAACTATTGGGCTATTAAAATGAGGACGTACTTTATGTCCCAAAGCCTATGGGATATTGTCGATAAGGGATATACTATTCCCGAAGATCTATCCGCTTTGTCTGCAACTGACAGAGCAAAGTTTAACAAGGAGATGGAGAAGGACAACTTGGCTCTCTACACACTACAGATGGCTATGGCGGAGTCCATATTTCCGAGAATCAGCGGAGCTCAAACATCAAAGGAGGCTTGGGATACACTTAAAGAAGAATATCAAGGGAGTGAGAAGGTACGTCATCTCAAATTACAAACTCTTAGAAGAGATTTAGAGAATATGAGAATGAAAGAATCTGAGACCGTAAAGGATTACTATACTCGGCTAAGAGAGATAGTCAATCAATTAAAAGCCTATGGAGAAACCATTACGGATACGAGAGTAGTTGAAAAAATTCTAATTACTCTCCCAGCCAAATTTGATCCAATTGTTACGACAACGGAAGAAACTAAAGACCTAAGTAAGTTGTCGGTAACAGAATTAATAGGCTCACTTGAAGCTTATGAGAAAAGACTGAGTATGCGTCAATATGAACCTGCTGAAAACGCATTTCAGTCTAAGTTTAATGTACGGTCTCAGAATTCTCATATTCGGGGGAGAAATTTTGAAGAAAAGAAAAAGAAAAATGAATCAAGTGATGGTGGAAAGAAAAAATATTCACCCTGCGGGATTTGCAAAAAGACGAGCCATCTAGAAAAAGATTGTTGGTTTAAAAACAAACCACAATGCAAAAACTGTGAGAAGTTCGGCCATGAAGAAAAAGATTGTCGCCTTCGCAAAAAATATCAAGCTAATTTTTCAGAAGAAAACGAGTGCGAAGAGAATATATTTTACGCCTGCCACGCTGCATCAGAAGTGAAGAATGAAGCTTGGTTTATAGATAGCGGCTGCAGCAATCATATGACCGGAGATGAGAAGCAATTCAGAGACATCGACAGAACAATCAAATCTCAAGTTAAGCTTGGGAATGGAGAACTTGTAGATGTTGAAGGAAAAGGAACTATTGCTGTCAACACCAACAAAGGTACGCGTCTCATCAAAGATGTGCTGTTAGTTCCTAAACTTGATGCTAATCTACTAAGTGTGGGTCAAATGATGGAGAAAGGATATTCACTGATCTTTAAAGGTGATTCATGCACAATTTATGATAACAAAAATAAAGATCTAGTGGTAGCAGAGATAAAGATGCAGAAACAGAGGAACTTTCCACTCTGCTGGCGATACGTAGAAGCCGCACTAAAAGTTCAGGAAGATCCATCATGGCTATGGCACCGAAGGTTCGGGCATTTCAATCTACATGGGTTGAAGATACTTCACCAGAAAAATATGATGAGAGATCTTCCACCCATCCAACCAAATGATGCAGTGTGTGGAAAATGTATGGAAGGCAAACAACACAGGAAGCCATTTCCTTCAGGCAAAACATGGAGAGCTAAGAAGGTTCTGGAGCTAATACACACTGACGTGTGTGGTCCGATGAGGACTCCGACATTTGAGAATAACAGGTACTTCATCCTCTTCATTGATGACTTTACAAGAATGACTTGGGTCTATTTCATGAAAGAAAAATCAGAAGTCTTGACTATCTTTAAGAGATTCAAAAGTCTAGTGGAGAATCAAAGCGGACGAAGAATTAAAGTTCTACGAAGTGACAGAGGAACAGAATATACCTCCAATGAGTTTAACAAGTTTTGCGAGGATGAAGGAATTCATCATCAGCTCACTGTCGGGTATGCACCTGAGCAAAATGGCGTCTCGGAGAGGAAAAATAGAACAATTATGGAGATGGCAAGGACGATGCTAGCAGAAAAAGATATGCCGAAAGAATTCTGGGCAGAAGCTGTATATACTGCAGTTTATCTGCTGAACAGATGTCCAACAAAAGCTGTGTTAAATAAAACTCCAATTGAAGCATGGAGCGGAAGAAAGCCATCGGCACAACATCTAAGAGTTTTCGGGAGTATCTGCTATGCTCACATCCCAAAAGAGAAAAGACACAAGCTGGAGGAAAAAACACAGAAAGGTATATTTCTCGGCTATAGCACTCAATCAAAGGGATACAAGATCTACCACCTTGAAACAGGAAAGATAATTGTCAGCCGAGACGTAGAATTTGATGAAAGCGCAACATGGAATTGGAAAGAAGAAAAAGTTGAAAGACAGAATGTAATGGTCCCACGACCACGCCACTCTAGCGAAGCTCAAGAAGAAGAAGAAGATGACCAGACTCCTCCACAGTCTCCAAGTCCAAGGATGCCAACGACATCACCATCAATAAACAGGGAAGAATCCTCTCCAGATTCGACTCCAAGAAAAGTAAGGTCACTCAGACAGATCTACGAGACATGCAACTTCATAACCACGGAACCAGAAAGTTTTGAAACTGCTGTCCAGCAAAAAGAATGGGTTAAAGCCATGGAGGAAGAAATCAAGATGATCGAGAAAAATAAAACATGGGAAGCAGCTGATTTACCTCGTAATAAAGAAGTCATTGGTGTTAAGTGGGTCTATAAGACAAAACTTAACCCTGATGGCTCAATTCAGAAACACAAGGCAAGATTGGTTGCAAAGGGCTATTCACAATTACCAGGAATCGACTATAACGAGACTTTTGCTCCAGTTGCTCGCATGGATACTATAAGGGCGCTCATTGCACTAGCAGCTCAAAAAGAATGGAAATTATATCAGCTAGACGTCAAGTCTGCATTCCTCAATGGCTACCTTCAAGAAGAGATCTACGTCGAGCAACCTCAAGGGTTCGAGATTGAAGGCCAAGAAAACAAAGTCCTACGACTAAAGAAAGCACTATATGGATTGAAGCAAGCTCCAAGAGCCTGGTATAGTCGAATTGATGACTATTTCACAAGTCAAGGATTCGAAAGAAGTGAAAGTGAGCCTACACTCTACATCAAGACCCGAGGTAACAATAACAGACTCATTGTTTCTCTATATGTGGACGATCTTATCTATACAGGAAACAATGAAGAAATGATTAAAGAGTTCAAAGAAGATATGATGAAAAGTTTCGAAATGACGGACCTTGGGCAAATGCACTACTTCCTCGGCATTGAGGTAAATCAAGATGAGAAGGGAATATTTATCTCCCAGGAGAAATATATAGAAAATTTGCTTAAACGCTTCAAGATGGAAGGTTGTAAACCCGTGGCTACTCCCCTGGTCACAAATGAGAAGTTCAGCAAAGAAGATGGCACTCCGAAAGCCGATGCAGCTATCTATAGAAGTATCATTGGGAGTCTACTATATCTAACAGCTTCAAGACCAGATATCATGTATCCGACAAGTCTACTATCAAGATTTATGCAAGATCCAAGCCAAGTTCACTATGGAGCTGCAAAAAGAATTCTGAGATATTTACAGGGCACGCGAGATTATGGAATCTGGTACACACCAGAGTCTTCTTCAAAATTGATTGGCTACACAGATAGTGATTGGGGTGGATCAACGGATGATATGAAAAGTACATCTGGCTATACATTCTCACTTGGATCGGGCATATTCTCATGGTCATCAAAGAAGCAAGATTGTGTAGCACAATCCTCAGCAGAAGCTGAATATGTCGCAGCAGCATTAACAACAAGCCAAGCTATCTGGCTTAGACGTATTCTCGGATACATGGGTGAACATCAAGAAAAACCTACTGAGATATATTGCGACAATAAATCTGCAATAGCTATGGCAAAGAATCCCGTACAACATAGCAGAACTAAACACATTGCCATCAAATATCACTTTCTACGGGAGGCAACTACTGACAAGCAAATAGAGCTGAAGTATATTGGAACTGGAGACCAATTGGCAGATATCTTTACAAAGGCGCTTCCAAGACCAAGGTTTGAGATACTACGTGAAAAGCTCGGAGTTATTCGAATGAGCACCAAAGGGGAGTGTTGAAAATTGGTCCTCATTCTACATAATTCTAGAAATAGAAAGTTCTTACTTTTTTGCCATATGTATAAATCTAGAATTATGTAGACTAAATTAGAGATAAGGATGGAATTATAGATAAGGATAAGAATAGAATTATAGATAAACATGATATTAGTGATAATGAGATAAGGATTACCTTATCCATTATCAACTATAAATATGTATGTAACGTGTAGTTTCTAATAGTGAAAAGAGAACTATATTCTACTTAAACAAGGACTCCCTCATTCAAATATATTCTACTAACCATCAGTTCTCCCTTCCAAAAACCATCCTCATCAAATATACTTCTAAAAATCATCACCCTCCGTCAGATTGTTTCTCCACGGCGCATACACGGTGGAGTTCAGAGACCTCACGTCGATCCCCACGTGCGGGCCTTGCGGGTCGTAGAACTCAGAAGTAGAGAATGTGTCGAATTCGACCGCCACGAATGGGACTTCGGACATTAGAGGAGCATTTGCGGCGGACCATGGGGCGAGGCCGAGGCCGGCGCCGGAGGAGTTCGCCGGAATCGTGGAATTGAGCGGAGAGAGGAAGAAGGCGAGGCCGTCGGCGGCACAGTTGGGGTTTTCGGCCTGGATGACGAAGGAGAAGTGGGTGTAGAAGTCGGTCAAGTTGCCGGTCGCCTTGTCCCAGAGGTGCAGGGGTTCCGCGTAGGTGGCGCGGCCGGTGAGTTGGATGCCGCTGCTGCTCTTCTCGTTGTTGGTGACCTGGAGTCCTTCTGTGGATATGTAGGCGTCGCCTTGAATCATGATCTCGCGGTTGGTCTGATCAGTCGTGATGGCGGAGAGGTTGAAGGAGAGAGCAGAGGCGGTGGAGGTTGTCATAAGGAGTAGGAAATAGATTGAACAGTAGATCGTTGTTGAAGGCGCCATTGATGGACAGCTGCTGCTGCTTTTGCTCTGAAAACTCAGCTCAGCTATTATAAAAAGTCTAACGCGTCAAATGGAGAAAATAATCTTCATAAAATAACGTGTCCAATTTTAATACCTCCTTCCCCCAAAATTTGCTACACTTTGACTCGACACGGGTTTTAAGAAATATAATGGAAAATGAGTTGAAAAAATTAGTGGGATGTGGGTCCTACTTTTAAAGTATTAGTTTTACAATAAAATGTGAGTAGGAATGAGTTAGTGGAATATGAGATCCACTACCAAAAATGGTAAAAGTAAAGTGCATCAAATTTTCGGGGACGGACCGAAATAGTAAATTGTATCAAATTTTTCAGGGACAGAGGTAGTACTATTTTCCATTTTGCATTTACATTTTATTACAAGACTAATACTCCATCTGTCCATGAAAAAATGGACACATTGTGAATGATACGGATTTATTGTGGAATTGGTAAAGTAAGAGAGAAAGGAAAAAAAGCATAGAAAAGTAGTGTCAGTAGGAGAATAATTGTTGAAAACTTTCCTTTTTTAGACATGGTTTATTTTTTGTGGATGGAGGAAATAGAGTATACAGTATGATAGTTTCCGTAGTTACGATGATACACTTGCTGATTTGAATCCATTTTTAACACCTTAATTACTTCAAATCTTTTTATAAAACTAATTTTAAAGCTCTTTTTCATTTATTTTTCTTTATCTTTTTTAAAAATTTATGCTAAGTTAAAAATAATATATTTAACACCGAACTGAGAGAGTATTTGGTAATGAACGATTCAACTGAACTTGTAGCTGCCGACTCGTCTTTTGTTCGAGTTTGGAAACTAAAAGGTTTTTTTCTTGGACTATTATAATGGCAACAAGTCAGAGAGGACGACAAAGTCTTCTAATCAATCACTTGCACTATTTTTGGTTGCATGCTATTTTCATTTCCTTTCTTTGTAATATTCGAGTTTATTACTAGCACGTTCAAAGTTAAAAAAATCATTTTTATTTTGATATAATAAATCAATTATAGTATATTTCTTACTTTGTATCCATCCCATTCAATACAGGACTTTATACAATGAGTATTATTTTGTGAGTAAGGTAAATAGAGAATAAAGTACAAGAAAGATAAAAATATAGAAATTATATTACTCCACGTTTTAAGAAATGAATTATTTTTAGTGGGACAACAGTAACACTACAAAGAAAATGTGTAATTAAATATGGTATGGACCCACAGCATATTCTTCAACTTGAGACTTGTTAAACATTCTTTTAGCTACCGAGTTAACAAACATAATTATGAAAGCTACTGTACTTTATAGGAAATGAGGAATAGCTGAGATTGGGCCATTAGGGTGTCCACTGTAGTTGGCCGGCCAAGTCACAAAATCACGGCTGGGCCACCAACAGCCCATATTTTATACTATGGTGGATATGCCCAAGCCACCAAATAAATTATTTTTTTCAATTTGTTATATTTTAATTAAGAAAATGGGGAAAAATGGGTATATTTATAGAATTTGTGTAGGAATGGAGTAAAAAAAGGGATATATTTATAGAAATAAGAAAATAAAAAAAAATTGAAAATAGGGAGAGTCGCGGCTCGTGGCCGCTGCAGTAGGAGAGCCGCGGCCAGGGCACGCGAGTGGCGCTCTCGTGCCCTCCCGCCCCCCCCAACCCACACCACAAACGCTCATGTTTCGCACTATAGGGAGCCGCGGCTGGGCCACGGGAGAGCCACGAGCCGCGGCTCTCCTATAGTGGATCCTTTAACTATGATAGAGATGTAATAAAATGAAAACTCTAAATTTTGTGGAGGGATGTGATCAAATGAAAACCATATATATAATGAAAACTCAAAACTTTAATCTTAGCCACTAATTATTTCTAATCAATGACTGATACTCCCTCCGTCCCGCTTTAGCAGTCCCATTGACTTTTCTGCCCTCTTTTTGTAAAAATGATATAAAATAGTTAAAGTGGAGAAATGGTAAAGTAAGAAAGACAATAATGCAGATAAGACTCTTCTCTATATTATTCTCTCTCTTAATTTACCATTTCTTCTCTCTAACTATTTTTTATCATTTTCACAAAAAGAAGGCAGAAAAGTCAATGAGACTGCTAAAGCGTGACAGAGGGAGTATTATTCCATATTAAAATGTCAGTAACTTATCTGAATTTATCAACAGAGGGTATAATAGACATATTATAATATGATGAATCATTTAATCCAGATTTGGTCGCTCTCTCTCCTCCACTAATCACGTAATTAAAGTTTCAATTCCTCCTCTCATTTCAATTTTTCTCCTTTTCTTCGTTCTCTCTCCTTTTCATCGAAAAAATTGCTTGAATTTTGCGCTAATTCTATGTTGATGTTGAATTTTGTGTTGATTCAATGTTGATTCTAAAAATCTGTGTGAAGATTTTTTGTTGAATTTGTGTTGAATCGATCGTGTTGCTTTTTTGTTGAATTCTGAAATCTGGGTTAATTTTTTGCGCTGAAATTTCGTTGATTCTTTTATTCTGCTATTGGTGATTTTTTGCGTTGAAATTGCGTTGATTCTTTTGTTCTGCTGATGTTAAATATTTTGTTGAAATCGTATTGATTCTAAAATATGAATTGATTTTTTGTAGAATTTCTGTTGAATCGATCGCATTGTTTTTTTGTTGAATTCTGAAATCTGTGTTGATTATTTGTGCTTAAATTCGTTGATTCTTTTGTTATGTTCTTGTTGATTTTTTGCGTCGATTCTTTTGTTCTGCTGATGTTGAATATTTTATTGAAATTGCATTAATTCTATGTTGATTCTAAAATGTTTTGTTGAAATCATATTGATTCTATGTAAAGATCCTTTTGATGGTGTGAATATTTTAGTTTTGGAAGGTGGGAGAGAAATTAGGAACACAAGAATCATTTAGAAACTTAATTACAAAAATACCCTCTATTAACAAAATACATGCTCTTGTTGAGATAGAAATTCTACGCAATATTAACCACAAATCTGTTATAATTAATGGCTAGGATTAAAGTTTCGAGTTTTCATTATATATATGGTTTTCATTATATCACTACCCTTTTGTGGATCCTTTAACTATGATCCAGATGTAATCAAATAAAAACTCTAAATTTTGCACAAACTTCAAACTATGATCTGAATCATTAGAAAATGTCAACACAGATGATAAAATGATAGCAACAAAAATTATCAACATAATGTCAACAGTTGATGTTGTGATGACATGATGTTGACATTGTGTATATACTGTTCGGCCCAAAATGAAATTAAATTAAGCCCAGTTATTAAAAGATCAAAATGAACTTATTTAATTTGACAAAATATTTTAGGCCCAATTTTATAAATTTCTATGGCTCAACTTGATTCATTTGACAAACCAGTTATTACTACAAATCACATATTCCAACAAAATTATTTGATTTAATATGCAACGCGTACTAAAATTAGAAAAATTTCGTCCTCGTGGAATTCATACCCAGGTGTTGTATTTATCCAGCAATGGAACTTGTATCCACCAACCATAGGTTTCCCGATTTAATTAATTGTGTTTCTTCGCTCCCACAAATAGTTAGGAGTTTTTATTCAACAATGAATACTAATTTATTATTTTATTATAAACTACTTAATAGTTTATTTAAATGCAGTATATTTTTAATCCATATCAAAACCAAATGCAACATTTTATCTTAGAGTCCTAATATTACAACAATACTTGTAGTTTTTATTCTAATTTTCATCTTTTTTCTTATAATTTTTTAAAATTTATAGGCCCAATTTCTTAATTTTGAAAAACTCATGATCACTCGTAATTGTTGAAATCATTCATAGCTTTTTGAAGGACTGCTGCTATATTTGCATTAGGAAATAGAGTGAATAGTTGATCATTGTTGAAATTGAAGCAGCCATGGATGGATGGATTGAAACCTCTGGTTTTGCTAGTTTAGCATATATATGGAATAATATAATGTGCGTACATTATGTCCAACGCGCCAAATGGAGCCCAAAATGTAATCATGGAGGTTAATATATTATTCATCATCATCATCATATTTTTATATTAATTTTTGAGTTATTTAAGTGGGTAGTAGTTGGATTAATAAGTTTGTTAATCTTTTTCTAGTTTAACTTAGTCTTCGAAAAATGTAGAAATTTATTAAGGATATATCGAATTTCCAGTTTGGTATATTTTGTCTGGAGATTTCGATAAAGTAGCGATATAAATTTTCATATATAGTGGTATATCAAAATTTTGATATACACTGTAATTTACGGTGCACCATCTATATATATTAAAAATGGGGTGATCGTAAATATCAAATATATTTGAATATATAATGGTATTTCTCTCTACCCTATCGAAATCTAGTACCGTATGTCATTGATATTGAAATTGATCATATCGAAAATTCGATATAATGATATATCAAAAATTTTGATAAAATGAGACATCGTTTGCACTCATACCAAATTTTTAGCACCAAATTATTTCATCTAGCAATTAAAGTTATATGGAATATTTTCTATAGAGAAAATAAAATTGTATACGATGAATATAAATATGTGGAAAAGTATAAAGTGAATGAATGGTCTTTTGATTCCATTTCCTGTCACATTCCTGATATGGCCCAGCTAACTACCTCAATTGAATATTCAAGCAAGGGTCTTGGTCTCCTACAGTCAATGGTTTATATTCCCTCCGTCCCAGATTAAAATTCACATTTTTTCATTTAAGTCCGTCTCAGTTCAAGAGTTATATTTATAATTTACCATATTTGAACATAAAATTTAACCCCATTGTTCATCAAATTTACACCCAAATATCATTACTCTCATAATAATAAAATAAAACAAAATCTTAAACATACAAAAAGTCAAAAGGGTCTCACTTTCTACTACCTCACTTCAATCATTACACACTCCAATAACCATTATCTCACTTCAATTATTACACCCTCCAACAATTTCTTAAAATTCTTGTTATAATTAAATTTTATTCTTAAAGTGGGACGGAGGGAGTATCATTTTTTTCTTTTTATTATTAAATACTTACAATTGTGAGTAATAAACACTTTGATTGAGAGTTATACACTTTTCCATAAACACTTTGAGAGTGAGAGATATATACACTTCCCATCTTTGGAAGTTTGCCACATGTGAGCGCATGAATTCAAGGTGTTCCACGAGTTAGTAATGAAAGTGGACTAATAAGCCTTGCTTGATTTGATTGTGTTAATTCATGCTTAATCTATTCTTACATCTTTTGAGACAGTTATGACGTCTAGTACTTGTGCATTCCGTACGTCTATTCTAGTATCTTTATTGTTTTGTTCGAGAACAAACAAAAATGTAAGTTTTGGGGTAGTTGATACGCTCGGATTCTGCACGGTTTTAAGGCCATTATTTGGTCCGTTTTGAATATCAAAGTTGCATAACATGTCCATTATTTGCATATTTTATATAGTACATTTTGGTATTTTGACATGTTTTGTGAGAAATGTGTACATTTGAGCCTAAAAAGGGAGTCAAAACGCGAAGTAGGAAATATGAGTTTCAGGTAGCATCCAGCGACCGCCAGGAAGTGCATGGAAACAGCCACCAAAGAGTCAGAAGCTTCGGGATTAATGCGCGGCGACCGTCAGCCAAGGTGCGGCGGTCCGCCACAAAAACATGGCACAAGACAGCCTCTGTTCAACTCATTTTTCCGGCGATCCTGAAGTCCGATCAGGGCTTTCTACATGTCATTCTCTTCATCTCGAAAGAGTTTTGTGGAGAAAGTTTTGGTTGTTCTACCAAAGTCGCGCAAAACTATCAAATGCAGTCTCGGCGGAAATTTAAAGAAGAAAAGAAGACATTACCTTGTGAAGCCAAATCTTTTCCTTCTACTATGGGGAACAAAAATTCCATTTTTACTATTTCTTAGAGGAAACTATTTACCAAATTTAAATCCTTTCAAGCCTATATATAGCCCATAACCTACTTAATAGAATTCACCAATTCATAGCCCCCAAAAGGGGAGCCTTCATAGCTCCTCCTCCAACCCTAATCCTTCAGCTAAATCCTCTTTTTGCAACATATTTTCCAGAGATTAAAAGTTAGAGTACTTCATTGTGCAAGGAGTTGCACATGTTTCATTATGACATGGTGTTGAGATTCAGGTCGATGCTTTGTTGAGAATTTCATTATGAAACTGCATATATAAATTGTCAGTAGTATAGCAATAATTCCGAAAAAAAAAATTGTTGACATTGAAAAAGAAAATTTGATACTGCATCAATTTGCTGACATTCATTGACATTCGTTGCAATAAAAATTTGAAAAAATTTGTCGTAGATAGTAACATTTGATAAATGTGTTGATATGTTATTGACATCAGCGAAAAATTATAGATATTGTTGTAGACACTGAATAGAAATTATGGTTGAATGCAATATCTTTCTAAAAATATGAATATTGATAGTTTGGGAGATTAGAGATAAATTAGGGACGAATTATTGACTTTTCACACGGTATAAATGTCACGACCGCCCTTCTAGGGTTAATAAAGGCGAGCGATCACGACCTAAAAGGACTTAAATGCAACAAGGAAAAGGACTAGGGTTTCATTTAAGGGTTTGACCAAAATATTAAATAGTCATTTAACAACAAGAATAGAAGTCAGAGTACGCCTTAGTAATTAAACCCAAAGGAAATCAACTAGTATTAAAATTCATTCAAAACAACAAGGGCTTAAAGCAATCCCAGAACATATCGGGTCTTAAGTTCTAATAAGAAGGAAATAGTTTCAAAATCAACCAACTATTTTAAGCGGAAGCATCCAAGAGAATAGTGAGATCATGTACGAAGACACAACGACACTCGGAGTTTCAAGACAACCATAAGATTTAGTTTAGTTGCTCAACCCCACCAGTCACCCGTCGCCGCTTAACCTGCACATAGGGAAACACATGCATGACTGAGTACTATAAAGATACTCAATGGACTCATGCCGAAAATAATTTATCAAAAATAATAGTTTATCATGCCACCATTTGGTGACCACCGGGTTTTAGCTTTAGAAAGGCCCGAGGTACTCAAAATAGTTTCCATTTCAAAAGTCGACTGATCAGTCATTTTTTCATAGACATTTTACCATATCTGCACAGACCAAGCCACTAGACCGGCCAACCCGTACGCTGACACTCGGTCTACCATAAGTGTACACTAATCCAAGTAGGGTTTGCGGCCCTACGAGGATCCGAATTCAATTTAAATAAGAATGGCATGAGCCACATCAGATAGGCACGTTAAAACAAAGAACGGCATGTAAAACATAGATTTCATTCTCATCAATAAAGATTTAGAATATTGTCCTTATTTTAAAAGAAAGCCCACCTCAATTGTTCAAAGTTCAAGTACTTTCTTCCCTTTGCTATCACGCTTCGCGCGCGAGTTATCACCTTTAGATCATATATGTGTGTGTGTGTGTGTGTGTGTGTGTGTGTGTATACCATGAATTAGTCTCATTCAACGAATCCAAAATCATGCATGCCCCCAAACGTTCCCCTTACCACTTGTTTATTTTATCTTCACACTCACAATAAAAGCATGTTCATCATATTATTTGATCCATACTTCAAACTTCAGATCTACCATTAATACATAGCTACACACGAGTGCTCTTCACAAACACACATCACACGCGCACACACACGTGCTACACACGCACGCACACACGTCGACACACACACACAGACACACACATACTTCTCATTCACCAACTAGATTTTCCCCTTTTCGCTCAATCTATATACATGAGGGTTCAAGAACACCGATTAATCGGTTGGATGAGAAAAGATAGACCAAAAGTACATTTCTTGATAGGAACGAACGGTAGAACAAAGTATTAGCCTTGATTCTTCAAGAATTCTTGAGTTTCTACTTCAATTCATTGCAAAGAATGAAGAGATCTTGAATAAAATAGAAAATAAGCTGAAGAAGGGTGGAAGAGAGGAAAGTGGCGTGAGGGAAAGAGAGGAGGCGTGTGATGATAGTGGCTAGGGTTAAGTTTTTCTCATGTATTTATAATAAAGGTTAAGAATTTAATCCCACGGTTAATAAATAAAGATTTGGAAGATATGTGGGAGGAGAATGGCGTGAATTATGGGGAGAAATAAGGAGATTTCAAATTCTATGCTAATTAATTAGCATATGAATTAATTTTCACGGAGTGAAATAAAATATCATGGAGCAGAATAAAATAATAAATTGATTTTTGCCTATCAATTATGTGTAGGATTTTT